>NC_035435.2:164320157-164647932 GCF_002127325.2 Helianthus annuus
GACATTTGACACATGTTCCAAAATCAGTGAAATCGAGAGGAGGTAAGACTTCATCCTTTACGAGACGATTTAATCGTTCTCTTGAGATGTGGCCTAAACGTTGATGCCACAACATAGATGAAGTCTCTAAGTCTCGAATTTGTTTCTTTTCCATCTTTGTGAGTGATTCATTAATATTATATGACATCAAAGATTTGGAAAAATTATCATCTAGTTCTAATCTATAGAGACCACCATCCAGAATGCCAGTACTATAAACAACGGAATCATAGAGAATAGAGAGTTTGCGATGACCATGAGAAACGACAAAACCGTCCATGTCTAACTTTGGTCCTGATACAAGGTTCCGAGTTACCTCAGGAACATATAAGGTATCATAAAGTTTAATACATAAACCAGTTTTCAAAAATAATTGTAATGTTCCTATGGCCTTCACTTCTAATTCCCGATCATCCCCAACTTTAAGTGTTCTTTGGTTTCTTCCCAGCTTCCGGATTGTAAGGAATCCCTGAAGTGAATTGGTAACATGAACCATAGAACCAGAATCAAACCACCAAGAATTAGCAGGAACATTTAAATTAAAGGACTCAAGTATCATGAAAAAATCGTTACCTTTCTTAGCCAGCCACTCCTTGAAGTCAGGGCATTCCTTTTGCTTATGTCCTGTTTTCTTACAGAACTTGCAATAGGGTTTGCCTAAGGAGTTCTTAGAGCTGGAAGGTGCACTTCTATTAGGATTTGGATTTGGCTTTTGAACCTTAGAAGCATTCTTTCTTGGATAAGAGTTCTTCCCCTTCTTTGAGCTGGAGGTGGTGAAGTTAGCAACATCAGTAGTGCGATCCATCTTCATACGCTCTTCCTCCTGCACGCACATAGCGATCAGCTCACTCATCGTCCATTTGTCCTTCTGAGTGTTGTAATTGATCTTGAATGCTTCATAGGACGAAGGAAGCGAAGTGATGATGAAGTGAACAAGAAAACCATCACTGATTTCCATCTCAAGGCCCTTCAGCTTATTGGCCATGTCATGCATCATCATGATGTGTTCGCGAATGCCGCTCCTCCCATCATATTTAGTCGTCACCAGCTTGAGGATAAGAGTGCTTGCGTGTGCCTTTGAGGTTCCCTTGAATTGATTCTCCACAGAAGCCAAATAGGTTTTAGCATCTTCAGAATCAGGAATGGCCCCTCTGATTGAGTTATGAATGGACTGCTTCATGAACATGAGAGACATGCGGTTACACCTAGTCCATTTATCATGGACTATCTGCTCAGCAGCAGTACTTGTAGCGGTAAGGTCCACTGGCTTATTCTCTCTTAAAGCATAATCAAAGTCTAGCAATCCTAGAGTAAGCATGAGGGCATCCTTCCATTCAGCAAAGTTATCACCAGTCAAAGGTGGAATCCCGCAATTGGGTGCTGATAGTGGAAATAAGATGAGCAAGTTATGATACAAAAGAAGAAGTCCTAATGTGATCTAATGGGCTTGTTATACTAAGGCAGGCATAAATAATGACCATTTTAATTATGAAGCTGTGATAATGTCTATTACTAACATCAAAATAATAGACTTAGTTAAAAAATTCTACTTAAACGAAGACAAATCAGCTTTGGCCAGAAGTGTAATCATTTAAGTATGTGTGCAAAGTAATCGTGACAAATCAGCTTTGGCCAGAAATGAGACAATCACTTTAGTTATGCACTTGTCAAGCATGCTAAACATAAATGAATTAAATCAGCTTTGGCCAGAATTAAGACATTTCAGGTTTGTAATGCATACTCAACATTGCTTTCATAATACTTGAACAATAAATAGATGTATTAAATCAGCTTTGGCCAGAATTAATACATGAGAAGCTCATTCAAGTAAAGCTATTTTGGTTTTGCAAAAATTATCTGATTCTGATAAATTAATTAAGTGTTAACAAAACCAAGTATTTAATAGCAAACCACCTGTTAGCGCGGATCGAGTGAGGTCTCGAGTCATGGTCTTGAGTCATGGTTTCGACTGAGTTTTGAGATCTCGAGTTAGTTATGCGGTCTCCAGTCGCAACCTTAGTCTCGACTTGTAGCCTTATTATCTCGAGTAGCAACCTTGGTCTCGAGTAGCAACCTTGGTCTCGAGTAGCAACCTTAGTCTCGAGTTATGACCTTATGGTTTCGAGTAGCAACCTTGGTCTCGAGTAGCAACCTTATGGTCTCGAGTAGCAACCTTATGGTCTCGAGTAGCAACCTTATGGTCTCGAGTAGCAACCTTATGGTCTCGAGTAGCAACCTTATGGTCTCGAGTAGCAACCTCATGGTCTCGAGTAGCAACCTTATGATCTCGAGTAGCAACCTCATGGTCTCGAGTAGTAACCTTATTAACAGCTGTTTTGTGATGATAACTGAAAACTCGAAATTTTAGGGATTGTGGGATAATGTTTCCTGTTTTAATGCTGATCTAAACTTATCAAAAGATTTCGAAAATAATAACTGATTATCTTTTAATAGTTTCCGAAATTTTTAGTAGATAAAATTCAGATCAAAAGCAGTAAAACACCCACTAATCCGGATTATATTCCAAAATTAATGAATTTTTCGAGTTTTCTTAGAACATTATGATGAACCCTAAAAAGTATAAACATAATTCTGGGTTCCGAAATCTAGATATTAAGATTCCAGTTAACAGATTTCGGATATTATTATCCCGTTTATGGTTTCGAGTAAAAAATTATTAAACTTATTTTCCGAAAACAGGGATTTCGGCTCATTAGGACTCGAAACAGCCGTGATTTTTTATGAACTTTTAAAATTCCGTTTTCCAGATTTTTGATCCCAGAATAATGGATACAAAACCAGAACTAATTTATCAACATATGCTCTGATACCACATGTTGGATCAGTTCTGTTTAAATGTAATGGAAAACATGAATAATACCTGTTACAGCAGACAGGCCAGCAGAGAATCCAGTCAGAGATGCAGCCATTGAGTTCGACATGATTGTCAGGATGATCTGGTTCCTCCTTAGGGTGTAAGTTAATGATGGTGATGAAACCGAAAGTAGGGTAACTTCGGTTATGGGGAGAGAGAGACGAATTCTTGATGTTATGAGGGTTTGTGATTGTGTAATGTGTGTAACCCTTTAACTCTCTAATAAGCCCCTTATTTATACACCCAAGAGGAAACCCAATTAGTTAATAAGGGTAATATGGTCCATCAACAATTACCAACTAATTATTAATAGGTTATTAAATATATTTTGATCTAATATAATATAAATGATTATATAGGCTACAAGATTAAATATTACATTTATATATTTAATCTCACACAAAAAGGCAATACAAAGAAAACCACCTTAGGACAATTTAGTCTTACACCGCATTCACAAACCAGCGGATTAGGACAATGAAGAGTACCTCTAACCTTGGCTAAACACCTCCAACCAATCATAGTTAATTTAAATGTGTTCCCAACCTCTCCAACCAATCAAATTTCAACCTTTTTAGTTTTATTTTCGTTTTAGAGAAAAGTCGTGTGGGTTAAATGGGTTGTTTGGGTTTATTTGAGATAGCATTGTTTATTGGCCATTGATGTGGGTTTATTGGGTTCAAAGGGGATACACTGTAAATTCACTTTGTATGATAAGTGCAGGCTCTCAAATCTTTAAGAGTCTTTTATGTAAATTGTTTAAAGTGTATGCAATGGTCCGAATTTATGAGGGTTTCATGGTCAGGACTTAGGGATTCTATCCTAGTCCAAATTTAGGTGTTTGTTTAGTCAGAGTTTGCATTGTATTGGGCTTTGGGCCTTTGTGTCCTGACTTTAGTAGCTAGGACTTCCAATTGGATATAAACTCTTTAGTGAAATGTTATATGTGGAGATTTCTTTTGTGGAAAGTTTGTTATTCAAGGAAACCCTAATTATTACCACTGTGTGTTCATTGACGGCTACTGTGTGACGTCATTCATCATCTTCATCATTCTTATTCTACACTTTCTTGATCCAATACTCTATAGTAGTGATTGCTAGGTGGATTCCGCACACCTGGTGATTGTTGTCCGAGTGAGATCCTTGGGTAGAAGACCTTTCACAAGTGAGCTTCTTTCAAGCGTGATTAAAGCCATTTGCTCGTGAATAACACTATTTTTCTAAATTAACATTCAAATTGAAATTTGTATTTAATTTTTAAGAATCACTTTAAAGTTTTAGGAAGAGATACTACAAGCCGTATTTTGAAATATCAATTCTTATTAAAAAGGGTTTTACAACAAGTTTTTTTTTTCATTAAGCGTTTTATTTGTTAACAAAATCTTTTATACACTTCTCAACGAAAAGCTAACATGCACGTTGCCTAGGGAACAAAAAGTTAACCCTCATTTGAAAAATATAAATAAAACATGTAATTGTAAAGTGTACGAAGTTCTTCAATTAATAAATAGTAGGTCGTGTCGAATTTATACATTTAACATTATATTCCATTTTATGACAAAGGTCTTTAACTGAGATACATGAATCGCAAATACGAGGTGAAACTCTCCCCATCTCTTTATTTAAATGAAAGTTGATATTTCTATGATATGACTAACTGTTCCAGATGTTAATTGGATCGATCTTATTGTTGTTTATCTTTCTCAAAGAACTGAACATGAAATCCATTAGGAAACTGTAAAGCTGGAGTTCGTACAATATCTCCTCCTTTGATTGGTTGCCACCTAAATTTGTAAAGATGTAAGTTAATATATCTCGATCTTTAATTATATCTCTATCATTATAATATATTCTTGATTCTATTTTTACCAATATTTGGTCACTAGGCAATGCAAAAAGATGGCCATTTGAAGTCTAGCCAAATCTGCTCCAACACAATACCTCTGGGCGCCTCCAAAAACCATGAAAGTCTTTGAAGAACCTTTCAATTCCATCCCCTACTTGAAAGTTGCAATACAGTTTAAGACTTCAAGTTTATATCTCATTTATTTATGGGAAAATTCCTAAAATGAACATATGACCAAAAAAGTACACCAAAATTAACATCGACTTTTCAAAATTCCAAAATGAGCATGTAAACGTGTCAAACTTGATGCAAAAACGCACTCCATGTGGAAAATTTAGCTGTGTGACACATGTATTCTTTGTGAGAAAACCACCTTAGAAGAATTCTGCGTGCAATCACACTCCACATTGCAACAAATCGAACTAAGAAATTTAAAAACCGAGTAAACTACAATTTTCGTCCTTATATTTGTCCAAAATAAAACTATTAGTCCGATAATTTTCGTCCTTATAGTTTGTCTAAAAAAATCATATAAATGCAAAAACGTGGGAGAAAACAAACGTCTGAAATGAATGGCGTTTAAATGGTGGATTTAAACCCAAACAATAATGACACTATAGGATGATAAATGCAAAAATTAACTATTAGGCTAATAGTTTTATTTTGGACAAACAACAAGGACAAAAAATGTACGTAGTTTACTCATAAAACTCTTGGTTTTAAAAATCATTTTCCTTGTCATCCCTCTAGCGACTTTCATTTCTTTGCATGTCCCACCGGCTACTTTAATTCTTTGCGCGTCCCGTCTGCAGCCATTGATTTCTTTGTACACCCCGGCAAAAGATGTAAAAAAACCGAATTTATTTTTGCACTCGAGCCCTAGTGTGTCCATGTGGAGTGTGTTTTGCACAGAGTTTGACACATGGAGTACGTTTTCGCATAGATCGTACATATTCATTTTAGATTAACTTTCTGGTCATAGGTTCATTTTCGGAAATTTTTTGGTCTTTATTTATTTGTTGTGAAATGCATACAGCGGTTACCTCCCATCTCCATGGATTGAACTTTAGTGGATCCTTATAGTTAACAGGGTCTAAATGGACGGCTGGGGAACATACCATCACCACCCAACCAGATGGGATAGTGTAGTCTGCATTAAGTCAATTTCTGTATCAGGTACCCATAAGATACGCATATGAATCTTACTATATCTAGAAAGTTACATGCAAATGTTTAGTAGTTACCTTTGAACTTGATATCCGTTAATGCTTTGCTGAACGCTACTGGAGCTATGTTACCCAACCGTAGTGTTTCGTTAATAATCTGTAAGTTATGTAGTTAGTTCATATTTGATCAATTTACATATAAATGAGTCGTTTGGTTATATTTATGCCCCTTGGGTAAAACGGGTCATATAAAAAAAATTAATTAAGAGTGTATTTTTTTGAATACATAAACTACTTTATTAAGAAAACTGATTATTAGTTGTCATGTTATGGCTTCTTTAATCATAGTTATAGTTGGAACAGTTTGTAAAAGGTTAAAAATAATGGAAAAGGCATTTGTTAGTCAACATGCCTAACCCGAGCCTGTTTTAAGTAGTCATGAATCCATCCTTGCAATTTCTAGTTTTGGTCACAAATTATAAATACAGAGGATAACCAGTGAACACCTGAAAAGTGAATGTCATCGATTTATATTCTTCCCATGTAAGTCCAGCCTCCGGTTTTTCTCGCTTTTTTAAAATTAGCTCGTGTTCTTCCTGCGTGCATAAAATAACAAGCATGTTAAACGAGTGAAATCTTTTTTGGGATTTTAAAATTTTCACATACCGCCAATTCCTTCAGTGCTCGAGGATTATCTGTTAGAAATGTAGGTCCCTGTTTCGCGGAGGATTACGAACCTAAACCTTGTTATACAAACCTACTAGCGAGTGCGGAATCCAAGCTAGCAAGCAAACCGAGTTAGTAGCAAGTAGAGAAACAAACACACAAAGATTCACCGATTAACACTAGTCGTATTAATGCAAATGAAGGTTCGGTTACAAGCTCAATGTTTACAGAAGTGTTCTATAAACTCTCTAAGTGTGTGTGTGAGTTCTGGGCAGAATGCTCTCTAAGCTTCTATCTCTCGGGTGTGTGAAAATGGCAGAACTCACTAACACTCAACACATGCATGGGTATATATACCCAGCTCAGCAGGTCTGCTCGAAGGATTCGACAGATGGTCCGAAGGATCATCTGTCGACCACATGTTACACGAAAGATCAGCATGGACCTCGAAGGATCATCCTTCGAGGTCTAATGGTCGAACCATGGTCGAACCATATCTTTCGATCACCTCGAAGGATCAGGTGTATCCTTCGAGGCTATCCTTCGATCAGAACATCTTTCAACTGTTGTCCAAGTCAAACCGGAGGATGGTTGACTTGGTCAACTTACAATACAAATCAGGACATCGTTTATATCAGACCGAATACAGACAAAGTACAGACACAAGTGCACCAACAAACTCCCCCTTGGCTGTAGCTTTGTCTTTGATCTCTAATCTTTGTCTTGTTCTTCTAAAAGTGTAGACTCGTCTTGAACTTCGACGGTCTTTGGTCTTCAAGTCTTCAAGACTCTGATGTCCTATCATGTCTTCAATGTCGGAGGGTCTTCAAAGTCTTCACGTCTTGAAAGTAGAAAGTGTATCAACAAACTACCCGTATCATGTAGGAAGTGTGTTGACAAACTCCCCCTTAACATAAGCTCCCCCTTGAGTTATGCTCGTGAAATACTTTAACTTTATGAAGTAAGATCCTTGTGGTGTTGATGATGGCCAGCGGCAACTCGATCATCTTCATCTTTTGAGCGCCTTCTCGTCGTGTCTTCATTCCAAGGCTTGTCATCGACCATGTTCTCCTAGCCTTTAGAATCTGCACATGCAAGAAATCTAAACGCGTAATGAGAACAACTGCTTGGAATAGTATAAACAAATGACACACGAGTGACCATGTCAAAATCAAACACCGTCCGACAGTTTGAAAGTTTAATAAATTTATCAATTTTAAATTCTAACTTTCAAAATCTGCAAATTTTGACCGTTTATGAAGATTTAGTCAGTTCGGTTTTCAGTCAGGTTTCAGGTAACGAAGACTTGAGCTCCAACATCGTACGATCGAAAATAAAGCAGAAATAAAATCTTTTTGGCTTTTATAAAGTTTATATTAAAACAAGCCTAAAATCTTTTTGGTATTTTTGAAATTAAAAGATAACAATTTAAAATCCTTTGAGTGTTATCAAACGACATCACCGCTAATGTCGTGCTGATATGCATCAAACGACGAAACTGTTTAAAAGAAATAATAAAAGTTAAACAGTAAATAAATAAATATATACAAACATTCTTTTTGCGAGTTTCGAGGGTAAGAGAATCATATCAGTGTACGGTCATGCCAAAACACTCTTGTTGTTCAGTTAGTTAACATTAAGATAAGCATCCTATAACAATTATCGGTATTGTTGTCCACTTAAGCTCAACTTATCAGATGTAATCATGGCGAGGGGATACGTTAAGGTATGATTTATACTTACCGACCGGTGTTCATCCACATCACGACACATTCCCGTATCAAGGTATGCACGAGTGTTCATCTTACCGGTGAGTATACCGATTATCATCTGTTTGACCGTATAAATTGTGAGATACTCACTTATTTTGATTTGAAAACAAGTCCTATGTGATATAATCACTTATTGATGAGGAACTTGATTTTCGTATGCATGAGGGCACAGGTGCAAGTCCGTGAACAGGTCAGTACTTCCGTACAGCAGAGAGACGAACTTGACACCCGGAAAAATGTGATATTTTATCACTTATTTGATTTGGACATGTGATTGTTTATCACTTATTGAGGTCGAATGCAGTATGCAATATGTACACGTATGTATAGTATCATGGAAGATCTAGACTTGCGTCCCCGTTATTTTTCGGTAAAAGATACAACCATGATACCCAGATGATAAGCAGCATAAAGACCGAATATCTCAGAACCTCGGCAATCTATCAAACGAAATTTCGGTACTAAGACCATATGCCAATGAATGGTTCCCACCTGGTCTTCAGTCGATTAAGATTTATATCACCCTGCACACTTTAAAATGATTGTGAGCCTACCGATACATCTTATATAGAGCTGCTTATCGTTTTGCATTTAAGGTTTAAAGAGGTTTGGATAGACCACTGATGTACTATCATTTTCTCTTTTGCTCGCCAGGAAACTCATTTTTGTTTTTCTATTGTTTTTGTGTTTTTGAATTTTTCGATGTTTTTGGATTTTCCGATTTTTGGATTTACTCCCCCTAAAATCAACAAACTAAGATAAATTTAAAAACACAAAGGTATTTACAAAAATGATTTTCCGATGTTGGTTTTACTCTTGCTTGACCTTAATGCCGTTTACCAATAATAAAAAGTCAAATCTTGATTTGTCAAAAGCTTTGGTAAATAAGTCGGCACGTTGGTCATCGGTGTGGACCTTAACAACATCGATTAGCCTTTTCTCAAAGCAATCACGTATGAAGTGATATTTGATTTCGATGTGTTTGGTCTTTGAATGCTGCACAGGATTTCTAGTGATATCTAAAGCAGCAGAATTATCAACGTAAATAGGAGTAGTTAGGAATTCAAAACCGTAGTCCCGCATTTGTTGTTGAATCCAAAGTACTTGGGAGCAACAACTTGAGGCAGCAATGTATTCAGCTTCGCATGTTGATGTAGCTACACACGTCTGCTTCTTGCACTGCCATGTGACTAGGCGATTTCCTAAGAACTGACATCCAGCCGTTGTGGATTTGCCGTCGATTTTGCATCCGCCAAAATCAGAATCACTGAAAGCTACCAATTCAAAGTTATTATCCCTAGGGTACCACAGACCAGTGTCAGGGTACGCCTTCAAATAACGAAAAATCCTTTTAACAGCAGCAAGATGTGAGGCCTTCGGGTTAACTTGATATCTAGCAAGCAGGCACGTTGGGTACATTATGTCTGGCCTTGATGCTGTGAGATACATGAGAGATCCGATCATGGCGCGATAGATAGAAGGGCTAACAGCTTCTCCCTTCAAGTCTGGAGTAATTCCGTGATTAGTTGGCAATGGGGTACCAATGGGCGTTGCATCAGACATCTGGAACCGGCTCAAGATGTCACCAACATATTTAGTCTGATGGATGAATATCCCAGACTCCGTTTGTTGTACTTGTAGGCCCAAGAAGAAGGTCATTTCCCCCATAGCACTCATCTCGAATTTATCCTGCATAATGCGCTCGAATTCCCTACACAAGACATCATTAGTAGAACCAAAAATAATGTCATCAACGTATACCTGTACCAGAAGAAGATCTCCATCTTGTTCTTTGATGAAGAGAGTACAGTCGATAAGACCTCTACGAAAACCGTTCTCCAGCAGATAGTGAGATAAGGTTGCATACCAAGCTCGTGGTGCTTGATGAAGACCATAAAGAGCTTTGTTGAGCAACCAAACCCGATCGGGATGGATAGGATCTTCAAAACCTGGAGGCTGTTCGACGTACACCTCTTCTTCAACCACACCATGTAAAAATGCACTTTTCACGTCCATCTGATAAACCTTGAATCCTTTGAAGGACGCATAGGCTAGAAAGATTCGAATTGCTTCGAGACGTGCCACTGGTGCATAGACTTCGTTGTAGTCGATCCCTTCAATCTGACGAAAACCCTGAACGACTAAACGTGCTTTGTTTCGGATAACAACTCCGCGGTCATCCTTTTTGCATTTGAAAACCCAACGGGTACCAATCTTCTTATATCCAGCAGGTTTCTCTACGAGTTTCCAGACACCCAGCTTCTGGAATTGTTGCAGTTCTTCCTGCATTGCTTCAACCCAAGCATTATCCTTCAAGGCTTCTTTCCACGTTCTTGGTTCTTCTTGTGAAACATAACACGCGAAGGACCAGTCGTTTTGTTGCCCGGATTCTCGAATAGCTGCATACAAGCCTGCATTGTTGTTGTTTCGCAACATGTTTCTTGTTTGTACGCCACTTTGCACATTTCCAATGATGTTTTGTTGAGGATGGGTATTATGAATCCTTGTTTCTGGATTATCTGGAACTGGAACATTTATACCCAGGTTGTTAAGATTAAGATCAACAACCAATTCAAGACCAGGAATTGACGAAGAGGATGATGCAGTAGCCTCAGCTGTTCTATGGGCATCTACTGGAGGAGTACCCTCTGAAGTACCATGAACTGCTGTTGTAGGAGCTTCCTGATCTGCATCTAGAAATTCATCATCCTCTGAAGATTCGTTCAATTCGTTTGCATCATGAAAATCCTCATTGTTGAGAGTATTATTGTTCACCGAAGAAGATGGTTCTTGATTAACAAGAATTGGACGAACCACCGGTGAAACTGTTGCATTGTCACTCTCGAAAAACATCCTAGCCGCAGCATTTTCTTCAGCGGCTTCAACATTGATCGAATTGAAGAAGTCATCGTACTCAAACATCCAAGGTTGACCCGGATTTTTGACTGGCAAGGTGTGCCTTTGTACTCTGACCTCAGACCATTCTTCAACCCTTTTAGTCTCTAGATTCCAGACTCGTAAGTTAGGGGTGGCATACCCAAGAAAGTATCCATCAATTGCTCTTGCCCCAAACTTTCCATTAGGATCGATGATTGTGCATGGAGCTCCAAACGGTTCGAGATAAGACAAATCTGGTTTCCGTTTTTGAAGAAGCTCAAAGCAGGTCTTGTTGTGTCTTTTGACTGTAAGGACTCTGTTCAATGTGTAACATGCAGAGGCCACAGCTTCAGTCCAGAATGGAATGGGTAACTGTGACTCTACCAACATTGTCCTAGCAGTCTCGATCAATGTGCGGTTCTTACGTTCAGCGACACCATTCTGTTGAGGAGTATAAGCTGCACTAAACTCATGAAGAATACCTTTTGAAGTGCAGAACTCCATCATGGAATGATTCTTAAATTCAGTACCATTGTCGCTACGTATCCGCCTAACCTTCAACTTATACAAATTCTCAATCTGAATGATCAAGTTTTTGATAATGCCAAAGGTTTCACTCTTGTGTGCCATGAACGCAACCCAAGAAAATCTTGAATAATCATCAGTAACCACGAGGCAGTATTGATCACCCCGAATACTCTTGTGCTTGACAGGACCGAACAAATCCATGTGCAAACGTTCAAGAGGAACTGCCACTGTGTTGATCTTCTTTGTAGGGTGCTTCTTCTTTGTTTGCTTTCCTTTCTGGCACGAAACACAGATGTCTTGAAGATGGAAATTTTTGAGGGGAACACCATTCACCAATTCATTTGAAACCAAATGATTCATTTTGCGTAAGTGAATGTGACCCATTCGTCTGTGCCAAGAGATAGTGTCTTTTTCTGTGGCTTTGGAAACGAAACAAGTTGCTTGTGCAGACGTAGTAATAGCCTGGCTCATGTCAAGGACGTACAAATCATTTATCCTTGGAGCCGACAAGAGAATCCATTCTTTTGGAATTTTGAAGCCGGGTTTCAGCACATAACATCCATTAGCATCAAAGTGTACTGAAAATTTCTTGTCACAAATTTGAGAAACACTAAGAAGATTGTGATCAAGTTGTTGCACAAAATTGATCTTGTCAAAGCTGACAATCCCGTTAGATATCATTCCTTCTCCCGTAATGTATCCACCTTTATCTCCAGCAAAAGCAACATAACCTCCTCTAATAGATTTAACGTCATAGAGAAGCTTCATGTCGCCTGTCATGTGCCTAGATGCCCCACTATCAACAATCCAATGACTACTGATAGTTCCTCCTGAAGCACCCTGCACATGAACTCAAATGAATTAGTTGGAGATGGGGACCCAAGCCATTGTGGTCTTGGGTCTTCCATTTTCATCAATGACAATAACTTCTTGTCTTTGATGGTTGGTGAATTGTGATGGTCCCCCTGATTCAACAACCGTTTTTGGTTTCCAAGTCTGTTTGGTTTCACCAGTGTTTTTCTTTAAAATTTTAACTTCTTGATGATTTGAAGTTTTAGAATTTTCTGGTTTTACAACAACAGATTGTTTTTGAACCACATCGGTTCTAATCGCTTTTTCTATCTTTTTGACCTGTTGGCGTTTCTGTTTCTTTTCCCTTTCTTTTACAAGGCGGGGATCTTGTTTTGTGGAAACAGATGGCTTACGGTCAGTCTTACCACGGGGATCATCAACCTTTCCTTTCTGCTTATGAAGATATGGGCATTTTCTAATAATGTGCCCAATGGTTCCACACTCAAAACATGATCTTCGTTCTACAAACCCCGAAGAATCATGTGATCGTCTAGCCGATGATGTTGAACTTTGTGAACCCGAGGTACTAGGTTTTGAACTGCTTGGTTCGTTTCTTTTCTCGACAATAGCTTTCTTGACAAAATCTAAGTTAGATTGATTTTCAAACTTTTCAATTTTGTCTGTTCCCGTCGATTTCACAAAGTTAACATTTTTCTTCTTCTTTTGATTCGGCTTCTTGTTAGTTTGAGCCGGTGTTTTACCTTTGGGTTTGGTGTGATTTTGCTGTGTTGGCACTGTTGGTAATTTCTTGTTGCCAAATTGTTTTCGAATTTCAGCCTTTGGAATAGGAGGACACTGTGTAACTGTAACTTTAGGTCCTGCCTTTCCCAAGAACTTACTCGTCGAATTCTCAAAGACTTTGCAGATTAAGGATTGATTAACGTTCTTAATGGGAAAATCTTTGTCTGAGTAAATTTTATCATCACCAACTAGAGTGTACAGCAAATTCACACTCTCCGGCTCTCCTGCAGATGAGGACTCAGTTGCAACAGTCTTAGCGGGTTGAACAGGGGGATCACATAGAATGTGATTCTCAAGAGGTATGTCCTCATTTTTGACTACCGCATCAGACTTTGCTGGGACAGTATCATCAGATTCATCATCAGACGAATCAGCATCCTCAATCACAACTGGAGGATCTTGATTCTGTTCAGCACTCACAAATGTATCTGCTGACACATCTGAATCTGAGGATACTTCCTTTTGGTATCCGAGCCCTGCAGCAAACTCCTTAACATCTAGAGGCACAGAAGGTTCAAAGAAAACCCTGTCCTCTTCATCAGGCATGGCGTCATAGTTATGTCTCACTGGTGGTGGACACTTCTTGTACCCTATGCATGTGACATCTCTCTTTTCCTTCTGAACGTCAATGATGTGATCTAACACATAGCTAGAACTCAAATAACTGTCTAGCTTGAGTTTGATCGCATCACTTTCGGTTTTCACACAAGCCATCTCTTTTTGCATATTCTCAAGGCGAGATATATACAAATTAATATCAGTTTGTTTTCTTGAAACCATTTTAGTCAGTTCTGTTTTATCCTTCTTTAATGTTTCAATTACTGACTTAAATTCTTTTTCATGGTTTTCATAAAACATGTTGGCTTCTGTGCATTTAGAGAGGTCCACAGTCAACTTCTGATTGTGGATGAATGTCACATCATATTTCTCTTGCAAAGCGTCATGCTTACTTTGCAAGTCACTCAAATTCTCACTCACAGTAGTATGTTTGTCTTGCAAGTCAAACAAACTAGCTTGTAAAGCATCATGTTTGCCTTGCAACTCAGACATACTTTTCTCAAGATCAGCACATCTAGCATGCAACCTAGCACATTCATCACAATTAACAGCAGTGGGTTCATCGACACATACCTGACTTGATGAACCGTCGACATTAGCCATAAAGGCTGAATGGAGAGAAGACGAAGAGTAAGCAGCTTGATCCACCAGAATAGATCTTCTTTGAGTTTCTGCTACAGCTTCCCCCAAGAGTTCATCAATGTCAATATCATCCGAAACATTAGATGTCTCACCCACATGATCATCACCAGAGTTGGATGATTCTTCATTAACACTCCTGCTGTATCCAGAGGAGTCTTCATCTTCAGACGATTCATCACCACTGGCAGAAGATTCTCCACCATTGGTGTGAACCAGCTCCTTCACAATCTGAGCAAAACATGCTGTTCCATCAGGAGCATCACCACCCAACTGGATTGACCAGTCACAACCTTCATCCACCTGAACTGCAAGTGCTCGGTTGGTTTGGTTGTTGACAGGCACCAATGTACGATCATTGTTTCTGTTCTGCTGGTTGCCTTGGTTCCTGAAGGGGTTTTGATTCCCGTGCTGGGCTGGCTTTGTACATTCCCGTTTAAAGTGGCCCCGTTCACCACAGTTGAAGCACTTAACAGCTTGCTTATCGAACCCATACTTGGTGTCTCGCTTACTTTCCAAGCTGGTTCTTCCAGTACTTTCCATCCAATCCTTTGCTCTTCTCACAGCACTCGCAAAGGCCCACTTGATGTCCATCAAGTCCATCTCCTCCTTATCAATCTGCCTGTAATCTTCTTGTGTCAGATTAATGTTTCCAATCTGACCTTCTATCAACCCACAGTACGCGCTCACTACAGTGTTAAGCAGCTCCATGTGTTCCTTAGCTACTTCTACACTGATTTTAGAGAAGCTTGACGTGTCGAGCTGTACTGTACTTGACTTTGATTGTTGACCTGCAGCAGATGATGTTCCTCCATAACATGCATATTGAGGTTGTTGAGCAGGAGGAGGATGAGGTGGTTGTATTGGATTTCCATACAGATCTGTGGTTGGAGGCGGCTTTACAGGAACTTGCACTGGATTGCCATACATATCCGTGCTTGTGACAAACGCCGTTTGAAGTGGAGCATGTGATCCAGCTTTTGCAGATGAAGTAGTGGAGGTGCCATAATACATCTCTGGATTCTGTGGCACTGCAACTCTCTTTGCCTTCAACGTTTCTTCCTGATCCTTGTTCTCCAGAAGCTGCACGAAATCGTTGATATTGGTAGTTCTCAACGTTCCGTTGTACTTCAAGATTTCCAGGAAGTTGTTCCATTGAGGAGGCAATGCATCGGCAAACTTCTTTACCACCTCTGTTGGAGTCGTTGTGACTTCAAAGTTGGTCAGCTCAGTAAGTAGGTGATAGAAACGGCTTGTCATATCTCCTAAGGACTCCTTATCCATACATGTGAAGCCATCAAATTCTTTCTTCAGTAGATCTCGTCGTAGTTGACGTGTGGCTTCATTACCTACTCCTCTTGTCTTCAAGGCATCCCACAGCTTCTTCGTAGTCTTGAAACTGACGAACTGATGATAAATATCCTTGCTCAGTGCTTGAGTGAGGATAGCGTATGCTTTCTTTTCTAAGTCATACGTCTTCTTTTGTTCATCAGGAAGATCGGCAAATGTAGCTGTCGAAGAAGCAGCAACCTCGATAGTTTGATCGAATTCCGTAATGAACCGTAACCACAACTCTGTATTTTGACCAAGAATATATGTATGGAAACGATCAACCCATCCCGGATATTCATGAAGATGCATCAACTTTGGAGGCCTGTTTAAACTTCCGGTTTCACTTTCGCTTAGTAGAAGACTTTGAATACTCGGAGTTTGATTTGAGACAAACGCCCATTGACCAGCTGGAGTGGCATTTGCTTGTGAGGATGTAGAAACTGGAGATTCGGCCCATGATGGAGATTGACTGGTATTCATGTATTTTCCACTGTCTGGAGCCGGACTTCCCCACCAACTCGGATTCATGATAGATAAGCAAAATAAATGCTAAGTAAGAATGATCCGAAAGATACACAGCCGAAGGATCCTGGTTGAAGGATCTGAAATCACAGAAACTTGTTAGCAATAAACTGACCACAGTCGAAAGATCGATTTATTGTTCGAAGGATCAACAGTATTCGAAAGATTACTGTTGACTCTCGAACAATGACTTCGAAGGATTCAAGAGCTCGAAGGATTCCTTTTTGAAAGATCCTTATCTTTCGAGTTAACTCTTTATCTTTCGAATAACAGATCTCGAAAGATTCACCAATACGAAGGATCCTAATCTTTCGGACACTAATCTTTCGAAAAGATTCCTCTGTCGAAGGATATGTTTCAGACTTCGAAGGATGGGTCGAAGGATATAAATCTTTCGAGCCCTCCTTGATCGAAAGATATCGAAGGATGATCTTTCGATGTCGAAAGATATCTTTCGAGAGCTCTGACACAATCTGATCTGATGTGAAAGGTTGGTGAAAAGGTGACAGGGGTTGGTGAAGTTGCTTTCGGCAGAAAGGATGTTTCTGCACAACTTTCCACCAAACTTTTTGACTTTCAAAAATTATACCCAAAAAGGCAAAACCTTATCCTCAAGTTCAGTCACCGGAAACACACCGGAATACCACCGGAAAACACAAGGTTTTCTAAAAACCAATTTTTATGTTACCCAACCCAACCTGACCACTCCCGGTTAGTTTAGACACGTTTTTACTCAAAGAAAATGCAAGAAACTTAGTAAAAACAGGTGCAAAACCAAGTGTTTCAACACACCAAAACTTGTAAAAACCCGGTTTTAAACAAGGTTAAGAGCCTTAGCTCTGATACCACTTGTAGGTCCCTGTTTCGCGGAGGATTACGAACCTAAACCTTGTTATACAAACCTACTAGCGAGTGCGGAATCCAAGCTAGCAAGCAAACCGAGTTAGTAGCAAGTAGAGAAACAAACACACAAAGATTCACCGATTAACACTAGTCGTATTAATGCAAATGAAGGTTCGGTTACAAGCTCAATGTTTACAGAAGTGTTCTATAAACTCTCTAAGTGTGTGTGTGAGTTCTGGGCAGAATGCTCTCTAAGCTTCTATCTCTCGGGTGTGTGAAAATGGCAGAACTCACTAACACTCAACACATGCATGGGTATATATACCCAGCTCAGCAGGTCTGCTCGAAGGATTCGACAGATGGTCCGAAGGATCATCTGTCGACCACATGTTACACGAAAGATCAGCATGGACCTCGAAGGATCATCCTTCGAGGTCTAATGGTCGAACCATGGTCGAACCATATCTTTCGATCACCTCGAAGGATCAGGTGTATCCTTCGAGGCTATCCTTCGATCAGAACATCTTTCAACTGTTGTCCAAGTCAAACCGGAGGATGGTTGACTTGGTCAACTTACAATACAAATCAGGACATCGTTTATATCAGACCGAATACAGACAAAGTACAGACACAAGTGCACCAACAAGAAACTTGATTGCTAATGTTATCGCTTGGGAAGTTGATTCATGGTTAGCAAACAATAGCCCAAATATCAAGTCCAAAGAAATTTCTTCTGTAAGGGTTGTATCATTTTTCTTGAGTTCTTCAATAACATAATCAAAGAAATCATTTTGGACCTCATTTGGCTTAGCCTGTCTTGCTTGTAGCATGTTCTTAAGCATCATCATCACCTTCTTTCTTCCCTGATTATATCAAGGAAGTGACGCGTTAGATCTCCAACCCAAAACCCCGAAAACACCCACCAACATGCCTAACTGTGTCATTAGAAAGCACCATTTTATGAACAACATCTAATTGTATTCCTAAATATACACTATTTGTCTACTGTGAAACTCGAAGCCTTGGCCTCATGGGAAGAGACACCATTTTACACATCTTAGTACCACTAAGCCAAATGTCTTTTGGTTAATTACAAACGTTCTTCATAGATAACATACACTTCTACATCATCACCACATTTTACATTTATTTTTAATATTCAAATATATTGCTTTTTTATAATAAATATAATTATTTACAGAAATTTAATTAACTTATCATAATACAACAATCGTTATTAGTAAAATAGTTTATATAAATAGAAAAAAATACAGTATTGTATTGAAGAAATAAATGTAGTGTAAAAAGTTATATAAATTAATGTACTTTAGAACTAAAACATTACCTATTTTAATTATTCTACCCAAACACTATGTGTAAAATGATTTGAGCTAAAAATAAATGTGATGCACAAGTGATTTTTTCACATGATACAAGTCGACGTAAAAGTAATAAAAAAATACAAAAACCCAACCAATCCCACCATTTGCTTCCCACCTTGCGAGTCTACTCTGCAAGTACCTTGCTCTTGGGCATCTCACTCCAGCCCTCAAGGGCCAGGTTTGGAGATCGCCAGCTTAGGTTCTCTTTAAGAGTCCATGGAACTAGAACTTTTACCATGACAAGGTCTCTCTTCTCTATCGGCTACAACTAGAAGTGTACAAAAAAACTGATTTTAGAATCGAAACCGGAAAAAAAACCGAAACCGGTTTTTTTTTAACCGGTTTTTTATAACCGGTTTTTTTTTAACCGCCGGTTTTTATACCGGTTACTATTCTTGACTTCAAAAACCGGTTATTAACCGAACCGGTTATTAAAAAACCGGTTAAAACCGGAAAAAACCGGTTTTTTTGGGAAAAACCGGTTAAAAACCGGTCCCAACCGGTTATTGTTTTGGACCTCAAAAACCGGTTAGTAACCGGAACCGGTTATAAAAAAAAACCGGTTTTTATTTTGTGTGAAAAAACCGAAACCGGTTTTTGAAAAAAACCGATTTGTACACCTCTAGCTACAACTAGAGGGTTCAAATTATGTTTTCTATAAATAGAAAAATCTCCGACTTTTACCTAATATTCTTAACTAATTCACGTGGTCAGGGGTCAACGGCCCCTCTTAAACCCCCTCTGGTTCTACCCATGAACCCATTAACAAGTTTCTTACAGGTGGCCAAATGAGCTTGCCAACTTGGGTAATGACTAATGACACAAAATAGGGTCAGAGCTTATTTGGTGAGGTTGGGCTGGTCTGGAAACGAACACTTCGTCAATGACTCAATCCTTTTCTGAATCATAATAGTTTGTGTATTTTATTCGAAATAATAATATTTTCAGACCCTACGGGATAGAGGTAAAAGACTGTCTACATCTACACTCATCAGACCCTACCTTAGCTTTGTTATTGTTAGGATTTACAGAGTATGATGATGATTCTAGTTAGTTTTTTTTTAATCCGTGAATGAGAAGTAAAATACTAAGATCCACTTCTACTTATTGGGTTATAAAACTGGTTGAGACTGATGGAATAAACTATGCATATAGATTAAATATTATCAATATATTGTCTACCTGTAAACACTTGTAATAAGCAGTTCCAGGTATCTCCAAAGGAAATGAGTATAGTCCTCGAACAAAAGCTTCATAATTCTCTCTTAAATTCTCAGAAGGCTTCTCCGCAGGATCATAACTTATCATTTTTTTCCCCATGAACTCATATATCATCTGATTAAACACCAATATAAATATATAGACAAAAGATCAAATACAAATAATTTTAACGTACAAAACGTATGAACTGAAGGTTTTGCTGAAAAAACGCGGTGGCATTTTAGTAATTATTAGTAATTATCAAAATTACTCTACAAATGATCCTATAGAGTAATTTTGATCTTTGTAGAGTAATTTTGATCTTTGTAGAGTAATATTGTAAAATGTTCTGATCTTGTAAGATAATTTTGATAATTACCCTACAAGCAAATAATTACAAAAATGTCACCGCGTGTTTTTTGTCTTTTTCATGCTATTCGTACTTTTAGTACGTTATTTGTATGGGAACCTTTTTTTTAGCATAAATTTTTTCCGTTTATTAATATAACCAGAAAACTTGTTAAGTTACATCAAAACAGAAGGTAGACGGGCAACAAGCTGCGCTGCCAACCCTTTCTGAAAACTTGTTAAGGCTTTACTCTAAATATATAATATCATAAAATTGAGTTAATAACTTGCCATGTTTTGAAAACAAAATACTTACATCTGCAACTGCAGTTTTCAATTCCGTTGTTTCCTGGCTAACCCACCTCTCCATGTTTCCTGTTGCTACAGTTTCAACTTCTGAAAATATATTTTTAAGGCTTTGGGGACCGATTACAGTTAGCACCATGTTTTTGAGATACTTACGCAAGCTTCCATGCATAAAAGCTAGACTTTGGTTCCCTAATACCTTTCTAAATCTCGGTGGATACCAACTTTCAAAGGATCGGCCTTCTTGTTGGAACACCATATAACTAAGTTCCGAATCAGTTGATACTATAACTCGTGAACCAAACAAACTAGTTCGAAATATAGATCCGTATCTAAAATATAAAATTTATTGTCACAATTTTGACTTGAAGCACTGAATTGAAACGTACATATCATAACTAATATCAAGGTGGCAATCTTAACCTATTTATTAGAAACAAATGCTAAAATTTGGGTTTTATTTATAAATAATATGTTTCGCTAAAACAGAATGGTGTTAAAGTGTCCAAAAGATGTACAAAGTGTATTTGTGAAAAGTTGGATTATTATGTACATACCAAAGGAGTTTAATCATAGCAATCGCATTATTTACCGAAGGTACTATATAACTATATTTTATAACCTGTTATATAGCCGCCTTAAATTATTTTTGCGTTTCTAAAAAACGGATTCACCTTTTTATCCTTTTCTTAATGAAAGCCGAAGTATCCAACGTGTGACTTGGGGCGATGAATTGTAGAGTTTCACCGAGTAGCGGCCAACCCATTGAACCGGGAGGAAGAGTTCCATTGCATTTAAGGTTTCTCCATTTGTATACCCAATGGGTAATACTTACTACAAACAAAGCTGCAAGGCATAGACCAACATGCAACATCTATAATTTGCAAGGAAACTATCGACTTAACTGAACGAAGGTAAAATGGGAATTATTTGGTGAGGAGAAGCAAATGGTACAGAGGGAGTTATATAGAGCCAGACATAAGAAATATTCAAGTAATACAATCCCTTGACAATCTGTCAACTAATAACCCCCAACCCCCCCCCCCCCTCTCCCAACCAAAAAAAAAAAAAAAAAAAAAAAACCTTCACCCGTCACCCACCCCACCCAAGCTAAATATTAAAAACTAAACCCTTAAATTAAATTCCTCAAATTAAATACCAAAAAGGTTTTTTTTTTTTTTTTTTTTTTTTTTTTTTTTTTTTTAAGTTAAATCATCACTTTAGCAAAAAAAAATATATATATATCATAAATAAAAAGCTGCAATTTTTATCAAAAGATTTAAAAAAAAATTGTGTGTTTTTTAAGTAGTTTTGGTTGTTTTTGTAACAACGCAATTTTTTTTATCGTCGTATTTTTTCTTTTTGCTTTTAAATACTCATAAAAGTATAAAAATTTAGTAAGAAATCAACTTTTTAGAAAAGTATTATAAGAAAACAATTACAAAATTTATTTATTTTTATTGGACTTTCTACAATTGCAAAACTTAAAAATTTGATTAGTTATAAATAAAACAAACTTTATAATACTCTATTTTGGGAGGGACTAAATTTATAATTTTGACAAAATTGAAAATTGAAAATAAATAGAAAAGGCAAGGAATCATTCAACATGTCAGTATATATATGACTCAAGATATCTTCACAACCTACTTTTATGAATTGGCTACCATTTTTATAAAATTTAGAAACTAAAAAAGTAATAATAAAGTTTAATATGTTTTAATTGAAAGTCAAAACTAAAGGGACCAATTTGGAATTTCCCTTAACTTTTAAATGTAGAAGATAGATCCCAACTTTTTCGTCCCTCTTCCTCGAACTCGAATTCGCATCATTTTAACTAGTTCTATACCCGTCTGGTGGACGGGATTTTATTTTGATATCATAACGACAAAAGTTTTTTTTATTCTAAACATATTTAGATCAAATGATCATGATGAAAAAAAGTTAACAGTATGTAAATACCCCTAATTCACGTCATCAGAAAATTACATTAATTGTTTTGGGATGAAAACGAAAATCGTTTGTCTAAATAACAAAGAAAAAGTAAGTGTTTTATACTCATAAATAAAGTTTTGGTATTCTTATTTCACCATGTCTAGAGATGCCTCTCTTATGTTTAAAAAACGTTGATCGTCCGAATTTAAAGATAAAATTCTATAAAAAGTTATATTAATTGATTCTTCTCAAATTAACTTTTAAACTTTGTATTTCTGTTAATTTTATTTATCCAATATTACGAAATTTACAAACATGTAGTATAAAATCCGTAATAAAGCTAAACTACAAGGGTGCGGTTTGTATACTAAAATTTTTATCACCAATCGTTATATCCAAGAAACCCATTTCGTTGACACGTGTCACAAAATCCTTCATTTTCTCTGAATTTTTTCCCTCTTCAAGAAACCTTAATCACTCTAATTGCCCACTTGAGATTTTTAGCCAAGTTTCTTTCCATCTTCATCGATGTTGAGACGCTTGCATCATCTTCTTCAACATCATCCCATGGTGCTATTGTTCTTGTTTGTATATGCCCCAAAGTTTAGAGAGGTGTTTTGGCAAAGGAGTAATTTGATGTTTTGAGTTTAGATCTTCATCAATAAGGTTGTTTTTAGCGTCGTATCATCTGGTAAGGCTCTCTATTTTCGGTAAATCACACATTTTTTTTCGTTTCTTACGTTTATAAGGGATTCAGTAGATTCAATTTGGGGATATCACTATCGATCACGATTTGGGGTTATTGTAAACCCATTAGTGTTTTTAGTAAGGTTTTTAATTTTATTTGGATCTTTTGTAGTGTTCTAATATTTATTAGGGTTTTGATGGATACAGTTTTTGTGATCAAACCTGTTTGGTGTTAAGTTAATCAAGCGTATGGTCACTCTCTAAAGGTATACTAATGGATCAATATTTACATGTTTATTCACAGCCTCTAATCTATGTGCTTTCAAGTAACCAAAATTGACCGGTAAAAACCATAGTTTTTTAGTTGGAAAGTTTGTGCTTGGTATTCCATTGAAAGCCAATTCATTGTTCGTTACATGGTATGTTCGGTGTGTTTGCTTTTTTTGTGTTAATTTATTATGTGGGAATATGTGTCTCTTTTTGGAGAGGAGTTGTAGTCTATAGGAGTTGCTTAGGTTAGAAAAAAAATCAACTTTTTCACAATATTGTTTACTTTTAATATGTTTTAAAAGTTTAATGGATGTAATTGTTTTAATCTACACTTTGTTTACGGAATCGTGTTGCCCGTTTACCTGTCGTTTGTTTGTAATATGTTGTTTTGGCGTTTTTTAAATGATTCCAACTATGTGAAGCATTTAAGTAATGCTTTCTGCTCTTTATATAATTGTCTATAATGTATAAAAATTTGTAGAGTTTTCTTTTAAATTAGATCTTACCTTAATATTTTCAAGGTTAAAAGGGGCTCTTTACGTACAATTTGGTGTTGTTAAGAACCTGAATGAACAACTTCCAGGTTATACTTTTCTTGTAAACATGTTTGAAGCAACTTAATTTACTATAACCATCATTTTCGTTTTACTGGTATGTATTAATAGAATTTCCCTGCGTTCTTGGTTTGTATTTTTAATTAACATTTTCATGTAAATGTCATATGGTGGGAATATATTAATAGCAGTGGAGTATACATAAGTTAGATCTTTTATCTAAAATAATATATATATATATATATATATATATATATATATATATATATATATATTAAGTCTGCATTTCATTATTTCAATTCAAGATTAGAGTTTAGTGATTTATTATTTGAAAATCATAATTGTATTACATAAAAGAAACTTGGTTTGGAATGTACAAAATTAGAAGTTTCAGTAATGTAAAACAACTTTATAAAAAAATGACTACAAATATAGTTTACATTGTAAGGTGGCAGAGGTATGCAATTGTTCTGCTACATATTGAAAACATTTGCATTATATATAATCGTAATTAGAAATGCATGACAAGTTGCATATTGTAATGCAAACAACTTTATATAAAAACTTGCCAACTAAGTCACTTACATTGATTGACGTCTAAGTTGTGAGATGGGAAAGTGAAGATGGAACATAGAACTTTGATGAGAAGACGAAAGCAGAGGGTCAAATACGTTTTACAAACACTACATGTTGTGGGTCTAAATAGGCTACTTTTGGAGGTAACCATACGGGGGTTACCTACGACAATCAAGGAAAGGTACATTATTTATATTATATTTTATTTATTTGTAACTTGTGTTTGTAATTATATAGTAACTAATAAATCTAATGTGTATTTTCCCAGACTAATGCATTCGTGACATCAACTAAAAACAAATTTATGCCTAGTATTAAATTTCTTTTTTGTAGTGATTTTTTTTCTGTGTTTATGTTTTGAAATTCTTTAAATTGTTTCATTGTTATATTGTCATGAAAAAGCTTTATTTTTTATTTAATTTTTTTTTTGAAAAAAAACATGCAACAAATTAATTGCTGACCAGGTCAATACATGGTCACGTTTTCCTTTATCATCGCTGCTTAAAACTACATTAGAAGTTAAATTGTAAAACCGCCTTCTAGAAGGTTTCTTGTCCATCCCAGGATATTTCTCTAAACTGCTGCTGAAAGAAAAAAACTGCTGCAAACCGCCTTCTTTGGTCAAAAGTTAACCAAAAAAAACCTCTCCTTCTAGAAGGTTTTTCCTAATTATAACGACTAGGATTTAATCTCATATTCATCCAATGGCTCATATTGCATAATGTTCCCATTGACTTTAATGGGAACATAAGAATATATAATCCGTTATTTTTTTTTTATTTTTATTTTTTGTATTAATCACTTATCTCCACCTTTATCTTGTCAAACCCACAAGTTTATCACGTAAAAAAAACATGCCCATTATGTTTATCAGATAACCACAACAACTCCGCAAATTTCAATTACGATTCTTATCGCCAAACAGCCTTTATTTTGTATAAATACATGTCTTTTGAACCTACCCCAACTCGCTACACTTTTCAATCGAATCCTTCTCTATTAATGTTTTTACAAATTTATCTAATTCAATTAATTAAATAAATCTAATAGTTCAATTAAATAAAAGTGGAAGTTTAATTGATAAGCGTTATTTATGCAATAACTTATATGAACTACGTTTATATTTAAAAAAAAAGAAGCTCCTTATCAAATTGCCAACCTCTAGACTAGTTAGGTACATCATGACTTTTGTGTTTCGTTGCAATCATTCCTTGTAAAATTGGTAATGAATCAAGTTTTCAAATCTTAGTTTTGTGGCCGACGTTCGATATCGTTTAACCGAGCTTTCACCAGGGCAAGCGAACGGTGAAAGAAAAGGTCAACCAGCCGTCGTCTCCGGTAAACTTTCCACCATCATCTTTCTTGTCAACCTAATTCTTTTCTTTTTTTCGTATTTTTTCAAATTTCAATTTCGATATATACAATTCGAGATTTAAAGCCTATTGAAATTCTCAATTAATTTTTTTAATACTGTACTATGAAATAAACAAAACTAAGATTTGAAAAACTTGATTCATTACCAATTTTACAACGAATGATTGCAAAGAAACACAAAATTCATGATGTACCTAACTACTCTAGAGACAAATAAGGTGGTGGTCCATTGGCAAAGACAAAACCATTAAACACCTTGGGAGGGAGAGATCTTGGGTTCAAGTCCCACAGATGACAGGAATAAGAGAAATTTGCTGTGCAGAATGAGACATTGGTGGGCAATGATACGAGACCCCGGGAAACTTGGGTTGGATCCTTGAGCCAAACGGGTTTTACCGGTAATTTCACTGTCGTGCCTACGAGCGGGTGGGTTACCGGGTTTTCCCCGGAATTGGTAGTGGACTCGGGTTACTCTCGGAGTACTCCGTTTGTCCAGTGGGTGCCCCGAGAGTACTCGGGATTGAGTTTGTTGGCCGTTCAAAAAAAAAAAAAAAAAAAAAACCTAACTACTCTAAAGGTTGACAATTTGATAATGAGTTTCCTTTTTGTTAAATATAAACGTAGTTCATAAAACTTATTGCATAAATAACGTTTATCAATTAAACTTCCACTTTTGTTTAATTGAGCTATTAGATTTATTTAATTAATTAAATTAGATAAATTTGTAAAAACATTACTTGATTCCTAAAACATCCTTCCAAATTTCCTACTAGCCCTATAACCTTTGAACGTAATCCAAGTCCATCTATTAAATTATAGTTCTTAAATCTTTAGGTCAATTTATTGAAGTTTTCCAACTTGTCTGCATCAACGTATATCTTTTGGTGTTTTGCTAAGCTATATCCAGGTGAGTTTACATAGCCCCTTTTCATTTTAAACTTTTGGGTGCAACATGTTACTTATGAAAAAGGTCGAATGCTTCGATGATATTCGTAGAATATGATACAAGAATATATACAAGAGAAACCCTAACTACCTATTAACTATACAAGGAATGTATCAATTAGGAATATATGTAATAAAGTACAGTAAATACAAAATATTCTGCTGGGAACATATCTTGACTAATAGGCCCCCTCAGTCATAGCGGTAGTGTTACGAACGCACAGACTGGACTTGAATTTGTTGAGTAATTGTTTAGGGAGACCCTTGGTGAAAATGTCTATGTACTGGTAATCAGCTGGAATGTGTAGAACTCTTATGTCACCCATACACACCTTGTCACGAACAAAATGAATATCAATCTCAACATGTTTGGTTCGTTGATGCTGTACCGGATTACCAGACAAATACACGGCTGATACGTTATCACAAAAGATGATGGTGGCTTCGCGTGTAGGTATGTGTAGTTCAAGAAGTAGGTTGCGGATCCAGCTTGTTTCAGTTGCCGTGTTTGCAACACCTCTATATTCAGCTTCAGCACTCGAGCGGGAAACAGTGTATTGACGTTTGGACGACTAGGATACGAGATTGTCCCCCATAAAAACACAAAAACCTGAAGTGGAACGTCTCGAGTCTGGGCAACCCCCCAGTCTGCATCTAAAAATTATAAATTATTATTATTATTATTATTATTATTATTATTATTATTATTATTATTATTATTATTATTATTATTATTATTATAAAAAGAGGAGTAACATGGTTCGAGTGGTTAGGCTGTGACTTAGCCCCACACCCCAAGCCCATAACGTTAGTTAAGGGGATAACGAAGAAAAGAGGCGTTAAGCCCTTAGTACCCTCTCAAATGGGTTAGTAATGGTTTAACGCCCACTACGGGAAATGGGGGTTCACACCCAGTACAGGAAAGGGTGGTGACGTGGAAGGTGGTTAACTCTCACTACGAGCATTCTTGCCATGCTTAAGAGTTGAAAGAGTGAGTTTTTTCTCTTTATCGTCCCTTTCATCTCTAATGTTACTTGTATCTAGGGCTGTTCATTTTTATCTGAAACCCGAAACCCGACCCGAAGTTGAAGCCACCTGAACCCGAAGTAGAGAATACCCGAAAAACCCGAACCCGAATAACCCGAACCTGACCAACCCGAACCTTAAATGGGTTGGTTATCGGGTCACTTTTTCCCAACCAAAAACCCGACCCGAAAATCCGGAAAAAAACCCCGAACATTAAATGTCTTTTTTCGATAGATGTGTTTTGGTTTAGAGTTTTTGGTATCTAAAACATTATGTTTTAGGACATCTGAACATATCATGTCATATTGTCAAACATTGTTTTAATTTTGATAATATTTTTAAATAGAATGATGGATTTTAATTATATATTGCAAAAAAAAAAAACATTTTTTAATATTACATCTAAACCTGAAAACCGAACAACCCGACTCGAATTAGCCCGAACCCGAATAACCCGAACCCGATCAACTCGAGCTTTAAATGGTTTGGTTATCGGGTCACTTTTCCTAGCCAAAAACCCGAACAACCCGAACTGAAAAACCCCAAAACCCGAAAAAAAACCCGAAGAACACCCCTACTTGTATCACATATTAGTATCGTATAAGTTTTCTCTTTCTTCCCATATCATTATTATTTTTATAGAGTAAATTAGTATCGTATAAGTTTTCTCTTTCTTCCCATATCATTATTATTTTATAGAGTAAATTTCCATTTTAGTACTTGAGGTTTGTCCCACATTGCCATTTTAGTCCAAATAATTTTTTTTTTTCATTCTCTAGGTCCGTGAGTTTTCCATTTTTGTCATTTTGATCATATTGCCTAACTTCGTCTAAAACCCTCAGTTAAATAAAGGGCATTTTTTTTCACTTACATATTTTTTTTGATTTTTATATTTGTTAATTAAAAAACCCACTAATTAAAAGACATAAATCATAAATAGTAAAACATAAAACTATATACATATACATATATACATTACAGACACATGTATTTACTTTCCCCCTCTATCTCTCTACACCACCAACCCACCACCATCAACACCTACCACTGCCACCATCCACCACCTGCCACCACCCACCTCTCTCTCTCTTAGGGGTGTGCACGATTTGGTTCGTTCGGTTTTTGGGTAAAACCAAAACCGTAACCGAAAGTTCGGTTTTTGGTTTTTAAAAACCGTTCGGTTTCGGTTTTTTCGGTTTCGGTTTTTTCGGTTTTAGCAACAGTTCGGTTCGGTTTTTCGGTTTTTGAAACAAATTATGTAAGATTCAAAACTTACAAATATAATTCAAAGTTTAAGAATCTTTCCTAAAATTATTACATTTAATTTAATATATTTAGTCTTTTAAATTAATATTATTCACATAAACCTAACCTTCTAATCTATTTTAATGTTTCTCCAAAGTTTTTGTTAGGACGGTTTCTTTTATAATACTTTGAAAACCATTTAATTTTTATATTAAACTTTGTTAGTTCTTGTAAACAATGGATAATTTTAATGATAAATAAACATGGTAATGTTCTTATTATAAATATTTAACAAACAAGAATAAAATTAATAATTCTTAGTAGCATGGGCAAACACTTAAACATAAAAATATAGATATTTTGTATACGATTAAAACTTATCGGTTCAGTTCGGTTCGGTTATTGATAATGATTATCCGAAAACCGAATCGAAATTTTCGGTTATTAAAAATTCGAAAACCGAACCGTTGGTTTTTGTTTTGGTTTGGTTTTTTCGGTCCAGATTTTTTGGTTATTTCGGTTTTCTGCTCACCCTTACTCTCTCTCTCTTTCTCTCTCTATACAACCCCCCACAAAACCACCACCTGTTACTGCCTACTTCTGCCATCTGTGTGGTACCCCACCACGGTTACCACCATTCCCCACCACAACCCCCACCACATCTGCGGGAAATGCTTCACGCAAATCCGGCGACAGCATGAAGGTTCAAACCAGAACGACCCTTTGATTCGTCATCTTCTTCTTCATACCACCATACCCTGTTCCTGATCTGAAAATCTGGCGAGGGCAAAGGTTAGGTTAGAGTTTGTCGTTTAATTTTGGGTTTTTGGTTCTCAAATTGGTTTTGGGTTATAGGTGGTGGTAATGGTTGTCAACTATGGTGGTAATGGTGGTATAAGATAGTGGTTGTAGTGGTGGCATTGGTATTGTTCCAGTCGCTGGAAATGTGAAGGGGGTGGGGGTTATTAAATCTGATGGTAGATGGTTGGGTGGTGTTGGTCGTGATGGGATATCTAAGTTAACTATTTACATATATGTAAATGTGCTACAAATGTTCATGTTCTTTTTTTAACATATGTCATTGATTAATCGTTGAATTACTTATATGTAACTTAACAAATATTTATGATCTTTAATACCTCTCACTGGCTAATCATGAATGTTTGTTGGTTATTGTATATCAATCATTTTGTTTGTAATTGTATAAAACATTAGTTAAACCTATTTAAGACATTACCTAAACCTAATTAAACATAATAATTCCTAATGAAACACACATACGCCCAAATTACTTCAGTCCCAATTGCCTAGAAAGGATTCCCAATCGACTAGAAAGGATTCTGGATATGGCACGTCACGATCCCTATCGCGACCGTCCAACCTCTTGTCTCAATGGCCGCGCCCGGAGTCATTTGAAGATGGATAAACCATTTCTTCGTCCGACCTAGATACGTATTCCTCACCTGGGTTGGGTTCATACCCTTCAACTCAGGTGGGTATGACTTGTGTTGGATGGATGTTTGTGACATGAAGGGTTGCAGTGAAGTTGGTTTGAGTCTGCGCAAGTTGTAGTCAGTCAAATTATAGTTGAGCCATGGTGTAGTCATACATCAAGTTCAACTCCTCATCTGTAAGAGGATTTGGATCAGCACCTGCATGAGGAAAAGGTCTTGTAGGTGAAGGGTTTGAATGCTTGAGGAAAAAGGTTTGAAAGTGGAGGACAGTAGCTTGCTTGAGGAAAAGGGTTTGAAGGTGGAGGATTTAAACTTCGATGGGATGATCGTCTTGGGTGTGGAAGTGGAGCGTTTTGATGGTGGAGGGTTAGAACGTTGACGAGATGATCGTCTAAGGTTCGAAGGTCCTACTACTTCACTTGGATAACCACCACTCGTATCTTCGAATTAGTATTGTCTTAGCAGTGAATTGTAAAGTTCAAACATGGGTTGGAAAACGAATTGTATTTGTAACCACTAGAAAGAGTAGTCTTTTGAAAGAAGTCGTTGGAAGAGAAACCGTTTGAAAAAATAGCTGTGTGTTACACCAGAGAGTTTTGCTTTTGTGGTGGCACAACGACTGTCAAGTGGCAGCCGGCGGTATGGTTTCCCGGGTAACGCCCTAAAAAGCCAAACTTTGAAGCCAGCGTGGGCCCAGTTAAGACAACATAGTCTGGCCAAAGTGAGGCAATACAAAGCTCTTCGATTTGGAGAGTGTGATAACCTTATACATGAAGTTCACCGTTAAAAAAAAAAACGATCTAGTTTTTTTTCCAAATTTGTTAAATGCCAATTATAGTAATAATAAAAAAAGTCAATGAGTTGAATTATCTGAATAGAAAAATGTTGATGGTCCAACTTGCCTAATAATTTAATGCTTAATTATTTGGTTACTATTAAAGAGAAGTATGGAGACAATTCATTACTACCCTTGTTAAAACTGTGGGGTATGCGGCTTGGGTTGGGGGAAAACGTTCAAGTCATCACCCCGGGTGAGCTTGGGTTGAGGTGTGGCCCAAGGGACGGGAGTTTGATGCCGGGCGTGGGGCGGGCTAGCCATCCTATGTGGCGGGCTCCTATTCGCTTTGTTGGCCATGTCATAGCAGGGCGGGGTAGTTTGAATTTTAAATTGTAACCGTTTGGCCAAGCCGAGCGGTCACCCCAACCCCCAACAGTCAACATCCCCTATAAATTTAACCCCAACCCCACCGGCTACTCCATCCCAAACCATCGCTGTCCACAGCTACCCCAAACATAACCCACTTGATCGAACCCGCTACCCCAACCCACTTGACCGATGGCCTCTTAGACCCACGAAGAAGAGCGAGCTCTCGTCACCAGCGTCATTGATGCTATGAAGGGGCGACAACCCGGCCAAACACGATATTGGTCGGAAGCCTTCGCAAGCTACCGACATAACGTCAGACACGACCGACACAACTTAAACGCGTGCCAACATAAATGGCGCGAGCTACGGCCCAAGCTTGATCGTTTCAAGGCCTACTACGAAGTCGTTCCGAGCGGTGAGTTAAGCCACGAGGACCGGGTGGCGGTGGCAAACATTGAGTTTCGGGCCAAGGAGCGAAGGCCGTTCGACAAGCTCGCGCTTTTTGAAATTTACCTAACGCTCTAGGTTTTTTTTTTATTTTGTAATCGTTTTTAGGTTTTTTTTTGTAATTTTGTAATCGTTTTTAGGTTTTTTTTTATTTTGTAATTAATAAAATTTTAGGCTTTTTTTTTAATGTTGTGTGTATTTTTTTAATTTTTTGTAATTTTTTTAATAAACTGCCAAGCCATGCCCCAACCCAAGCCCCGTCATACCCACGGACACGTCACTCACCGGTGGAGGGCTCGAACTTCACGTGTCAACTCATGCCCCCAACCCAAACCCACCATACCACACGGTCTAATGGTGCATTTTACCTATAACATATGTGGCCGTTTTTAACGACGGTTTCAAGATATATATGTGGGACCTAAGAAGGTTAAGGTTAGCAACAATTTGTAATAAAAATATGATTGGTTTACACTAACGGATTATAAATCTAAAACAATACTACAGTATTAGGACATGCAGTTAAAAGTTTTGGTTCCGGCCACTCGTTACGTACCTTTCAATACTTATCTACAATGCTTATACGTAAAATTGTTATTTGCCATCAATCTCATCGGTATATATGTTTTCCATTATGTGGTGACATATCCCTTTCTTATGCATCTTTCATTGCCTATCTTACCAAGCATTCATCTGTGCCGAAATATGTCATTGTTATGTGCTATCAATGTCATTGTTATATATCTTTTTCACTGTCATACCTACCTTTTGTTATCTTTAGTGTTGTCCTGTAGTATTTGGTCACTGTATCCACATCCAGAAACACATGGAGCCATCTTGTGGAACAAATTGAGTCTGATGATGATTTTCAAACTCCTATAAAAATGTAGACTACACTTCCAAAAAGGCAATACAAAGAAAACCACCTTAGGACAATTTAGTCTTACACCGCATTCACAAACCAGCGGATTAGGACAATGAAGAGTACCTCTAACCTTGGCTAAACACCTCCAACCAATCATAGTTAATTTAAATGTGTTCCCAACCTCTCCAACCAATCAAATTTCAACCTTTTTAGTTTTATTTTCGTTTTAGAGAAAAGTCGTGTGGATTAAATGGGTTGTTTGGGTTTATTTGAGATAGCATTGTTTATTGGCCATTGATGTGGGTTTATTGGGTTCAAAGGGGATACACTGTAAATTCACTTTGTGTGATAAGTGCAGGCTCTCAAATCTTTAAGAGTTTTTTATGTAAATTGTTTAAAGTGTATGCAATGGTCCGAATTTATGAGGGTTTCATGGTCCGGACTTAGGGATTCTATCCTAGTCCAAATTTAGGTGTTTGTTTATTCAGAGTTTGCATTGTATTGGGCTTTGGGCCTTTGTGTCCTGACTTTAGTAGCTAGGACTTCCAATTGGATATAAACTCTTTAGTGAAATGTTATATGTGGAGATTTCTTTTGTGGAAAGTTTGTTATTCAAGGAAACCCTAATTATTACCACTGTGTGTTCATTGATGGCTACTGTGTGTGATGTCATTCATCATCTTCATCATTCTTATTCTACACTTTCTTGATCCAATACTCTATAGTAGTGATTGCTAGGTGGATTCCGCACACCTGGTGATTGTTGTCCGAGTGAGATCCTTGGTAGAAGACCTTTCCCAAGTGAGCTTCTTTCAAGCGTGATTAAAGCCATTTGCTCGTGAATAACACTATTTTTCTAAATTAACATTCAAATTGAAATTTGTATTTAATTTTTAAGAATCACTTTAAAGTTTTAGGAAGAGATACTACAAGCCGTATTTTGAAATATCAATTCTTATTAAAAAGGGTTTTACAACAAGTTTTTTTTTCATTAAGCGTTTTATTTGTTAACAAAATCTTTTATACACTTCTCAACGAAAAGCTAACATGCACGTTGCCTAGGGAACAAAAAGTTAACCCTCATTTGAAAAATATAAATAAAACATGTAATTGTAAAGTGTACGAAGTTCTTCAATTAATAAATAGTAGGTCGTGTCGAATTTATACATTTAACATTATATTCCATGATATGACAAAGGTCTTTAACAGAGATACATGAAATGCAAATACGAGGTGTGTGACAACCCAAATTCCCAAGATCCTTCGACCGTAAGACATAAGCTCCTTCGACAATCTTTCGGATATCCTTCGAACGAAAGACAGGAGATCTTTCAAGCTGAGACCTTTCGACCTGAGATCCTTCGACCTAAGATCTTTCGACCCAAGACCTCAACTTTCGGCCCAGTCTTTCCACTCAGGCCCAACCGGTTTGGCCCATTCCTTTCTTTTGATATGTATACGTAAGTTATCTAGGGAATTCACTATACTGGTTGCAAACCCTAACTTCCTCTCAAAAACCATCAACGGCAGTAACTTAAACATTATCACCGAAGCCTTTTTATTCTTGATTGTGCGACGGTAGTAGTCAAGGACCCCCCCCCCCTTCGTGGCTCTCTCTTGTGATAAGTGTTATCTTCTGGTTAGTACTTTATCCTTACTTAATTCGAGTTCTTGTTGGTATTTGTGGGAATCATGACCAGCGATTAATGTTTGTTAGCATGTATATGTTCATACTCAGGATTGTTAATGTGACTGGATATGATTATTTGTGTTAATGTATGATGATCATATATGGCCTGCTGATTTCGAGTGATGTGATGTTCGTAAATATTGTTTCGTGATAGACGGTTACGGAAAGAGTTGCGTGTTAAGAATTGTTCATGTTGATTTGGATTAGGGTTCCTGTAAGATAGCTTAAACTTGCCTTGTTTGATCTATATGTTACTGATTGATTTGTTGATATTGTGTTAATTGAAAATTGTAATTAGGGAAAACAGTTATAATGGTCAACCGAATTAATTAGTGATCGTAACAATATTGCTTAAACTATGGAAACAACATAACAGCATGACCGAAAGATAACAATATGATCGAAAGATATGTGTGATCGAAAGTTATGTGTGAATCGAAAGATATGTGTGATCGAAGGATAGGTGTGATCGAAGGATAGGTGTGATCGAAAGATATGTGTGAATCGAAGGATGACTGTGAATCGAAATATAACTGTGTGTCGAAACAAAACTGTTGACCGAAGGATAACTGTTGACCGAAGAATAACAGTTGACCGAAATATAACAGGTTTGGGCTTGATTAATTGGTATGCCATGCCTGCTGATGAATGTTAACACTTGTATTCGTGTACACTAGTTGATGATTAAATGTGAAATAATACGTGTTGTGCTGATATGCAAACTGACTGTTATGTGTAACTATCATAGGGCTTGGTAAATCACTGTTGTTAAACGAGTAAATAATTCTACCGAGCAAACCAAGGTGAGTTCACTACATTCGAGCATGCGTCCCAGTGGTTGGGGACAGTCAGTGGGTATTCCATGGGGGGATGAGTCTTTGGGTAAAAACGAGTATATTGGTTAATATTCTCACCTATCATCTTTTGTAAGTCCCTCATCGGGTATTAGTTAGTAGCGCTACTTAGGTTTGGCACCCTCACCCCGTGCCTGTAGAGGACGGAGGTGAACTAATGACCCAGTCTGGCCCAGTACTAGATAGGAGTACGTGGGAAGGGCAGTCATGTATTTCAGGAGCCGTCCGTGTTTGGAAATGAGATATTAACAATATTACTTGCATTGGGTATTGAACGGTTTTATACACAACGGGTAACAAACGTTTTCTAAAACTGTGAACTCGCCAGCTTTGTCTGATACACGTGTTACATGCTCGCAGGTCGTTAAGTATTTTGGAACGGGGAAGCTTGCTATCTGGGAGTGCTGGAGTGGTCATGGATCGAAGCTCTTAGATTGAATTACATTGGTTTTATGCGTTATTATGAAACAATTGCTAAACAACTTAATACATGCTTCCGCTACACAATTTTTGAGAACTAATATTATGTTGACAACTTATTTTGGTAAAATAATGTCATGACTTATTTGAAAATTTATCAATGGTTCAATGTGATTGGTGGCTCGAACTCTGATGCGTAACACGCCTCGCGGGGTTTCCGCAGGTGAAATTTTGGGGGTGTTACAGTTGGTATCAGAGCCACTGGTTATAGTGAACTAGGTTTTAAAACGTTTAATAAAACCAGACTATAACCGAACAACTTCGAAAATCGATCATGACACTCAGCTCCAGATTGCAAGGTTCGTTTCTCTCTCACCTTATGCATTACTTGTTTAACAGTCACACACCCACAATGTATATGAACTGAAACAATTCGCACCATAGTGACTTGATAGCGTGACCCCACACATCAACTCATGCGAGCCATAGACCTATGATATCATCTGTTGTGTTGTTTGAACGGGGGAAACTTTGAGCGCGAACTAAGAAGCACTGAGATAAGCATGCAAATTGCCTTATTATTATGGGTGCACACTTAATAATGACGCGGGGTGCATGCAAGTCCCAGTGAGACTTATCGAGCGTGAGGAGGGTTCTGCCCTACTATGTGTGAACTTGGTAATACGTGAATATCAGTATGACACTTGACTCTCATCTCGTTTCGACTTCTAAATCGGTTTACTCCCAACTATAGAAACATGAGTGAACGAGGACATGGATGTGGTAACATCACCATGACTCAGGCTGAGTTGAATGACCTAATCAACACCCTCGTGGCTGAGGCTTTGGCAGCCTATCAAGCTGGTACGGAATGTACCAAGTATTCTTACCCTCATATTGTGTACACGGCTCTTCACTTCTACGATGCGAGTCCCAGCAGGGCTTAACAAGTGAAAAAGGGGGTTCCGCACTGTTATTTGACTAATGTGGCACACAACGGCCTATAGGAGGCATAGCAGTGAGTGACTCTTACATGAACACAAACTTTTTGAAACACGAACTCTTCACTCCCCACCGAACTTTTACGAATCTCGAGGCTAACAAACATTACCGGAACACTCATCAGAACGCCTAGCAGACTGTGTAGGGTGTTAGGTGCTTGTACGAACGTCCCGGAGTTGGATGTGGTAACGTCGAATGAATGGTTATTACCTTCCTCACTTATCTTTATTTGAACCTAACACACTAACGCCCTCAATCTCGAAGTACGATCACTTTTGCAACACTCTTGAAACACTGGGGATAATTCGAATCGTTTGCTGGAATGCTGAACGAAAGGATGAGTGTAGTATCCTACCGACTTCAATTACCAGCAACGAACACCAGCGAACTGACTTCCATCTAAGTTTTAACTCTGGTCAGCGACTCGCGGGAGTCAACTGTTACAAACCAATCTGAACTTTAGCAATGACAATCGATTTTAGTATGGGATGTGTAAATTCTAACACAACGAGTAGTACCTTGGAACTCGGCACGAAGTGTGAAAAAAAAAAAAAAAGGGGCATTGTGGTGGAAGAACGTGGCGTTCGACTTTAAGCACCAACATTAGAGCAACAGTATTCGTGACACCCAGGTACTTGTAATAGTAGCCTACCGTATGGAAATGAAGGTGCTTTCGGCATGTATTGGACGTTGATAATTCAAAACGACCACAACCACGAGAGCGATGGCGAAACGGGAGGAATCCACGTGACTGTAACAATTGCACCGGCAGGGGTGCTCACGGAAAGGAAGTTGGGATTGATGTGGGCAACGATAGGACAATAACAACATGGTGGTTTGGTTGGGCGGTAAATCGCTTCTCCCTAATTCTGTTTAACCCTGATGATTCGCAAAACCAAACATGTTATGGAACTGGCTGATGGCAAGTCAACTGCGACCGCACATGTTAGTAGGACACAAACTCGACCTTACGGGAGACAGGCGTTCGACACCGGTCTCACTTTTACTATCCTCGGTGGTTACGATGCAGTAGTCAGTGATGGCTCATTAACTAGATAAATCGCTCAGACGCACTCTGTGGGAAGAAATTTAGCGTCACCTTATGCATTGAAGTGCCCGAGTAGTGAGAAGGTTAGCATCATGTCAGTAACGACAGCCCCGAAGGCGTCTATGAAAGGATGACCTCGCTGTAATAGCAACTAACCCTAATGATCAGGCTAATTGCGATGGGATTGAGGACCCATCAATTGTTGTGACCCATCTCAATGTGCAACTAGATGAACTTCCAGACCTATTACCGCAACAATTAGTTGGAAACACAGTGATCATACGTTAAAGGAAGCCCCGAACACTCATACTCTTATCGCCTTGCACCGGGAGGGTTGCAATAACTGTATAAGCTACTTCGAGAACTGTTGGACAGTAGTTTTGGCAGACCTAGTTTCCGCTTGGGAAACCCCATTTATATCCGTGGAGATAAACCATTTCATACGCGCACTAATTATCGAGAACTCAACAGAGTGGCAACCAGGGACCGTTTGCCCGACCATGTATTGGCAAGTTTATCGACGAGTTGCGAGAGTCAAGCTTCCATACGAAGATTGGCTAACGAATGAACTATCGTTAGACGGAAGTCCAATAGAATAATGCTTTTATAACAGCACATCAAACACAATACGGCCAGCGCGACTTCGTGCACCATGACCATTGAGATAATCAACACACCAGCAGCTCATGGACCACAAGAATCGACCGTCTTTATTGATGACGTTTTGAGTCATTCCCAGGGGGAAGGGACATTATGGACGACATCCGTAGCTTATCTCGGAGCTCCTGAGGGAAGAGTCATTACGTGTGAAGTCTGGTTGAATGTAACATCTAGATTTGAGGTATGTATTTGATCATGTAAACAACGAAGTGGGAATACGTGTGGATCGTGCTAGGATTCATTTTGTTAGGAACTGATTTGGCACCCAAGACCCCTTCGAGGGTACAACCATTTCTTGGTTTCAGTGTATGCTGTTGTAGGTTCATCACATGACTTGCAAATATCGCGAAGCTTAACTTCCTTAAGCGCAGCAGAGTGTTGTGTTCGTGAGGGACAGAACAGGAGAACGTCTTTTCACCTTTCTAATTCCGACGCTTCAACGTACTCAGAATCGTCTTTACCGGAGGGTGCAGGTGATCTAGTGGTATACCACGATTGTTCGGATCAGAGTTACAGTTACACGCCAATGCGATACGAGGACGTGACGGCTTACGTAATGGAGTTACAAAGAAGAACAGCACGACACACACAACCGGTGGTAGGAATCGTGGTCTCTGGATTCACTTGGAGGCATTACTTGGGCGGTACCGAACGCGTTACTTAGACCGATCACAAGGGCCTCCCGTGTACCCTGGCTACGAAAGAAGCTTTATCAGTTGATGAGAACACTGGAGGGAATTCTTGGATGATTACGACCGTGAGACCTGAACGTACATGACTTTGCAGTTCGCTATCCACCCTAACGCACCTGACCAGACTCACCTTATTCGAAGTGAAGACCTGATGGAGGAGAATTCACAAGCTGGGTTCATGCAAGCCATGGAGAAGCAACTTTTGGCAAGGCGGACGATATTCGTTAGCTCATGGAACAAATGTGGATCCCACTATGCAGCAACTGTATGGAACTCATACTGAGCAAGGCACACCGACTCCGACGTTTCAGTAGTCTGGACTTGATAGCAGATGTTAGGATTTTAAGCCTCGTATGAATGACCGGGCAGGAAGGCCCCATAGCACTACACACGAATGATGTTGGACATGTGCGAAAGTTAGAGTGGAACACCGGAAACCTACTTGTTGGGGCAGTAACCAGAAACACCCATGTGGAAACAAGAACAAACACCATGAATTTGTCATTGGTTTACTTAAAACTCAGAACGGAACCGATATCACCTGGTGATCGTCAATTGTCTCGCGAAACCAGCACACTCTCTTGCAATCAAGAAAACTAGCGGGTCTTCACAAGCTGTGGATGTTCTTCTGAGAGAGGCGTTCTCAGGCATGAGGTGCCAACTTCTGTTACTTCTGATATTGGAGCTATACCTGATTTATGACAGGCAATACACGATATCCTCGGCTTACGTCTAGGCACGAACATCTCGTATCACCGTGGGGCAACCGATCAGAGTAAGCGAACCCTCCTTGCTCACGAGGACATGCTGTGAGCATGTGTATGGCTAACTTTGGTAGAACTGGAAGGACGCTTATCCTTGGGTGAGTTCTACAGCAGCTGTTACCGTATTAGTATGCATATAACCTTGTTTGAGGCATCGCTTGGACAGTAACGCTAATCTCCTTGTTGAATGAAGGTGAGTGATAACCTAATCACAGGTTCAGGACTTGAGCTCAAAACTCTTGAAGATTGTTTAGATCGAAATTGTTGGATGGCAATGCGTAACTGTTAGAGAAAACTGATGAGCTTAAGAAACTCTGGGAGTTTGATGGGGACGAACGTGTCATGATCGAAAGTGTCACCCCAGGAGAGTGCAGTACACTATAGTAAACATGGTAATCTTAGTTTTCGACGCGTGGGAACATTCGAATTACTAGAATGAAACTGTGACATGGCTCACAAACCCGGACTAATTGATGGGGTGGGATAACAGTCGTAATAGTATGTATGACATGGATGTGAGACTGTGTTGCCTGATGAAACCCTTATGATACCTTTGTCGAAATCTGAAGTCATCGGAACGGTTGTATTTATCAGAGAACCTATCGAAAACACGGACTAAGGAGTCAAGGTCCGCTAGCATAAGTTGTATGACAATTGTGTGGATTTGTTAAACCTCAATACGTGGACCGAAGTTTGCATAGGAATGTAAGGATCCGTTGAAACTTCAATACCCTCAATGGTTCAAGAGGTGGAACCAACCATGATTATCACTGGCGAATTTCGGGACGAAATTCCTCTTCAAGTTGGGGATGATGTAACACCTGGGGAAAATCCGCAGCAATCTTGATTGTCACTTCACTCGTACTTACTTGTCAAATTTCGGGACGAAATTTTCTTCAAGTTGGGGATGATGTGACAACCCAAATTCCCAAGATCCTTCGACCGTAAGACATAAGCTCCTTCGACAATCTTTCGGATATCCTTCGAACGAAAGACAGGAGATCTTTCAAGCTGAGACCTTTCGACCTGAGATCCTTCGACCTAAGATCTTTCGACCCAAGACCTCAACTTTCGGCCCAGTCTTTCCACTCAGGCCCAACCGGTTTGGCCCATTCCTTTCTTTTGATATGTATATGTAAGTTATCTAGGGAATTCACTATACTGGTTGCAAACCCTAACTTCCTCTCAAAAACCATCAACGGCAGTAACTTAAACATTATCACCGAAGCCTTTTTATTCTTGATTGTGCGACGGTAGTAGTCAAGGACCCCCCCCCCCCCCTTCGTGGCTCTCTCTTGTGATAAGTGTTATCTTCTGGTTAGTACTTTATCCTTACTTAATTCGAGTTCTTGTTGGTATTTGTGGGAATCATGACCAGCGATTAATGTTTGTTAGCATGTATATGTTCATACTCAGGATTGTTAATGTGACTGGATATGATTATTTGTGTTAATGTATGATGATCATATATGGCCTGCTGATTTCGAGTGATGTGATGTTCGTAAATATTGTTTCGTGATAGACGGTTACGGAAAGAGTTGCGTGTTAAGAATTGTTCATGTTGATTTGGATTAGGGTTCCTGTAAGATAGCTTAAACTTGCCTTGTTTGATCTATATGTTACTGATTGATTTGTTGATATTGTGTTAATTGAAAATTGTAATTAGGGAAAACAGTTATAATGGTCAACCGAATTAATTAGTGATCGTAACAATATTGCTTAAACTATGGAAACAACATAACAGCATGACCGAAAGATAACAATATGATCGAAAGATATGTGTGATCGAAAGTTATGTGTGAATCGAAAGATATGTGTGATCGAAGGATAGGTGTGATCGAAGGATAGGTGTGATCGAAAGATATGTGTGAATCGAAGGATGACTGTGAATCGAAATATAACTGTGTGTCGAAACAAAACTGTTGACCGAAGGATAACTGTTGACCGAAGAATAACAGTTGACCGAAATATAACAGGTTTGGGCTTGATTAATTGGTATGCCATGCCTGCTGATGAATGTTAACACTTGTATTCGTGTACACTAGTTGATGATTAAATGTGAAATAATACGTGTTGTGCTGATATGCAAACTGACTGTTATGTGTAACTATCATAGGGCTTGGTAAATCACTGTTGTTAAACGAGTAAATAATTCTACCGAGCAAACCAAGGTGAGTTCACTACATTCGAGCATGCGTCCCAGTGGTTGGGGACAGTCAGTGGGTATTCCATGGGGGGATGAGTCTTTGGGTAAAAACGAGTATATTGGTTAATATTCTCACCTATCATCTTTTGTAAGTCCCTCATCGGGTATTAGTTAGTAGCGCTACTTAGGTTTGGCACCCTCACCCCGTGCCTGTAGAGGACGGAGGTGAACTAATGACCCAGTCTGGCCCAGTACTAGATAGGAGTACGTGGGAAGGGCAGTCATGTATTTCACGAGCCGTCCGTGTTTGGAAATGAGATATTAACAATATTACTTGCATTGGGTATTGAACGGTTTTATACACAACGGGTAACAAACGTTTTCTAAAACTGTGAACTCGCCAGCTTTGTCTGATACACGTGTTACATGCTCGCAGGTCGTTAAGTATTTTGGAACGGGGAAGCTTGCTATCTGGGAGTGCTGGAGTGGTCATGGATCGAAGCTCTTAGATTGAATTACATTGGTTTTATGCGTTATTATGAAACAATTGCTAAACAACTTAATACATGCTTCCGCTACACAATTTTTGAGAACTAATATTATGTTGACAACTTATTTTGGTAAAATAATGTCATGACTTATTTGAAAATTTATCATTGGTTCAATGTGATTGGTGGCTCGAACTCTGATGCGTAACACGCCTCGCGGGGTTTCCGCAGGTGAAATTTTGGGGGTGTTACAAGGTGAAACTCTCCCCATCTCTTTATTTAAATGAAAGTTGATATTTCTATGATATGACTAACTGTTCCAGATGTTAATTGGATCGATCTTATTGTTGTTTATCTTTCTCAAAGAACTGAACATGAAATCCATTAGGAAACTGTAAAGCTGGAGTTCGTACAATATCTCCTCCTTTGATTGGTTGCCACCTAAATTTGTAAAGATGTAAGTTAATATATCTCGATCTTTAATTATATCTCTATCATTATAATATATTCTTGATTCTATATTTACCAATATTTGGTCACTAGGCAATGCAAAAAGATGGCCATTTGAAGTCTAGCCAAATCTGCTCCAACACAATACCTCTGGGCGCCTCCAAAAACCATGAAAGTCTTTGAAGAACCTTTCAATTCCATCCCCTACTTGAAAGTTGCAATACAGTTTAAGACTTCAAGTTTATATCATTTATTTAATTATGGGAAAATTCCTAAAATGAACATATGACCAAAAAACTACACCAAAATTAACATTGACTTTTCAAAATTCTAAAATGAGCATGTAAACGTGTCAAACTTGATGCAAAAACGCACTCCATGTGGAAAATTTAGCTGTGTGACACATGTATTCTTTGTGAGAAAACCACCTTAGAAGAATTCTGCGTGCAATCACACTCCACATTGCAACAAATCGAACTAAGAAATTTAAAAACCGAGTAAACTACAATTTTCGTCCTTATATTTGTCCAAAATAAAACTATTAGTCCGATAATTTTCGTCCTTATAGTTTGTCTAAAAAAATCATATAAATGCAAACGTGGGAGAAAACAAACGTCTGAAATGAATGGCGTTTAAATGGTGGATTTAAACCCAAACAATAATGACACTATAGGATGATAAATGCAAAAATTAACTATTAGGCTAATAGTTTTATTTTGGACAAACAACAAGGACAAAAAATGTACGTAGTTTACTCATAAAACTCTTGGTTTTAAAAATCATTTTCCTTGTCATCCCTCTAGCGACTTTCATTTCTTTGCATGTCCCACCGGCTACTTTAATTCTTTGCGCGTCCCGTCTGCAGCCATTGATTTCTTTGTACACCCCGGCAAAAGATGTAAAAAAACCGAATTTATTTTTGCACTCGAGCCCTAGTGTGTCCATGTGGAGTGTGTTTTGCACAGAGTTTGACACATGGAGTACGTTTTCGCATAGATCGTACATATTCATTTTAGATTAACTTTCTGGTCATAGGTTCATTTTCGGAAATTTTTTGGTCTTTATTTATTTGCTGTGAAATGCATACAGCGGTTACCTCCCATCTCCAGGGATTGAACTTTAGTGGATCCTTATAGTTAACAGGGTCTAAATGGACGGCTGGCGAACATACCATCACCACCCAACCAGATGGGATAGTGTAGTCTGCATTAAGTCAATTTCTGTATCAGGTACCCATAAGATACGCATATGAATCTTACGATATCTAGAAAGTTACAAGCAAATGTTTAGTAGTTACCTTTGAACTTGATATCCGTTAATGCTTTGCTGAACGCTACTGGAGCTATGTTACCCAACCGTAGTGTTTCGTTAATAATCTGTAAGTTATGTAGTTAGTTCATATTTGATCAATTTACATATAAATGAGTCGTTTGGTTATGTTTATACCACTTGGGTAAAACGGGTCATATAAGAAAAATTAATTAATAGTGTATTTTTTTGAATACATAAACTACTTTATTAAGAAAACTGATTATTAGTAGTCATGTTATGGCTTCTTTAATCATAGTTATAGTTGGAACAGTTTGTAAAAGGTTAAAAATAATGGAAAAGGCATTTGTTAGTCAGCATGCCTAACCCGAGCCTGTTTTAACTAGTCATGCATCCATCCTTGCAATTTCTAGTTTTGGTCAGAAATTATAAATACAAAGGATAACCAGTGAACACCTGAAAAGTGAATGTCATCGATTTATATTCTTCCCATGTAAGTCCAGCCTCCGGTTTTTCTCGCTTTTTTAAAATTAGCTCGTGTTCTTCCTGTGTGCATAAAATAACAAGCATGTTAAACGAGTGAAATCTTTTTTGGGATTTTAAGATTTTCACATACCGCCAATTCCTTCAGTGCTCGAGGATTATCTGTTAGAAACTTGATTGCTAATGTTATCGCTTGGGAAGTTGATTCATGGTTAGCAAACAATAGCCCAAATATCAAGTCCAAAGAAATTTCTTCTGTAAGGGTTGTATCATTTTTCTTGAGTTCTTCAATAACATAATCAAAGAAATCATTTTGGACCTCATTTGGCTTAGCCTGTCTTTCTTCTAGCATGTTCTTAAGCATCATCATCACCTTCTTTCTTCCCTGATTATATCAAGGAAGTGACGCGTTAGATCTCCAACCCAAAACCCCGAAAACACCCACCAACACGCCTAAGTGTGTCATTAGATTTCTACTTATTTTTTATAGCACCATTTTATGAACAATCTAATCGTACTCCTAAATATTAACACTATTTGTCTACTGTGATACTCGAAGCCTTGACCTCATGGGAAGCGACGCCATTTTACACATCTTAGTACCACTAAGCCAAATGTCTTTTGGTTAATTACAAACGTTCTTCATAGATAACATACATTTCATATCATCACCACATTTTACATTTATTTTTAATATTCAAATATATTGCTTTTTTATAATAAATATAATTATTTACAGAAATTTAATTAACTTATCATAATAAAACAATCGTTATTAGTAAAATAGTTTATATAAATAGAAAAAAATATGAGTTAATTACTGTTTTCGTCCCTATGGTTTGTCAAAAATCACTATTTCAGTCCATTAGTTTAAAAATTGTGATTTCAGTCCCTGTGGTTTCACTTTTGTAACCATTTCAGTCCACCTCGTAACCATTTCAGTCCCTGTACTTAACAGAATAATGGATTGAAATGGTTACGAAAGTGAAACCACATGGACTGAAATGGTTACGAAAGTGAAACCACAGGGACTGAAATCACAATTTTTAAACTAATGGACTGAAATAGTGATTTTTGACAAACTACAGGGACGAAAACAGTAATTAACTCAAAAAATATTGTATTGAAGAAATAAATGTAGTGTTAAAAGTTATATAAATTAATGTTTTTCTAGAACTAAAACATTATCTATTTTAATTATTCTACCCAAACACTATATGTAAAATGAGAGCTAAAAATAAATGTGATGCACAAGTGATTTTTTCACATGATACAAGTCGACGTAAAAGTAATAAAAAAATACAAAAACCCAACCAATCCCACCATTTGCTTCCCACCTTGCGAGGCTGCGAGCACCTTGCTCACGGGCATCTCACTCCAGCCCTCACGGGCCAGGTTTGGAAATCGCCAGCTTGTTAGAATATATAAACTTGATTATATTTCATATTTATTATGTATATAAAGGGACATGTCACCTATGACACTACTAGAAAAAGGGACAATTTCCTACATAAATTTCCTACACAATTTTTTTCGTCACAGATTACTACACTTTTATGACGAATTTCCTACAAAAAAAAATTTCAAGATTTTGTTACAAATTTTCGATGCATCCATGACGAAAAATAAGAAAACCCTAATTAATTTACAGTTGCGTAATAAATCTATCGGAAATAACCTACAAAACAAAAAATAAGGGAAAATGATATCGTTTCCTACACATTTATGACGAAAAATAAGAAAACCCTAATTAATTGACAGTTGCGTCAAAAATCTGTAGGAAATAATCTACAAAAGGTTAATTATTATTTTTTACCGAATAAATATTTATATAAGCCAAAAAAATAAGGGAAAACAATATCGTTTCCTACACATTTATGACGAAATATTTATAACTTAAGCCATCCGTCGGAATTTCGTCACAACTTGTGACAAGTTTCTGACAAAAAATAAGAAAATCCTAATTGATTGACAGTTACGTCACAAATCTGTCACAAATAATCTACAAAAGGTTAAATAATAATAAAACTAGTATATAATAATTATAAAATAAACATATTTCTATACATTTATGACAAAATGCTTATTTTTAAATATAATTGTCACAAAGGCGTAGGAAAGAATCCATGTATGAATACAATTTCCTACGCATTTATGCCAAAATGCTTAAATCCATTGCACGTTGTGACACATTTCTTACGACATTTAAGGATTTGTCACAAATGTGTAAGAAACAACCTATATAATTATTTTTATTTTAAATATTAAATGTACGTAACTATGTGGACAAATGGATATGAGTATAATGTGAGTATGTATATATGTATTTGTGTATGTGGGTATGTATGTATGTATATGTACGTATATGCATGTTTGTATCTACATGTATGTATGTATGTATGCATGCATGCACGCACGCACGCACGCACGTACTGTATGTATGTATGTATGTATGTATGTATGTATGTATGTATGTATGTATGTATGTATGTATGTATGTATGTATGTATGTATGTATGTATGTATGTATGTATGTATGTATGTATGTATGTATGTATGTATGTATGTATGTATGTATGTATGTATGTATGTATGTATGTATGTATGTATGTATGTATGTATGTATGTATGTATGTATGTATGTATGTATCTATGTATGTATGTATGTATGTATGTATGTATGTATGTATGTATGTATGTATGTATGTATGTATGTATGTATGTATGTATGTATGTATGTATGTATGTATGTATGTATGTATGTATGTATGTATGTATGTATGTATGTATGTATGTATGTATGTATGTATGTATGTATGTATGTATGTATGTATGTATGTATGTATGTATGTATGTATGTATGTATGTATGTATGTATGTATGTAATGTATCTGTATGTGTATTTATATATATGCAGGCCGACATTGACTTGGGAATAGTGGATTAGGCATGATTTGGTAGACTTAGGTGTTGTTTGTTTTTTAAGAGGTAAAATGTCTGCAGTATGCGCACCACATCTACAGACATCTGTAGCAGAAGAGGTGGACCAAATGTCTGCAGTCTACAAGAAGAAGATTGTTTGTTGTTTAACTTCTACAGGCTTCTAAAATAAACTGGTGGTGGTGGGTGGCGGTGGTGGACAGTGTCACAACATAAATAGCTTTTGTCGGAAAACGGACAAAAATAGTAGACCTTTTTTCTTTATTTTGTCGGAAATTTGTCACAAAACATACTCAGTTTCCTCGGAAATTTGTAACAACACTTCTAATTTATTTGTAGAAAATGGGTCACAAAAAATACTCAGTTTCCTCGGAAATTTGTAACAACACTTCTAATTTATTTGTAGGAAGTGGGTCACAAAAAATACATAGTTTCCTCGGAAATTTGTAACAACACTTCTAATTTATTTGTAGGAAGTGGGTCACAAAAATACTCAGTTTCCTCGGAAATTTGTAACAACACTTCTAATTTATTTGTAGGAAGTGGGTCACAAAAAATACTCAGTTTCCTAGAAAATTTGTAACAACACTTCTAATTTATTTGTAGGAAGTGGGTCACAAAAAATACTTAGTTTTCTAGGAAATTTGTAACAACACTTCTAATCTTTTTGTAGGAAGTGAGTCACAAATAATGTTGTATTAAAATTTGTTATTTTTTTGTTTTTTTTTTATTTTGGTCGGAAATGTGTAGAAAAAAAATAAATCCTAAAAGATAATAATTAAATATATTGTAGGAGATTCGTAGCAATTTGTGACGTACTAATTTCGTAGAAAATGTGTAGGAAATGCGTTAAAAACAGGTTTCCTACGAGCTGTTTTCCTACATCAAGTGTTTATCATAAATGCGTAGAAAAGCCAGTTTTATGACGCATTTCCTAGGAAAACTGGTGTAAGAAATTTTAATTTTTCTAGTAGTGTGACATACCGGTTCAAATGGTGGTTACTCCCGCCAAAAGTAACCGCCGTAATAATTGTCCCTCACAATATGTATATAAACAATTTGCCGGGATCAATAATTGGTACCAAGATATTTCGATATAATATCCTTCAATATCAATCATCATATTCTATTCTATTCGATTGTGTGTTGTTTGTTAGTTTGTTCATCATGAATTCATCATATGATTGTGGTGAATCAAGTTCTGCAAATGATGTTCATGAACATGTTAAACTTCCGCTGCCAACATGTGGTATCAGAGCCACGGCAGATTATGAAGGAGAAAGGGTTTACACGTCTGCAACGGTTTTACCATGTAAACACTGTTCCGACGAACAAAGGGAACGATCGATGGCAAAGACAATACAAAGAAGATGCTACTACTGCAATCAACTCGGTCATCAAATTGCTTACTGCAAGGCAAAAGAAGATGATGTAGCAACTCTTTTGATCAGGCAAGCCATTGATACCGGCATTCAAAAACATGAAGAAGATGAAGTTCGAAACTCAGAATTCATATTCAACGGCACTGATGGAGGTCTTTGGTCTGAAATCTGGTATGTAAATACGAGTTATAAATGTCACTACTCTGGTAATTTAGATGCATTGTTCGGTGTTGAAACAAACACCGGTGAAAATCACTTCTTTTTCATAAGGGGTATAGGGGTTGTGGATGTAATATCAGGGAATGAGAAATTTCGAATTCAAACTGTTTATTATACTCCCGAATTAGACAGAAACGTTCTCAGCCTTGATCAACTGGTGATTCAAGGATACACGGTGCAATTTAATGGAGAAAAATGCAAAATTTTCCCACTTTCGGCACACCCCTTTTGAATAAGAAAAATAATATAACTGGTTTTACAAGAGAGGATGAACTCGGTTCGAGAGAGAAACAATCAATAATCAATAGAGAATCAGATCATGAAGCGTTCAAATCTGATTAGTTGAATGTTTATTTTGAAATTTTGAATCTATCTTCCAATGAACCTGATTGGAATATAATGATTCTGCAAGCAATGAAATTCATCGAGTTTCAAGATTGTAAGGCTCTCTTAGATATGTTGGAAGACAATGAATACGTGATGAAATACAAGTTCGAATTAGAAGTTAAATTCGAAGAAATGATAGACTGGTTTCTAAGAATAAGGATGAGAATCACAATAGACCGATTCCTGTGTACATGAGTAACAATCGGAAGGTGAATTTGCTGGAACTGTACATGATAGTAAAAAGAGAAGGGGCCATAGGACTGTGACATCGAATAATCTGTGGGCAATGGTATCTAAAGATATGGGTCATGACTACCAAGAAAGAGAGTTCACGAGAGTTATATATGCTATGTATTTAGATGTTCTCATTTACTGCTACAAATTCAAGTCGGTTCAAGATGATGTGAGAGACGGCAAAACAATGAACAAGGAAGACTGCCATGAGCAAGAAAGAACTGAGATATACAGGAACTGAAGATCAAGCTGCTGTTCAGGGGAGAAGAACGATGAGCACGAGATGTATACCGGAAGAAGATAAAGAGCATTATGCTCTATTTGCTGGAAATGAATGGATGGGACTGAAGAAAGCACAAAAGCGACGGAGATTCGATTTTCGGCTGGCTGAGAAGGCGGTGAATGAAGCCAATCGAAGCGTTCTTATGCACTCCCGCAAATATAATCCAGTTTAAGGGGGTGTGTTAAAATATATAAACTTGATTATATTTCATATTTATTATGTATATTATGTAAACATAACTCTATTATACTTATATATATATGTATGTGTATCGAATATATATAAAGGGACATGTCACCTATGACATACCGGTTCAAATGGTGGTTACTCCCGCCAAAAGTAACCGCCGGTAATAACTGTCCCTCACAATATGTATATAAACAATTTGCCGGGATCAATAACCGGTACCAAGATATTTCGATATAATATCCTTCATTATCAATCATCATATTCTATTCGAGTGTGTGTTGTTTGTTAGTTTGCTCATCATGAATTCATCATATGATTGTGGTGAATCAAGTTCTGCAAATGATGTTCATGAACATGTTAAACTTCCGCTGCCAACACAGCTTAGGTTCTCTTTAAGAGTCCATTCAAGGGTGAAACTAGAACTTTTACCAGGGGGATCATGATAAGTCTTTCTCCTCTACAGGCTACAACTAGAGGGCTCAAATTATGTTTTCTATAACTAGAAAAATCTTCGACTTTTACCTAATATTCTTAACTAATTCACGTGGTCAGGGGTCAACGGCCCCTCTTAAACCCCCTCTAGTTCTACCCATGAACCCATTAACAAGTTTCTTACAGGTGGCAAAATGAGCTTGCCAACTTGGGTAATGACTAATGACACAAATTAAAATAGGGTCACAGCTTATTTGGTGAGGTTGGGCTGGTCTGGAAACGAACACTTCGTCAATGACTCAATCCTTTTCTGAATCATAATAGTTTGTGTATTTAATTCGAAATAATGATATTTTCAGACCCTACGGGGTAGAGGTAAGACTGTCTACATCTACCCTCCTTAGACCCTACCTTAACTTTGCTATTGTTAGGATTTACTGAGTATGATTATTCTAGTTTGTTTTTTTTAATCCGTGAATGAGAAGTAAAATACTAATATCCACTTCTACTTATTGGGTTATAAAACTGGTTGAGACTGTGGAATAAACTATCCATATAGATTAAATAACATCAATTGTCTACCTGTAAACACTTGTAATAAGCAGTTCCAGGTATCTCCAAAGGAAATGAATATAGTCCTCGAACAAAAGCTTCATAATTCTCTCTTAAATTCTCAGAAGGCTTCTCCACCGGATCATAACTTATCATTTTTTTCCCCATGAACTCATATATCATCTGATTAAACACCAATATAAATATATAGACAAAAGATCAAATACAAATAATTTTAACGTACAAAACGTACGAACGGAAGGTTTTGCTGAAAAAACACGGTGGCATTTTCGTAATTATTAGTAATTATCAAAATTACTCTACAAATGATCTTGTAGAGTAATTTTGATCTTTGTATATAGAGTAATTTTGTAAAATGTTCTTGTAGAGTAATTTTGATCTTGTAGGGTAATTTTGATAATTACCCTACAAGCAAATAATTACAAAAATGTGACAGCGTGTTTTTGTCTTTTTCATGTTATTCGTACGTTTAGTACGTTAAAATTATTTGTACCGGAACTTTACTCTAAATATATAATATTATAAGATTGAGTTAATAACTTGCCATGTTTTGAAAACAAAATACTTACATCTGCAACTGCAGTTTTCAATTCCGTTGTTTCCTGGCTAACCCACCTCTCCATGTTTCTTGTTGCTACAGTTTCAACTTCAGAAAATATATTTTTAAGGCTTTGGGAACCGATTACAGTTAGCACCATGTTTTTGAGATACTTACGCAAGCCTCCATGCATAAAAGCTAGACTTTGGTTCCCTAATACCTTTCTAAAGCTCGGTGGATACCAACTTTCAAAGGATCGGCCTTCTTGTTGGAACACCATATAACTAAGTTCCGAATCAGTTGATACTATAACTCGTGAACCAAACAAACTAGTTCGAAATATAGATCCGTATCTAAAATATAAAATTGATTGTCACAATTTTGATGACATGAAGCACTGAATTGAAACGTACATATCATAACTAATATCAAGGTGGCAATCTTAACCTATTTATTAGAGATAAATGCTAAAATTTGGGTTTTATTTATAAACTAGTTTAAATTACATTTGCTTATTTTTTTATTACTTAAGGCACACAATCAAATTAATCAGGAGACTTTTTGATGAAAATTCTATTCAAGAAACTTCTTTATTACAAAATATACCAAGGTATAATAGATTTTTGGGTAAATTACAAAAATCTTGATACTAGATTGTAAAGTGTGTCTTTTTTTCAAAGAGTACAAAAAACGTACTTGATGTCTGCAAACTCTTGCACGTTATGTCGTTTAGCCCTAACTCAGTTGATTTTTATGGTTAAATCTGACCAAAACGTAAAAAAGTTTTGCAAAATATGAAAAATATAAGGGAATCAAAGATGAAAGTAAAAAAGTTGTTAGGTTAAATTGAAAAAACTAAAAACTTTTGGGTTAACAATACAAAATCAAGTAGTTTGGGTTTATAATGAAATATCAAAACTTTTAAAAAAAAAAAAAAAAAAAAAAAAAAAAACACCCTCAAAACACGGGGTGCAACACCTCAAATCATCAAATTGTTGCTAATTTATATTAGAGTAAATTGCCATTTTAGTCCCTGAGTTTTGTCCAAATTTGTCATTTTAGTCCAAATAGTTTTTTTTGCCTCTGGGTCCCTGACTTTTCCCTTTTGTTGCCATTTTGATCACATACACTAACTCCATCCAAAAACTCCATCTTTAACCAGGGGTATTTTGGGGATTTTCATTTTAAATGTTTTCAATTGCCATTTTGATCCAATTCCAAAAAATCAAAAAAAATTCCAAAAAATCAAAAAAATTCCAAAAAATTCTAAAAAATAATAAAAATTCTAAAAAATCATAAAAATTCTAAAACATTCTAAAAAATCCAAAAAATCCGTTTCGGCGCGAACCGTTTCGAACCCGAACCGTTTCGAGCTGAACCGTTTCGACCCGTACCGTTTCGACCCGAACCGTTTCGAGCTGAACCGTTTTGACGCGAATCGTTTCGACCCGAACCGTTTCGAGCCGAACCGTTTCGACCCGTACCATTTCAAGCTGAACCGTTTCGACGCGAACCGTTTCGAGATGAACCGTTTCGACGCGTACCGTTTCGACCCGAACCGTTTCAAGCTGAATCATTTCGACGCGAACCGTGCCTTATCGACGCGAACCGAACCGTTTCGATGCGAACCGTTTCGAATTGAACCCTTTCGAACCGAACCGTTTCGACCCGAACCGTCGAAACGGTTCAGCTCGAAACGGTTCGGTTCGATAAGGCACGGTTCGGTTCAAAACGGTACGGCTTGAAACGGTTCGGCTTCGAAACAATATGGGTTGAAACGGTTCGGCTTGAAACGGTTCGGCTTCAAAACGGTACGGGTCAAAACGGTTCGCGTCGAAACGGTTCAGCTCGAAACGGTACGGGTCGAAACGGTTCGCGTCGAAACGGTTCAGCTCGAAACGGTTCGGGTTCGAAACGGTTCGCGCCGAAACGGATTTTTTGGATTTTTTAGAATTTTTATGATTTTTTAGAATTTTTATTATTTTTTAGAATTTTTTTTGAATTTTTTTGATTTTTTGGAATTGGATCAAAATGGCAATTGAAAACATTTAAAATGAAAATCCCCAAAATACCCCTAGTTAAAGATGGAGTTTTTGGATGGAGTTAGTGTATGTGATCAAAATGGCAACAAAAGGGAAAAGTCAGGGACCCAGAGGCAAAAAAAAACTATTTGGACTAAAATGGTAAATTTGGACAAAACTCAAGGACTAAAATGGCAATTTACTCTTTATATTATGTAAATAACGAGATGTATCGAACCGCGCGTTGCCGCGGGGATACGAGGGGAATTTGATTAGTATTGGTTTGGTTCATCACGATACTGGGTGGAAAATATAATGAGAAACCTAAAAGTTAAACATTAAAAACCACAAATATAACAAAACAGAGACGTGAAAGGTCTAAAATAGTGAAAAACAAATACAGAAGCTTGAAATTGTAACAAAATAGAGAAGCTAAAACAAAAATACTACTACTAAAAAAACCCTAAAAACCAAAAAAACGGCAACTTTCCGTAGCTTAAAAAAAACCCGGCTCATTTTAGTGTAGATGAGGCGGCGCGTTTTAGCAAATTGGAGATGGTGCATTTTAGCACAATTCACTATTCACAATCATGGATTTTGTCATATATACAATATGTTTCGCTAAAACAGAATGGTGTTAAAGTGTCCAAAAGATGTCCAAAGTGTATTTGTGAAAAGTTGGATTATTATGTACCAAAGGAGTTTAATAATAGCAATCGCATTATTTACCGAAGGTACTATATAACTACATTTTATAACCTGTTATACAACCGCCTTAAATTATTTTTGCGTTTCTAAAAAACGAATTCACCTTTTTATCCTGTTCTTAATGAAAGCCGAAGTATCCAACGTGTGACTTGGGGCGATGAATTGTAGAGTTTCACCGAGTAGCGGCCAACCCATTGAACCGGGAGGAAGAGTTCCATTGCATTTAAGGTTTCTCCATTTGTATACCCAATGGGTAATACTTACTACAAACAAAGCTACAAGGCATAGACCAACATGCAACATCTATAACTTGCAAGGAAACTATCGACTTAACTGAACGAAGGTAGAATGGGAATGATTTGGTGAGGAGAACTAAATGGCGAGGAGGGAGTTATATAGAGCCAGGCATGAAGAAATATTCAAGTAGTACAATCCATTGACAATTTGTCAACTTCACCCCCACCCAAGCTAAATGTTAAAAACTAAAATCTAAAGCTAAACCCCTCAAATTAAATACTAAAAAGTTTTTTTTTAAGTTAAATCACGACTTTAGCAAAAAAAAAATATATCATAAATAAAAAGCTGCAATTTTTATCAAAAAAATTTTTAAAAAATGTGTTTTTTAAGTAGTTTTGGTTGTTTTTGTAACAACCCAATTTTTTATCGTCATATTTTTTCTTTTTGCTTTTAAATACTCATAAAAGTATAAAAATTTAGTAAGAAATCAACTTTTTAGAAAAGTATTATAAGAAAACAATTACAAAATTTATTTATTTTTATAGGACTTTCTTGCAAAACTTAAAAATTTGATTAGTTATTAAAAAAAAAACTTTATAATACTCTATTTTGGGAGGGACTAAATTTATAATTTTGACAAAACTGAAAATAAATAGAAAAGGCAAGGAATCATTCAACATGTCAGTATATTTATGACTCAAGATATCTTCACAACCTACTGTTATGAATTGGCTACCATTTTTATAAAATTTAGAAACTAAAAAAAATAATAATAATAAAGTTTAATCTGTTTTAAATGAAAGTCAAAACTACAAGGACTAATTTGGAATTTCCCTTAACTTTTAAAAATAGAAGATAGATCCCAGCTTTTTCGTCCCTTCAAAGTGGGTTGAAGACTTGAGTTTTGAAATTCCACGTGTCAGCCAATGCCCTAACCCAAGCCCCACCATACCCCACGATCTTAATCCTTTTTCTTATTAATCACGTATCTCCACCTTTATCTTGTCAAACCCACAAGTTTATCACGTAAAGAAAACATGCCCATTATGTTTATCAGATAACCACAACAACTCCGCAAATTTCAATTACGATTCTTATCGCCAAACCGCCTTTATTTTGTATAAATACATGTCTTTTGAACCCACCCCAACTCGCTACACAAACGAATTTTCAATCGAATCTTTCTCTATTAATGGTTTTACAAATTTATCTAATTTAATTAATTAAACAAATCTAGCAGTTCAATTAAATAAAAGTGGAAGTTTAATTGATAAGCGTTATTTATGCAATAACTTTTATGAACTACGTTTATATTAAAAAAAAAGAAACTCATTATCAAATTGTCAACCTCTAGACATGACCAAGGGCGCAGCTTAGGCTACCCCCGGGGGGGCGCCCGCCCCTCGAACTTATCGATGCGTAGTGTTATAAATAGTACTTTTGTATAGGTATATACGTCCCCCCCCCCCCCGGTTTTGGAAAAAATTGTGTCGGGGGAGGGGGGCGTGGCTTCGCCAATGATCATGACTTTTGTGTTTCTTTGCAATCATCCGTTGTAAATTTGGTAATGAATCAAGTTTTTATATCTTAGTTTTGTGGCCGACGTTCATATCGTTTAATCGAGCTTTCACCAGGGCAAGCGAACGGTGAAAAAAAAGGTCAACCAGCTGTCGTATCTGGTAAACTTTCCACCATCATCTTTCTTGTCAACCTAATTCTTTTCTGTTTTTTTTTTTTTTTTTTTTTGTATTTTTTCAAATTTCAATTTCGATATATACAATTCGAGCTTGAAGCCTTTTGAAATTTTCAATTAATTTTTTTAATACTGTATTATGAAATAAACAAAACTAAGATTTGAAAAACTTATTCATTACCAATTTTACAACGAATGATTGCAAAGAAACACCAAAGTCATGATGTACCTAACTACACTAGAGGTTGACAATTTGATAATGAGTTTCTTTTTTTAAAATATAAACGTAGTTCGTAAAAGTTATTGCATAAATAACGCTTATCAATTAAACTTCCACTTTTTTTAATTAAACTATTAGATTTATTTAATTAATTAATTTAGATAAATTTGTAAAAATATTACTTGATTCCCAAAACATCCTTTCAAATTTCCTACTAGCCCTATAAACCTTGAACGTAATCCAAGTCCATCTATTAAATTATAGTTCTTAAATCTTTAGGTCAATTTATTGAAATTTTCCAACTTGTCTGTACCAACGTATATCTTTTGGTGTTTTGCTAAGCTGTATCCAGGTGAGTTTACATAGCCCCTTTTCATTTTAAACTTTTAGGTGAAACATGTTACTTAAACTTATCAATTATTTATGTTAACTTTTTATCTCTACACTTCTTGTCATAAACATAACTTTAGGAGCTTATAACTTATTACAATCATTAACTTTGGTCAAGCCTGTTGTAGTAGATTATAGCGCTACAGGTCTAACAAACCCATCCCTGTATAGATCTAGGGATGATTGATGTCACACCCCAACCCGCAGTGGAATAGGTGATCGGGGCATGATTGGGTTGACTCAAGAGCTTATGACTTGCTATTACGATTTTGAAATAATCATTATTCATAACAAATGTTTTACAAAACAATAATTCAAATAAAAAATTACAAACACAAGACATATAACAAATAAACTATACTAATCCATTTATTGTTAACTAAGGCCCATCCTATCTCCAAATCTTCACTTCAAACCTGTTCACCTGTATCATGTGTAAAAATAGATTTTTTTTGGTAAACAAAGGTTGGTGAGTTAACCATATTGTTATTTGAAAATTTATTATGTTTAAATTTGATTTATTGAGAAAACGTGTGTTAACCAATGTAAGTAAACATGTCGTATGTTATATATGAAACTCATAACACAATCTCAAACAATAAACAAACCAACTGAAATGATTCAATAAATGTACGCATGTTTCACGGTATTATGGTGTGCTGCAAGGTCTATGCTCAATCAAACGGAGCTGAACTCGTATGGTTGGCAACGTCAAGTTCCGCTCATAGGTAATGGGGAACAGACGAGCCTATGGTGATGTGATATCCAAAATGAATGAAATGCACCAAATGATAAACAACCAAACAACACATAACATAGATACTTCACATAATGGTAATTGCACATATTTGAACTTGTAAAATGTGATAAAAATATGCGACACATGATACACCCCAAAAACGTATAAACAAAGTAAAAAGGGGAGTTGTAAGATTCACTCACAGTGGTTGCGTTTGCGATCCCTTGAAGATAACGCACAAGGAAAGATGTGGAAAACCGAACAAATGGAAGCGATTATCCTAGATATTTAAAATATCACAAAACGGTCTTATTAATATAAGTTAAATAATATTTCCTAATACCTATGGTTTATAATCGATTATGTAGATGTTATAACTTAGATCATTATTAACCTTTAAATTTATAAAAGAATTAAAATGAACTATTAGTTATTTATGTTATTATAAATTTAATGGTTTAATTTAAGATTGGAAAAGAATTACAAAAAAAACAAAGAAACTGTTATAATTTTAGTTATAGTTGAAAAAGGGAAAAAATGAAAATAAAATAAAGAGTTAACTGCCATTTTGGTCCTTAAGATTTGGTCATTTTTGTCATTTTAGTACAAAACTCAAACCTTTTGAATCTAGGTCTCTGTGGTTTCAGTTTTATTGCCATTTTGATCCAAAAGTAAAATCAGGTCATATTTGTCTAATAAAATCCTGGTATTTTGTCCTTTTCCTCAGGGGCAAAGTGGTCATTATAATTAAATAATCCCTATGACCACATAAAAGTACAGACTTATCATCTTCCCCAAACTCAAACCCTAATCCATCTTCTCCAAACCTCATTCTCCTACAAGTGAAGACCGAGATTCAAACCACAACGAGCACCAAATCTGGTCATCACTGATCTCATACCATCACCAGCGCAATAACAACTCACCTCAGAAGCCGTTATACAACACCCACAACCGCTCGACTCCCTCATCCTCTCAACACTTCTGATCTACACTACACCACACTCACATGTACACAATTGATTTTGACGGGAACGAGATGAGGAAATCGAAAAGATGACGCCAAAACATTAGATTTACCCCTAATTGTTGGAAGAATCAGCTTGTAGATGTCAACTCGAAACCATCCAACACCACAACCACCTAAATATCAACCTCCAGTTGCAATTCGGTTGCGGCACAGCCATTGATTAATCCGTCACCCGACAACACCAAACACCCTCCTACGTCGATCCAGCCGCCAAACACCGCCCCACCTCCACCTTCTTCTCATCGCCGCCGCCACAGATGGTGGGTGTGCAATGCGACACCGTCGCGCCGCTGTGAGCACAAAACTGTTCATCATCATCATAGTCGGAATCATCTATTTGCTGGCAAAAACAGCTGGATGCGAACCTTAAGAGGCTTCAATCTCTTCTATTCGGAGCAAATATCGCTATCCAGAAAGGAGATTACGGTTAGGCTCAGCTACTATCTCTCCGTCTCATCGGTTTTGTCGATTCTCTGTCTCATCGGAAAAGATAATTGCTAGAAGGATCGGTTCGTGTGTTAACACTTGTTTACTGAAGTTGTTTTTGTAATTGATTTGTGTGCACTAGATTTGTTGTTGTTGATTTAGTGCAAGTTCTAGGTACTATAATGACCATTTTGCCGCCCCTGAGGAAAAGGACAAAATACCGAGATTTTATATAGGGTTGTAAACGAACCGAACGAACACGAACAAGGCCATGTTCGTGTTCGTTCATTAAGAAAATTAACATTTCGCGAACTGTTCACGAACGCATGCCGAACATAATTTTATGTTCGTGTTCGTTCGTTAAGGAAATTCAGTTGTTCACGAACAGTTCGTGAACACTGGTCTCCAACACAAACGAACGCAAGCAAGCATAAAAGAACGCAAACGAACATTTAACTTGAAAATAAAAAAAATAAAAATATTGTTATCCTTAAATATTGGATATAAGTAGTTAAATACTACCTTCAAATGATAAATCAAAACATAAGAAGTCTAATACACCACCAAACGATGAATCAACTTTAACTAACTTAGACATAATTATCCCCAAAAATGTCTTAGCATGTCCAAATTTTAGCTAACTTAGAAAAAAATTGGGTTTCAAGTTTTAAATATTTTTAGATAAAAGGTTTATTATATATTATTTTGTAATATAATCAAACAAACATAACTGAAAATATTACCGAACGTTCACGAACGCAGTCGAACGACCGAGACCTATGTTCGTGTTCGTTCGCTAAGCTAACCGAACGAAATTTTTTGTTCGTGTTCGTTCGTTAAGGTAATCGAACGAACATAAACGAACTTCCCGCCGAACGGTTCACGAACTGTTCGCTGAACGTTCGGTTCGTTTACAGCCCTAATTTTATAAGACAAATATGACCTAGTTTTACTTTTGGACCAAAATAGTAATAAAACTGAAACCACAGGGACACAGATTCAAAAGATTTGAGTTTTGGACCAAAATGGCAATAAACTGAAAATTTTTCCTGTCTAATAAGTGAACTTAAGTTGGTAAACAAAGAGTTTTCAAGTAACAGATTTTTGAGCTCATTGCCTGAAAAGTGGGATACAATAGTAATTATGATGAGAACAACTCCTGAGTTTAAGGATATGACTCTGGCTCAGCTTCATGGAAAGCTCTTAACATTTGAAAAAGAGCTTGTCTAGAAAAAGAAGCTCCAGGAAACTAGAAAAGTGTCCGATGATTATGTCTTTGGCAATATTGCACTTCTACGTCAAGATGGATCATCATCGGGATTATGAAATGATCAGGGTTATGACCATTATAGTGATATATCAACTAGACTCAATTTTGATCAATATTCATCAAATTGTGCCTTCACATCAAATGATGACAGTCATAATTAATCTATCTTTTGTTCTTGATGATCTTAAACATATTGAACCCACTGACCTTGAGGAGATAGATATTTTGCACCAAGTGCCACTACTTAGTCTTACAGCAAACAATATTTACAAAAGCACTGATAGGAAATATCCAGGGTTGAATGGCAGGTCAAGGGTAAGGTTGGATAAATCAAAGATAAACTGTTTTAAATGAAACAGATTAGGTCATTGTAGGAGTCAAACAAATTACTCTACACATGTGATAACATATCCAAAACAAAAGGCCTCTATCGAAAAACCAACAGTAGTTTTATCAAAATACCCCTTAACCAAATGTACAAAACACTACCCTTTTTTCACAAAGTATGAACCATGTGCCTGTGCTATATATTCATGCAACATCTGTTCCTCAAGTCCAATATGTTCAAATGCCTGTTGCACATGTTCAACCACCTCGAGTTGCTCATGCTTCTGCACCCGAAAAAACCAAATAGCAAAGCTTTTTTAACACAATGCTTTGTTGACTGGAGTAGCTTACCATAGGATTTAACTATGAAATTTTTGCTCTTGTGGCAAAAGAAAATGATGAGCATAAATGGTGCTTCATTTATGTTTTCATTGGAATAAATGGTGCAGCAAGCCAGGGGACTGTTTCAAGTAATTTTTGTTTTGTCTTTGTTTTTGCTGTTTGTTTTGTGCCCATTTGCTCTTTATATTGTACCCGTTTTCCACCCCCATTATATTAATAAAGTTGTTGCTTTCTTGTTGGCAAAAAAAATGCTTCATTTTATATATTATATAGAAAAGTTAACAATGATTAGTGTTACCCATTTACTACTAACATAACTAAGCCGTCGACGTTTTCCTAGCTGTCTCAACCAAAAGTTTAGGCTAAATATAGCCATCTCAGTCGGCGAAGCTAATGTGGCGGCTTCTGGTTAGAGGAAAATAAGGGTGACTACGTTGATAAAGGTTATTCTTACCCTACTTTACACCAATTATTTAAATAACTCCTCTTGTCGATGTCCAGGTTTGAATCTGGGACCTCTCCCCCAATAGGCATATGCCTCTACCAAATGGGCTAGCCTCACATTTTGAGGTGAATGGTTTTAATATATCTTGATGTCCTTTTACAATCTCATTATAGTTTAGCTCACGCAACGTATCAGCCGAACATGTATTTAAATATATTAGCAGAAGAAATATAAGTTAGATTTTATATTAGATTAGATAGTTAATATATTTTATGTATAATATTTATAAGTCATGACGGTTATGAAGTTCGTTTCATAACCCTCGTATATATATCATGTAACATCGTACAATTCAAGTTACCAATTCAATAAGAACAATATTTATCTTTACTCTGTATTCTCTCAATAACCAAAACCCTAGAGAAACTTCAATCAATTCCAACAAATGGTATCAGAGCCATCATCGATCCACATCCCCTATTCACACAAAGTAATCTAATCTATAACCAGTCTCAAGAACACAGAAGATCCGCAACATGACGTCAAACGGTGGAATACAAACACAGATTCCAAAACTATATGGATCGAATTATTTCCATTGGCACATACAAATGAAAGTCTTACTAGAATCACAAGATCTATGGATCATAGTCGAAGAAGGATATAATCAACCGGCATCTGGGGCACCCGAAAGTGATCAAAACACATATAAAGAGAATATTAAGAAAGATAAGAAAGCGCTGCATATCATCTTTCAGGCGGCAAGCGATATGGTGTTTGAAAGAATTGCAGTCTGTCAAACATCCAAAGAGGCATGGAATGTTCTGCATAAAACATACAGAGGCGAACAACGAGTAAAAATGGTAAAACTTCAAACCCTAAGATGTGAATTTGATGCCTTACGCATGAAAGAAAATGAATCTATCGAAGATTTCGTAAACCGAACAACAGTCATAGTAAATCAATTACGACAAAATGAAGAAAACGTTAGTGAACAGCGAATAGTTGAAAAATTATTAAGGACCCTGACACGAAAATATGAATCGGTCGTTGTCGCTGTCGAAGAATCAAAAGATTTAAGTAACATGACTGTTGAAGAATTACTTGGTATTCTTCAATCACATGAACTACGTCTAAAACAAGATGATGAAGCGCCGATGGAACAAGCATTTCAAGTGCAGAATTTTGAAAGGACTCGACAATTCAGATATGAAAATAATGGAAGAGGACGAGGCAGAGGGAGAGGAAGAATGAGCGGTCAAATTAGATGTTATAATTGTCAGAAACTAGGGCACACTGCACGTTTCTGCAATCAGAGAAAAGATGAAAACGAAAGAACAAATAATGCATTACTGCATGAAGAAGAAGGAGTGAATGACAAGAATGATGATACAATGTTCATGATATTCAATGTAGAGGAGATACCAAAGAACGACTGTTGGTATCTAGACAGTGGATGCAGTAATCACATGACAGGAGATAAAAGTCTATTTATCACTCTAAATGAGTCCGAGAGAAGAGAAGTAAGAATTGGTGACGATAAAAAAACTCGAGGTACTAGGAAGTGGAGATGTTGCCATATCAATAAAGGGAACGGAAAAAAGGGTTCCGAATGTGTTTTATGTAGAAGGACTTAAGCATAATTTGCTAAGTGTAGGACAATTAGTTCAGAAGGGATATGAGGTGAAATTTAGCAATCAAGAGTGTAGAATCAAAGACAGGACAGGGGAGACTATAGGAATAGTCAACATGACAGGAAACAAGATGTTTCCTCTGAATTTAAGTCAAGATTTGACACCTCGTGCATACAGTATGATAACTCAGGATCTATCAGCACTATGGCATCAAAGATACGGACATATAAACGTAGTTAAAGGTTTACCGAAGATATCAAAGCAACAAAGTAAAGTATGTGAAAGTTGTATGCTAGGAAAACATGCGAGGAAATCATTCTCAAAGAATCCAACATGGCATGCAAGTAAACCACTCCAACTTGTACATTCAGACATATGCGGCCCTATGCAAATATCATCAATAAGAGGTAATAAGTATTTTATAACCTTCATTGATGATTTTTCGAGAAAAACTTGGGTATATTTCTTAAAACTCAAGTCAGAAGCACTCTATTATTTCAAAACATTCAAAAGTTTGGTAGAAAATCAAATGGATCAAAAGATAAAATGCATAAGAACAGATAGGGGAGGAGAATACTGTGGCAGTGAATTTCAAGAGTTTCTTAGAGAAAACGGAATTCAACATCAACTCACAACAAGCTACACACCCCAACAGAATGGGGTGGCCGAGCGTAAAAATAGAACAATCATGGAACTAGGACGAAGCATGATGAAAATGATGAACGTATCTAATAATCTATGGGCAGAGGCAGTAGCATGTGCAACTTACATACTGAATCGGACAGTAACAAAAAGGATTCCAAACATAACCCCTGAAGAATCTTGGAGTGGAAGGAAGCCAAATATAAGTCATCTTAGAATATTCGGATGCATTGCATATGCCCACGTTCCAAAACAGAGACGTACGAAGCTGGATGACAAGACAGAAAAAACAATCCTTGTTGGGTACAGTGAACAAAGTAAAGCCTATAAACTCTATAATCCGACAACAGGCAAGGTTATCATTAGCAGAGACGTTGTATTTGATGAAGGTCAAAGATGGGACGAAGTGAAGCCTGTCAAACAGGGAACATATGTTCAAGTAAATGATGTAGACTCGAATGATCATAAGGAGGAAGGACACAACATAACAGCAGCACCAGAAGATAACAATCCATTAATCAACACAAATGATGAACAATTAGAAAATGAACCAGACGATGGAGAATATTCATATACGTCCGAAAATGAAGAATTAAGGACTAGAAGTATCACAGATATATACCAGGAAACACAGCAACTTACAGATGCACAAGTGAGGGATCTGTATGAAAGGAATCAAACAATACCTGAAAATTCAGTGGCCAACTTTGTTCTGTATGCTGATGCAGACCCCACTACGTATAACGAAGCATGCAAGGATGAGAAGTGGAAAGACGCAATGGACAAAGAAATGGAATCCATTATAAAAAATAAAACATGGACATTAGTGGAACCTCCAAAGAATCAAAAGCCCATCGGAGTAAAATGGATCTTTAAAACAAAGTACGATGAACATGGAAATGTGAGCAAATACAAAGCAAGATTAGTAGCGAAAGGGTATAATCAAAAGTATGGAATTGATTATCAAGAAGTATTTGCTCCTGTCGTTAGATTTGATACAGTACGACTCGTTCTTGCATTAGCAGTTCATTTTGAGTGGCACTTGCATCAAATGGATGTCAAGACTGCCTTTCTAAATGGAAAGCTAACTGAAAATGTATACATAGAACAACCAACTGGATACGTCAAGAAGGGAGAAGAGCACAAAGTTTGTCAACTTAAAAAGGCCTTGTACGGATTAAAACAAGCCCCGAGGGCATGGTACAGCAGAATAGATGGATACTTTATATCACAAGGATATAAAAAATGTGTTTATGAACACACATTATATTTCAAACATTCAACAAGTACAAGAATCATAATATGCCTATATGTGGATGACCTCATTATTGCAAGTGACTCATTAGATCAAATTCGCCAACTGAAAGAATCTATGGAAAAGGAGTTTGAAATGACTGACCTTGGAATATTGCACTACTTTTTGGGAATGGAAGTCAATTATAATGAAGGGAATATATCCTTATCACAACAGAAGTATGCAAGGAACCTGTTAAAAAAATTCAACATGGAAAATTGCAAACCAATATCAACACCTATGGAGTATGGGATTCGTCTAACAAAGGAGGATCCAGAAGAAGATTTCGATCAAAACATGTATAGAAGCTTGATGGGATGCTTAATGTACCTAACAAACACAAGACCGGATATAGCATTTGCTGTTAGTAAATTAAGTCGCTTCATGGAAAGACCCAAAAGAAGTCACTGGGAAGCAGGAAAAAGGGTATTAAGATACATAAAAGGAACTCTAAATCATGGTATAGTATACTCGAAAGGAAGAAAAGGAAAACTCACAGGATATAGTGATAGTGACTATGCTGGTGACACAGATGATAGCAAGAGTACATCAGGTTATATATTTCATCTAGGCTCAGGTGCAATTGCATGGCAATCAAGAAAACAAAAGGTGGTAGCCCTATCATCAACAGAGGCGGAATATATTGCCTTATCAATGGCCGGATGTCAAGCTATTTGGCTGAAGGGAATCCTAAAGGAACTTCATATACATATGGACTGTACACCTGTGATCCATTGTGACAACAGATCAACTATCTGTCTAGCAAAGGATCCTGTCTATCATGGAAAGAGTAAACACATAAGGGTAAAGTATCATTTCATTCGTGACCTGCTGAAGAATGATGAGATTGAAGTTCACTTTTGCACAACTAAGGAGCAAGCTGCAGATATTTTTACAAAAGCCTTACAACCCAAGGATTTCCTGCGAATCAAGACTCTTATTAATGTAGAAGAACTCTAACTTAAGGGAGGGTATTAGCAGAAGAAATATAAGTTAGATTTTATATTAGATTAGATAGTTAATATATTTTATGTATAATATTTATAAGTCATGACGGTTATGAAGTTCGTTTCATAACCCTCGTATATATATCATGTAACATCGTACAATTCAAGTTACCAATTCAATAAGAACAATATTTATCTTTACTCTGTATTCTCTCAATAACCAAACCCCTAGAGAAACTTCAATCAATTCCAACAAAATAAAACTATATTGCTTAACTTATTGTAGAATTAGCATATTTAATCATTATTTGACGCATGGTTCATTGGCATATTTGACACATTTTCATAGTAAATTTTTATCCCTACTACCGAAAAATCATGGACCCGCCTCCACGGTGAATTTGTAACTTATTCTACCATGCATGCTTCTTTATGTCAACAGGGACAAACACAAACATGGCCCAAATATGGGTTTATGTTTCATGCAACATCCACTTTGTATACATCAAAATGAAAAATGATGGTGAAAGAAGAACTAAACAAGTTTTCTAGGCATGGTGATGGAACCATAAAGACCCCCACGGCCGTGTAACATCAGATGACACACACCATAAGCAAGTGCATGCAAGGGCATAGATGCCAAAAGCACATAATGATATTAATATTGTTTGCTACTTATTCCTACTTTCACTCTCGCTTCATCGTCATTATTTATTTAGTGTTCATATCATCTTTTACGTAGGACCAAGATTAGAAATTTGGGATCATTGTTTTATACACGCACTTGACAACACGTGTGCAAATGATTCTCGGTAGAGGAACATATAGGGGGACTTTTATTATCTCTTTATTGGAATGTAAGCTGAAAAGAAAAGAAAGAACCACAACGACAAAGGAACAAAGTATATGTGAGAAGCGTCTAATATCTCATGCTCTCCTGTAGCAGAATCTTCATATCTGTTTGGGATAATTAGCTAATTCAGATTTTGGATCTTGGTTCATTTTATAATCTTTCTTGAAGAATTTAACATGGAAGCCGTTTGGAAATTGTAATCCTGGAGTTCTTAAAGTCTCTCCTCCTTTGATTGGTTGCCACCTGATATTGTAAAAAAAAAAAAAAAAAAACAAGTGAGTATATTTCTTCTTTCCTGCAAGCTAATATATTCAGTAGTTTCTATTTATGATAACCGATATTTGGTCACTAGGCAATGAAGAAAGACAGCCATCTGAAGTCTAGCGAAATCTGCTCCAACACAAAACCTTTGGCCACCTCCAAAAGCCATAAAATTCTTTGATGCACCTTTCATACCCATCCCCTGATTTGAGAGTTGACAAGAATGAATTGAAGCTTTATGACACTTGATTTGATCTATTTTTAGTGAATATGATACAACGGTGGGGTGGTTAACGGGCCAAACAGGCTAGGACCCATTGAAATAGGTATTTTTTTGCATGGGTCAAAGAAGGGCGGGTCGGGTTTAGCTGACCCAAAACATTTTTTATCCATTTTTTCAAGTTTGTATAAATAACAAATAACCAAACAAAACAAACGTACCTAGTATGACCTCACTCATAGTAGAACGATTGGTAGGGTCTAGGAGGATGTGATAGAGGCAGACCTTACCTTATCCCAGGAGATAGAGGCCGCTCTCCCACTAGAACCCCCTAGTTCTAAAGTTTTTAATTATAAGTAATGCATTAATTATGATTATAATAATAGTATTACTAATATCCATTGCTAATGGAGTTTGGATAACTCTTAACCCTTTCTCCTTTTAGCTAATTTTTTATTTAACCCGTTTGGACCCATTTTGATCCGCCAATAATAAACGGGTCAGAATTTACCACGTCAGTTGTAGCAATAACTAAAGATTACCTCCCATCGCCACGGATTGAAGTCGAGTGGATCCTTATAGTTGACGGGATCTAAATGGACGGCTGGTAGACTTACCATTACAACCCAACCAGATGGAATAGTGTAGTCTGCATCGAACACCATTTCCATGTGAATGTACTATTTGCATAAATTTATAAGCTTTTGTGGATATAAATATTTACCTTTAATTTTTATATCTGTTAGTGCTTTTCTGAATATAGCAGGAACTATATTTGCCAACCTTACTGTTTCATTAATAATCTGAAATGTAATGCCATGTAGTGAGTACATGTTAGAGTGCTTTAGAATTCTTTTAGATAGTTTTATCACTAATTGTAATACTAACTAGGGTTACTCAACACACCTGAAATGTGAATGTCATTGACTTATATTCTTCCCATGTAAGTCCAGCCTCCAGATTTTCCCGCTCTTTTAGGATCTTCTCATGTTCTTCCTGTATCAAAGAACAAGAGTGCATTGTGCACCGGTGAATGATACATGTTTTAGTTTCAACGCATTTACATAATGAGTTGATTAGGATACAAGTAATTTATATGTAAGGATCAAACATGTCCCATCCATTCTAGCTAGAACGAATCTAACTACTAGTATGAGTTTCTATTCTATACGAACCGTTAATTCCTTTAATGCTCGAGGATTGTCCGTGAGAAGCTTGATAGCTACTAATAACCCCATGGCAGCTGTTTCAAAGCTTGTAAATAAAAGCACAAACATCAAGTCCAATGCAATTTCTTCTGTGAGGATTGTATTGGCATGCTTTAGTTCTTCTAGAACATGGTCAAAGAAATCAACTTTGACCTTACTAGGCTTTTGCTTTCTTTCCTCTAACATGTTCTTGAGAATCCTCATCACCTTCTTTCTTCCCTATTTGATTTCATCACAACTTTATCAGCAAATTAGATTGTGTGTATATATGCTTTTGATTAAGAACTCAACGTTTTTTGTCAGGATTTTATATATATTTTTGGTACCTGTAGACACTTGTAGTAAGTTGTTCCAGGAATTGCCACTGGAACTGAAAGTAGACCCTCTAGAAAAGCATCAAAGTTCTCCCTTAAATTCTCGGATGATTTCTCTAGATCGTAGCTTATCAATTTTTTTGCAGTGAGACCAAATACCATCTGTTGAACACCAAAAGATCATAAAAATCATAATGTTATAAACATTTCAACCACTTTGTATGGTTTCTTTAAGAATTATTTCCATGTCTCGGTGGTCTAGAAAATTATAAGCGTTTCTAGGAGGTTTTTAATATTGTTTTGGTTTAACGGAGTCCGCTAGTCAAAGAAACAGACTCAATAGGACTACGCTAGTCAAAGTGGCAGACTCATTTTTTTAAATTTTGCCATGCCAGCATATACGAGGAATTCATTTGCCATGTGAATATCTAGTGTCGGATTTTTTTTAGAGTCCACTGCCCTAGGTATCGAACTCCCTTGAAACCTCCCATAAACACTTATCATGGTGCTAAAATACCTAAAAGTAAAAAAAAAATCTTTCTTTTATAGTTAATCGTTTCTCTTTTACCAAATTGAATAATATAAGATCCAAATGGACACATCTTCTCATGTGAATGAGTTAAAATCACTTACATCTGCAGTTGCATCCTTCAACTCCACTGTTCCTTGGCCAACCCACATCTCTATGTTTCTTGTTGCTACACTTTCAATATCAGAAAGCATATTTTTAAGGCTTCCATGACCAAACAGATTCAGCATCATGTTCTTGAGATGCTTATGTAGGTACCCATGCAAAGTACTTGCATTCTGTTTCCCATAAATTTGTCTCAAACTATATGGATACCAGCTCTGAAACAATTGACCCTCTTGTTGGAACACCATATGATTAAGATCTGGATCTGTTGAGACTATAACTGGCAGCCCAACAAAACTGGTTCGAAATATCGACCCATATCTGAGATATAACAAAGAATGTCACAATCCGTATATTAAAGGACAATCAAAGACGGATCATGAGGTTATGCCGTTATCAGGTTATGGTAAGAAACTTTATATACAATAATTCACCTTGTCATCCTCTCTTTTACAAAGGGAGGGATGTCCCAAGTGCGGTTAGGGGCGAAGAACTGTAGAGTTTCTCCGAGTAGTGGCCACCCCATGGAACCTGGAGGAAGTTTGCCACTGCATTTTGGGTTTCTCCACCGATAAACCAAATGTGTAATGCTTGCCACGGCTAGAGCTAAAACATACAAACTAAATTGCCACATCGTTACTTTGTTTAAACGTCCACGGTAAGTATGTTGGAGGAAACATGAGATGTAAGCAAGTTATATAGGCATAAGGCTATACATGAGATGGAGTAAGAAAATGAAACTGAATAAAAGAAATCTAAACGTTATTTTTCAGAATTGAAAATAAAATAAGGTTAAGGTGCATTTTATAACAAACGTGCTAAATAATTAAATTAATAATTATTATGATTATAATAATAATATTGAAAGAGTGTCACGCAACATTTCTACTGTGTAATTAAAATGCTAGAAAGTTCCTTAGGTCATCTTCCTTTCAATAGAAAAATAACCCATCATCCATTATTACATAAACTTGGAGAAGTTATTAAGCAACTAATACTTAATTTACCTAATCTTATACTTACAAGGATTTTTCGCACACCACTTTTGTTAGAAGCAAACACCATACTACTACTAGACCAATATTTACAAAAATATGAGTTGTGTCTGGATCATGCTTAATGCATGGGCATGGGCTCAGGTAGTTTTGGCCCATTAGGCCTAATCCGTCCCACCATCCCTTTCTTGCTTTCTCCAGGAGGAGCAACCACCTGACAAGGGCTCCTCTCCCTTCCATCTTGGCATCTGACCTCTCCCTCTCCTAAATATTATGCTCTATATCATAGTTTATACACCCTATATTATGACTTATACAGGGATGATTGTAATGTTAGAGAGTGGTCCTCAATGCTACGGACTCAGGTGTGTGTATATATATAGGGTAGGGATTCTAAGAGAAGTGCACCCTATTTGAGAAACTTGAGAAGCAATCTGGACCACATATTTTCCCTAAGCTTTTCGTAATATACACATATGTATAGTTTAAAACTGACTATATACATATGTGTATAATCCAATATACATATATATATATAGTCAGTTTTAAACTATACATATGTGTATATTACGAAAAGCTTAGGGAAAATGTGTGGTCCAGAATGCTTCTCAAGTTTCTCAATTAGCTTAGTGCTTCTCACATGATCCTAACCCTATATATATATATATATATATATAGAGTAAGGTTCATGCGAGAACCGCGAGAACCAATGTGAACACAACCAAAAATACCTAAAAAACCTAACCCCCCAAGCTAAATGCTAAAAACTAAACCCCCAAAAAAAACCTAAACCCCCCCCCACCCAAATGAATGAACATACTTTTGTCACGTGTTACACCTTTTTGCAGACGTGTTACGTTTAACAACTAGAGGCTGCCACGTGTTAGGTAACAGCTTTTACTTTTGCAGAAAAAGTTGAAAGTCTGCAAAAGCTGATACACGTAACACGTGGCAAAAGGAGGTCCATTCTTTTGGGTTTCTTAGTTTTCTTAACTAATATTGGTTTTCTTTATATCCCTCCTATATATATATATATGGTAAGGATTCTAAGAGATGTCCACCCTATTTGAGAAACTTGAAAAACATTCTGGACCACACATTTCCCTAAGCTTTTCGTAATATACACATATGTATATTTAAAATTGACTATACACATATGTATATAGTAAATTTTAAACTATACATATGTGTATATTACGAAAAACTTAATTAGAGAAAATTTTTGGTCTAGAATGTTTCTCAAGTTTCTCAATTAGCCTACCTAGTGCTTCTCATACGATCCTAATCTTATATATATATATATATATATATATATATATAGGATAATGCTAGATAAAAAACCCTAAAATTCTTAGAAAACTCTGGAAACCCAAATGGGAAGCCATTTTTACCCAACCTCCCGACATTTTTTTTTTTTTGAAAAAAATTACACATGTAATAGACATGTTTTAGAGTGTTTTGGGCCAAAAAAAACAAAAAAGCGCCGAAGGGATTTTTTTTAAAAAAATAAACAAATTTCAGCTCCTAACACGTGTTAAGCAAAAAATCCATAATTTCGCTGAAAATTGCTGAAACTTGTTTTTTTTTTTAAAAAATATCCCTTCGGCGCTTTTTTGATTTTTTTGGCCCAAAAGTCTTAAAAACATGTATATTACATGTGTTATTTTTTTCAAAAAAAAAATGTCGGGAGCTTGGGTTTTCTCGGGTTTTTTATATATATAGGGTTTTCTATCTAGCCCTACCCTATATATATATATATATATATGGTAGAGTAAACTTCCGTTTTGCTCCCTGTGGTTTGGTCACTTTAACGGTTTTGCTCCAAACCTTTAAAAATAGCCATTTTACTCCCTGATGTTTTGGTTTTTTGCCAGTTTGCTCCCCGCCTCTAACTCAATCCAAATTGTTTGTTTTTCCATTTTGCTCCCCGCAGGGAGCAAACTGGCAACAAAACCAAAACATCAGGGAGTAAAATGGCTATTTTTAAAGGTTTGGGGCAAAACCGTTAAAGTGACCAAACCACAGGGAGCAAAACGGAAGTTTACTCTATATGGTATATTGGTATCCCTTATGTCTACAAACAATAAGATGATTAATACACGATAATCCAGATATGATAATTCTATATTGGATTGAGTGTGTATATATATGTAATGTATGCGTTATTGGCTTAATTATAATGCAATTATGAATTGAAATTATACCGATAACTTGTTCATGCATGACCTTAAGTCCTTAACTATATGTAGATTGTTCAATTTGTATTTATAATTATAAAATTGAATTAATTTACTTATAATTAATCGTTCCTCATCTACACGAAAACCCTAATCTCTCTCTGTTGAATAAGAATCCTCTGCGTCTCTCTCTCTTGTGTGTTCAATCCTTCATCTACCTAACCCTAATCACTATCCCATTCCATCTGCTACATATTTTGCTTCTATTATACAAAATAATACAGTCAACAAGCACTGCTCTCCGTTCACTCACACCGTTTGATTCATCGGCTAAAACATCTCATGACGGAAAGACCACTGATGAGGATCATCGTTGTTGTTGATGTTAGGTTTAGCGAAGGATTGCCGCCGATCCTTACGGCATTGAAGGTTTTATTAACTCGATGAGTGCTTGGAGTTGATTTCGAAGTCGATTAAGAACTCTAAGGTGTTGGTGTTATCTTCTTGTGAGGGTTTCTGATGGACTTGCTACTATTGTCACCAATTGCAGGTAAAATTTCGGTTATTGTATTGATCTATTTTTTGTGATAGTTTGAATTTGTTATTGGAAGATGATTTTGAACGGTGACGATTGTGATTAGAACATTCGTTATTGGGGAATTAGGATTACATTTGAGTTGTTGGAGAATTAGGATTACATTTAAGATTTCTAATAGTTGCTGCTATTGACAACTATGACCCAGGACTCTGAATCTATATATTTATCCAGCATTCGGCAGTGCAAAGGCATGTGAGCAGCATAGAAGATGTTCACTTGAAAGACAACAGTAGCATCTTTGCATATTTAACTTCACTAATATGCACGGCTACTTACTGTTGAATTCCAAACGCAGTGGACGGGATAGAGGTTGTAGGGAAGGCTGCTCAGGTTGAGTATTTTGACTCCATTATACAGTTTCAATCATGTTACAAGGTATCTTCTACTTCTAATTATTGCTTATGTTAATTCTGTACCTGTACCTGTAACTGAATTCTTAACCATTCAGACTCAGTATAATGCTTAACCAATTTTAATGAGCGGTTAGGATTCCGACATTTGAATCCTCCTATCGACGATGGTGAAGGTATGGAATTTATATTTTCTAATAAACATGTCTTGAATTATAATAGATTATATACATTTACAAGCAAGATCACGTTGAATAGATTAAGCTTTGTATTCATTTGACAAGAGAGATTGAGTGTTTCTGATGACAAATTCAACCTGATTGGTGTCTGAGTTGAGGGATTGATTGGAGGACTCAAGTTACTGAACTCTCTTGGCAACCAAGGTCAAGCACTTCGATCCATAAAATAATGCTTTTTATTTTGGGTGTAGAAAATATTGAATTCGTTAATCTATGCTAAACTTTTGAATGTTTTTTATCAACATAAAATATTTGTGTGTGGAAGAAATGGTTCAGAGATGCTATTGACAAACATGATGTTTTTATGGACAGGGTATTTTTGTACAAAGGTTTCTTATCTGATGAAGAGTGTGAGCACTTGATATCTTTGGTAAAACACTATTCTTATACATGACTTGGAATTTATATTTGTTTGGCCCCACATTTTAAGTTAAAACAAGTTATTGCTATGTCTGTCTCCCATCCTACTATCCAGCCAAAACATATTGGGTTGTAAGTTAAGAGTTATCCTTCTTTAAAAATTAAAATGTAAGTTCTTAGTAATGGGCTATTTGTTACTTGTATCATGGTTATTATATGATAAAACATTTTGTTTGAGATAAAATATTTTTTAGGTATATATGAACACTCAATTGGAAATTCTAAATAGACCTTTACATGTCATACTCTTCTCTCAACTTGATTTGATATTTGTTTTTATCATGAAGTTTGAGTTCATATCTGGTCGTTGGATGTGTACGATTTCTTCCTCTTCTTCCACATCTTACTTTCCCCTACTCTGCAATCGCCCATTTCTTAAATAAGAATGACTGTAATCATCATTGAATATTCTGTTTCTGTTTCTGTTTTGTTTGTTCATGTATATCATGCCACACGGGTCATATCTACAGTGGAGATATTATTTTCTTGACATAATATGATACTGCCTTTTCAGGATATATATTGTTTGGATGCTGATAGTACCCTATTTGATGCTGCCTTGCTTGCTGCAGCTGCTGCCTTCTCCCATTGTAAGTGGTTAGATATTGCGGCATTTCTCGATCAACTTTTAGGCCAAACAGTGGTCATTTTACAACTGAATTTATAAAAGTATCATCATTTTAATTTTCTATATTGTTGAATATTTCTTGAGGCTTTATATCGTTGCTGAAGTCAATTTTGAGGTTAATATTTATTAAATACCAGTTTTGTACACTCAAGTGCATGTAATACACTCAAAGCCCAAGAAGGTTGTATGATTGCAATATTTTTACAATCTTTTAATTTTGCTTTGTAGAAGATAAAGTTATGGGAATGATTTACCATCTTAAACTTTGGCTTGTAGATCTTCCTAACGGGCACTTGGTATTAATCTACGAGAGTAAGGGATTATTTTGTATAAATGCCAAAAACAACAAAGAGGAATAGGTGTGAACCCAGCTGAACCGAGTCACGGTACCTGAAGACATCGAGGATCTGTAAATGCGGACGACTCTGCTTAGCAAAGAGGAATAGGCGGAGGGCATATTTTGTAAGTAATGGGGGGTGGCATTTTAAACCTGTTTAGCTGCCTGCTTATACTTATTGCACATGAGTGATTAGTTTTGTTAATCCAAATTTTAATTACCTCCTCATGATCTGTAAATGCAGGCAACTCTGCTTAGCTGGCGAAAAAAGAAGACATTAATGGATTACCTGTGGGTGGTGCTTCATTAAAGGTATTACTATCTTATCTTCTTTTTTTTAGTTCATGGCCTAATGGTTCATGTTTATTGTATGAACTATGAACACATTATGTTAATGGTTCGGCGGGCCGGAGAAATCAAGGCCAACCGAGATTTCCATGCTTCACCAGCCGAAGAAAACAATCTCGCTTCACCGGCATCTGTTCATATGTCGCTTCACCGGCGTCGTTGGTTCTGATATCACTTACCGAGCCTTCAATTCAATATGTCGGTTCAAATTTGCATCCTTTTACCCTTCTATTTACGAGCGGTTGACTCGCCCCATCCGTTTGAATTGAAGCCTACTTTAAGCCTCGAACTCAAAGCACACCTTTCCGACCACATCTCTTTTGGGCTTTGATTGACTACTGGTGAGAGATAGGATCATAGATTCAAGATTACATGTTCTACACCCAGTTTGCTTCCAATTCGTACCACTCGCGATTAAGGTAACCATTGGTCACTAATTAACGATTTGATTTCCGGTTTTCCAACTAGATAAAATACCAGTAGATATTATATATTTGTGTTAAGCCACCCGCGAAACTCGCGGGATCTTAGGCTAGTGCAATTATGAATTGAAATTATACCGATAACTTGTTCATGCATGACCTTAAGTCCTTAACTATATGTAGATTGTTCAATTTGTATTTATAATTATAAAATTGAATTAATTTACTTATAATTGCTCTCCCAACAATCATTTTCAATTATGACTTGAATACTTCACAAAATCTACATAAATCTTTACAAGATATATTTTGTAGAATGGTTAGTGCATGTGCTTCATAAGTCTAATTAAAAGAACTATATTTTATTAGCATATTTGACATGTAAACAAAGTCATTTTAACCACTAATTGAGTTACTGAAGTATTGGTCGGAAGCAAATGCCACAGTGATGTGTGCCATGTTCTACAAACCATGCACACTATTACCACCATATTGGCCTTAACCTACCCACGTTGCTTTTGTCTTCAGCATTTTCTACTAGTATAGATAATTAGTAGTAGTGGGTTTAGTGGTATTCTTCATGTTTAGTTATTTTCAGTTTTAATTTGTAAGCCTATAAAATGGCAGTAGATGTTATGGGTTTTCTTATGAATGAAAAATATAAGAGAGTTATCTCAAGTCTTGCATCTTACTAATTTCTTTTGAGTTTGATCCACTCAACGGATTATCTATCAACCGATTGGTACATATCAATTGGTATCAGAGCGGTCTTGATCCCCTCATGGACGCTCACGAATGGAACGAGTCGTTGGATCGAATCATATCAACGATTGCTGAGATGATCGATCTTCTAAAAAACGAGTCCCGTAGATGGGCAACATCACCCATTTTTTCTACACCGTTACCGTCACCCGCTGCCGCATCACCACCACCAACTTCCGCTACCGAACCACCATCACCCGCTTACACAATAATAACACCACCTGCTTCACCACCAAAAACAGCCCCAACACCGTGTACACCCGTTCCTTCCTTAAGGATGTTTGCTTCTTTGCCCTTGGTACCAATTTTAGAGAATAAGAAAAAATGTTTTCTGAGTGCTTTTGTTTCCATTTCCAACACAGTGCAGGAATGGAGTTTGGAAACTCAAGGTATCATTCAACAACCTTGTGAAGACATCATAGCAAAGTGGAAGATTAAAGTAGATTTCATGAGTTGGTTCTTTGTTGACTTCATTCGTGTCCCAAACGAGCACACAAACGAGTGGCGTCCACCGTGGCGGTTAGCCAATACTTCTCCCAACGCAGATGGAAGATTCGAGTGGCGCCCACCGTGGGGCGTTTTGTTCGAGGGTATCCCAACTTTCACCTTGCGGACAAGGTGAATTTGAGTGAGGTGGAATGTTATGTACCTAGCTAATGATGGCTCATTCATGCACGAATCAGTAGGGTGATTTGGATGTTTCATGCATTCCATGCAATTTATTAGTTTATTTACTTTAGTTTATATGTTTTATTTCTACTTATTTTAAATAGTCATGTGGTCAAATAAAGGAAGTGGTGGAGGATGCTCCATAATTTCCATGTCTAGTATTTTTAGGTTAGTGGGTTAGTAGTTAGTTATTGTTTTTGTTTCTATAAGTATCATTGTTGAGTTAATGAAGATAGGAATGAAAAATATGAATTAGTCACTTCCAAAATGGAGTCCCAAAGATGGGCAACCTACAGCCACACCGCTTCCGCCGCGACACCACCACTTGCCTCACTACCACCGAAACAAGCTTCCGCCACTGCACCACTTATCCTGTCACCCGCTTCTGCCGCAACACCACCAGCCGTGTCACCCGTTCCCACCACACCACCACAAACCGCTACCCAACCGCAACCAACAGTCCCTACACCAACACCAAGACAAGCTCCTTCGGTTGCACCGACACTAGCTGTGAAACGGGCATCATCACCCACACCGTCTGCAACGAAAGCAACCCCAAACCTTGACTGGCGCCCACCGTGGGGCTTCACTAAAACTGCTCCGAATGCTGCTGGGAGAACCGAGTGGCCACCGTGGTGCACCGCTAATGATCCGACTTAATCCTTGAGGACAAGGATTGTTTAAGCGGGGTGGATTGATGTGTGCCAACGTGTTATTTTATTTATTTATTTACTTTTATGTTTTGTTAATTAGTTTGTTAGGAAATAAAGAGAAGAGTGGGGTTACCCATATTCTCATGTCATTAGCGGTGCACCACGGTGGCCACTCGGTTCTCCCAGCAGCATTCGGAGCAGTTTTAGTGAAGCCCCACGGTGGGCGCCAGTCAAGGTTTGGGGTTGCTTTCGTTGCAGACGGTGTGGGTGATGATGCCCGTTTCACAGCTAGTGTCGGTGCAACCGAAGGAGCTTGTCTTGGTGTTGGTGTAGGGACTGTTGGTTGCGGTTGGGTAGCGGTTTGTGGTGGTGTGGTGGGAACGGGTGACACGGCTGGTGGTGTTGCGGCAGAAGCGGGTGACAGGATAAGTGGTGCAGTGGCGGAAGCTTGTTTCGGTGGTAGTGAGGCAAGTGGTGGTGTCGCGGCGGAAGCGGTGTGGCTGTAGGTTGCCCATCTTTGGGACTCCATTTTTAGAAGATTGATCATCTCTAAAAGAGTCGACTCAATCCGACTAAATGATGTGTGCCATGTTCTACAAACCATGCACACTATTACCACCATATTGGCCTTAACCTACCCACGTTGCTTTTGTCTTCAGCATTTTCTACTAGTATAGATAATTAGTAGTAGTGGGTTTAGTGGTATTCTTCATGTTTAGTTATTTTCAGTTTTAATTTGTAAGCCTATAAAATGGCAGTAGATGTTATGGGTTTTCTTATGAATGAAAAATATGAATTAGTCACTTCCAAAAATCTCTAAATTCTCTCAAGTTCTTATCTATTTTCTTTGGATCAATTGGTTAACGATTAGGTTCGTAACAATTGGTATCAGAGCCGCCGTGATCCCCTTCGGACCTATGGCTGCTCAAAATCTAACCTATGAAGAGTTGTTGGATCAAATCCAGTTAAGTCTTCAAAGGATGATTGATATTATTAAAACACCACCGCCAACTTCCGCTCACGAACCACCATCGCCCGCTTCTACAATAACAACACCACCAGTTACCGCCCTCGTGCCACCACCGGTTTCCGCCGCAACACCACAACCTGCCTCACTACTACTACCACAACCAATCCCACAACAAACACCACCGCAAGCACTAAAAACAGTCCCGAAACCCGTACCACCGGAACCGAAAACTGCCCCAAACCAATCACCCTCAACTATGCCCTCTCTCGTTCAAAAACCCACACCAACAGTTTTCCGTACTCAATTGAAGAAGACTATGAACTTAGTGCCGACAGGGATGGAAATGACGAGGGTCACATGCGTGCTAGAGAGACGTGAGTGGCGGCCACCGTGGCGCGCCGTTGTTAGCGCTCCGAACGCCGTTGGAAGGCTTGAATGGCGACCGCCGTGGAGTGTCAGTCGTATCATGTCTAGATTTTTAACCTTGTGGACAAGGTTTCTTCAAGGGGAAAGGAATGATGTGTGCCATGTTCTACAAACCATGCACACTATTACCACCATATTGGCCTTAACCTACCCACGTTGCTTTTGTCTTCAGCATTTTCTACTAGTATAGATAATTAGTAGTAGTGGGTTTAGTGGTATTCTTCATGTTTAGTTATTTTCAGTTTTAATTTGTAAGCCTATAAAATGGCAGTAGATGTTATGGGTTTTCTTATGAATGAAAAATATAAGAGAGTTATCTCAAGTCTTGCATCTTACTAATTTCTTTTGAGTTTGATCCACTCAACGGATTATCTATCAACCGATTGGTACATATCACACAGACATTGCTTTTAAAGATGTATGAGAATAGTTACGTGATTACCATTGTCAGTAATTGATTAATTTCCATTCATGATCAATTCCAAAATCATTATTAGAACCTAAACCAAAACACACATAAAAAAAAAACCAAAATAACATAAATCTGAATTGAATCTATCATGAAAGAACCTCAATTCTCCTAATCTGTCACGATATGGGATGTGGCATAATTCAGATCAATGCGCATGATGGTTATAATGCGGAGCGGGTTAAACCGCATGAACCAAATAAAGCCCGATGACCTTCTTTGCCATTTGCACACGATAACTATTGATATCAAGAACCATCAATCCAGGTTTCGAGATCGCAAAGGACATTGAGGACTACAAGCAACCCAATAAAAATGAAAACATGTGAAAGTGGCTAGGGGCTAAGCCTTAGCCAGCAGATAAAAGGAAGGACTAAGCCTTAGCCAACGGCTATAAGTTAGCCAACCATTTACATGTGTATTGGTTTGAATGACTTTCTGGTGGATCCTCAGTAGGTTTCATCATTTATTTTGTCGAGCTAAGGCGACAGTGCTTATTTGGTGTTGTCTGATTGGATGTATGTATATGTATATATAAATACATATTCCTGATTTTCTCATTTGATAAACATGATTTTTCACGTGTATTGGTTTGATTCGCTTTTTTATGGACCCTTAGTACTTTTCATCATTTATTTTGTCAGTTAAGACAACGATGCTTGTTTGACGTTGTCTTATTGATTTGTTTTGAATGTCTATTTATAAAATACTTAAATGTCATTTATGATTTTTCCCATTTTATAAACATGATTTTGTTCAAACGTCATAATTTTTAAAGGCTATATGATGTAGATTATGAATTACGAAAATTTATAGAAAAAATTAGTTATTATTTAAACTTCACATTTATGGAGCTTTTTTAATTTTTTTGTTTCTTTTCAAAACAAAAGGAAAAGTTTGGTATTATCCAACCACTAAATCATTCATTTTGTTGTTTTCTTTCTAACATGGCACATGCGTATAAGTATAAAAACATAATTAATCCATTGTAACAACTTTTTCCACATTAAAGATAAATCAATTTCAAAACATTAAATTCTGAGATTTGAAAAGGCCGGTAAACACACGTAGGTAACGACAAGAAGAAACAAACAAACATATAATTTTAATAAAGAACATACGATAGGGCCCTCCCTTGTCGCGGCAAAGGTCGAATGATGATTATGCTACCAACAATTGTGTCAAAAAAAACCCAAGAACTAAGTTATTTTTGCACGACTCTAATTTTATTTTATTAATCAATCGAAACCATTCCAAATACAATAACCATAATCCTTTGTTTTGATTTTTATTAGACTTAAGCTGAAAAACGAAATCAAAACAACCAACAAACATATTATTTAGACTTTATATAAGATCCTCACCCCCATCAACTATCACATTTGAGCCACAATTAAGATTAACTTCTAACTGATTAAAATTCAATAGAAATTTTGTTGCCATCAGCGTCTTCACTATGGTTTTTCTTATAAACTTTAGTGGCATCTAACCGGTTAATTTGCCACCCTTTAACGTTTATTAACTGGTGAATCTTTTCGACTTGGCGGCGTGCCAACTTGCATGTGTTGATCTTCATTTCGTGGATGGCTGAATCCAATAACATGTCGAGAGTTTTTTCATCGGTGTAAGATGAATCAATTGCACGAAAGTACGAATCAAGTTCTTGCACGCCAATTGCTCTCCGGATCCCTTTCGAGTAGTCAGCCTTAGGGTTGTAAAACTCTCTGACTTCATCCACCATCCCGTTGACCACCTTGCGATCAATGCGGTCAGCTAGTACTTGGTAAAGCACCGACAATTCCACGTCAACCCACAAGAAGCAAGTCTCGTAACTATAACAATAATCATTGATTAAATTTATAACGCTACCATACTAAACAACAAACAAACATACATAGTAAAATCTCATTCTTTTTTTTTCTTTTTTGAACGGCCAACAGAATCAATCCCGAGCACTCTCGGGGCACCCACTGGACAAACGGAGTACTCCGAGAGTAACCCGAGTCCACCACCAATTTCGGGGAAAACCCAGTAACCACCTGCCCGTAAGCACGGCAGTGAAATTACCAGTAAAACACGTTTGACTCAAGGATCCAACCCAGGTATTACTGAGTCTCCTATCACTACCCACCATTGCCTCACTCTGCACCAAGTGGAAGTTGAACTTGCATCTCTCAAGAGAAATGCAACTCTTCCACCACTTAATCTAAAGATCATTAGCCAGTAAAATCTCATTCATGTGATTAGAGTTGCACAAATCGAGTTCAAACCCTAAACTGGTTTTGAGTTGGTCAATGAAAAGTCAAAACTAGGTTTTTGTTAGTTTATTGACCGGTTTTGAGCAGTTTTCACTGGTTCTTTATCGGTTCAGTTAACCGTTTTAAAGGAGACAATCATAAAAATCATTACAAACCTACGAGGAGACTATCATAAAAATGTTCTCACATTGGTTTGGTTGTGCACCTCTAAAGCTATACAAATAATAGGGTTTCACGAGATAGGATGGGACCAGGGGAGGAGCTTAGAGGAGGCCGGACCGGGCCTCGGCCCGTGCGGTTTTTTCGCCTAGTAGTGTTAAATTTCAGGTTTCGAGAATTTTTTTAAATGTGTATTGGTTCGGCTCAGACTGATTTTATCTCCAAAAAAACATCGGCCCATGCTGAGTTTTAGGTCAAGATCCGTCATTGGATGGGACAAACCTTACCTCTATCCCGAAAGACACACAAGCCCAACTCTATATCACTAGTATATAGCACTTTAAGACTAATACACAAACACAAGTAAATCAAACAGTACCTAGATCGAAACTCGCGATCCTCAACCAATGCTTCGATGAAAGAATTCGATCCACCGGAAATTATGGGCAGCTTCTTTCTCCCAACAACTGATTTCAAGGCAAGTGAAGCCTCTAGGACGAAGTTTTCAGCAGTGAAATCGGTTTCAGGATCAACAACTCCAAGGAGATGGTGTGGCATTCCGTCACGTTCTTCCTTTGTGATTTTGTTAGTGAGAATATCTAAACCTTCGTACACTTTCATTTTGTCCGAGTTTATTATCTCGGCCGGGTATTGGGCTGCAAGGTCCATGGTAAGTCTTGATTTTCCGGCACCGGTGGCACCCATCACAACCACAACTTTTGCTTTTCGAAATTTAATGAGGGAGCAGGTGGGTGTTTGCAGTAAGGGCGCTAGAGCCATCTTGCACATCATTTTTTGGTTAATGTATGTGAGAAAGAGGGTGGTTTGTGACGGCGGTGGGTGGTTTGCGACGGTTGTGGTGACTGTAGGCTGTGGCCCTGTGGCTGTGAATAATATTTATGATTTGAATTAATGTGAATGGTAATTGGTGGCTCACGATTGGCATATATAGCATGAAAATCCTGACTTTCGTAGACTTTTAATAATTATTTTAAGGTATAGTATTAAAAGGACAACTCTTTCTTTCGGTGTCAATTAAAAACATTAGCATACCATGTGTCCTTATCGAGAGCTAATGATGGATTGACGTCTTATACATGTCTAATTTTGCTATTCTTTTTTTAAGTATTTAAAACTTTAAGCGAGAACTAGTAAAATGCATATATTAGTTGAACTTTAATCCATGTAATTAATTGAAGAATAATGTTAGGTAAATGAGTTTGACGTTGTTTGTCGTTCTTGAATGTCCTATATGATAAAATGAAACCAAAAAGATTTACTAAACATGGTCGATCTATATATTTATAGGGTAAAGTTCTTGTACAAATAATCTTAACATACTAAACATACAAATTGAAGGAAAACTCAAAAAGACAAGGTGGCATTTTTGTAATTATCAATAACTATCAAAGTTACTCTACAAATATACCTAAAAAAACCTAACCACTCCCCCCACCCCCAAAAAAAACCTAAACCCCCTACCCCCCCCCCCACCCCCCCAAAAACCTAAAAAAAACCTACCACCCCCCCCCCCCACCCCCCAAAAACCTAACCCCCCCCCACCCCCACCCCCAAAAACCTAAAAAAACATAACCCCCCCACCCCCCACCCCCAAAAACCTAAAAAAAACCTAACCCCACCCCAGCCCCCCCCACCCCCACCCCCACCCAAGCTAAAATGCTAAAAACTAAACCCCCCAAAAAACCTAAAAAAATCTAAAAAAATAAAAAAAAAACACACAAATTATTTTATTTTATTTTTTTAATATTTTTTATTAAAAAATCGCTACTTTTAGTAGCAGCCAAAAAAAAAATTTCTTTTTTTTTTTTTTTTTGCTAACGAAATGTAGCGATTTTTTAATAAAAATGTTAAAAAAAAAATTTGTGTTTTTTTAGGTATTTTTGGTTGTAACTTTGATAGTTGGTGGTAATTACAAAAATGACACCTTGTCTTTTTGGGTTTTCCTTCAATTTGTATGTTTAGTATGTTAAGATTATTTGTATTTGATCTTTTGCCTATATTTATAATTATAAGTTAAAATGAATATTTGATAAACAAGTAGGTAAATTGTGGATCAAAATATTGACAAAATATGAAGACATAAAGTAACCTATTTATACGTTAAAATGAATATTATATGAAACAATTCAATGTATATATTTGTAACTTTTATACTAAGTTATGAGACTAATAGGTTGTCAACAAGACGTATCACGACCAATATATACATCGTTTTGATTTATTTATCTTAATCTGGTGTAAGTGGTATTGTCTCATAAGTCATAAGATAATCATCTAAAAAGGGTATAATTTAATTAAAAGTAATAAAGTAACCTATTTAATAACTATAACCATAATTGTCACTTGCTTTAAAAACTATATGATTAATCACCATTTACCCAGTGTCTCTTAAATTTTTATACGATTTAATTTAGTAAAACATAGACTAAAATCCATACCAAAAGCGGAAATATTGTGATGCTTAATTTTAAATTACTTCATGCCTAAACTAAATTTCCTTTGTCTTTAGGAAAGACATCATTATACACCGTGGTCGCCCCACAAATCAACGCCCCTGATTATGGTGTCATCTTTAACCACTTCCACTATTTTTTTTTAATGGCTAACTAGGTTAGTTCTTCGTGTGTTACACGGGTTGAACAATTTAAACTATATAGTATAGATATTTCCTGTAAATGCAAAACAAAGACAGAGACATTTAGATACCATATTGACATAAATGAGTTAATATAAATGTAACCCATCAACTCGTACATATTAATTAATGTCGTAGAGTTCGATAAGACGGCTCTAATGTCGGTTGAATGAGGCCAATCACAGTCTAGTCTATTTGATACCCTTTGTACAACTTCTTATTTTTTGAATCTTTGTATTTGATTCTAAAACTATTATTAATATTATTGATAATAATTTTAGTTATATATATCAATAATATATTTAATCTAACATATTAATATTATTATGAATTTCGAAACTTGTTTAGCTAGGATTTAAGATTCTATTGAAGTATTAATTTAACAATAGGTTATTGAATTAATAATAAGAATTTGTATTAGATTAGATTAAATATTATTATTATTTGTATTAGATTAGAGTAAATATTATTATTATTAGTATTATTAATAATTTTAATCAATTAAATGAGAGAATGACAAGTGTCCCAAAACAGGTTTCTTTTATTATACAGTATAGATTTCTTTAATATCTGTCGTCTGTGAGATTTGAATCAAAGACCTTCCACCACTTCCACTATTAATATTTAGAGTAAACTACAATTTTACCCCCTGGGGTTTGGGGTGATTGGCATGTCTACCCCTAAGGAAATAATTGCAATTTTACCCCCCAACGTTTGCTCTTATGTCGCAACTTTACCCCCAGCGTTAATTTGGCTAACTGATCTGTTAGATTTAATATGAAATGACTATTTTACCCTTTTATTTTACCCCCAACATTCCTGTTATGTTGCATAATTACCCCTCACAAGTAAATTACTAAAATGCACTTTCTTATTCCCCCATATACTTTCTGTTAAGAAGCAATTTTACCCCCTGGGACATCCAAATCCCTTCCCGCCACCACCCATATTCGATTATTATAAACCCCTGCACTTAATAATCAACCCATTGATAACTTATGATGCATAATCAACCCATTGATAACTTAATAATCGAAAACACATCAACGCCATTAATAAACTTACATATTGATTCAATTCATTTGCAGCAACTGCATATATAATCTATCAGCAGCAACTGTAATGTAAATGCACATAAAAGGCACATACCTGACCCGAACTGTCATTTTAGCATCAGTATCCATTGTGGACTTATGCCCAAACTGTCATCTTCAGTACTTATGCCCCAACTGTAATGCAAATGCACATGAAAGGCACATACCTGACCTAAACTGTCTGCTGATCAACCTGTTTTTGTGACTTCATTGGTCTAAAAGAAAGTCAAAATTTGACTAGCTCATAGTTAAATACAAACTCTCATGCTACATCATTCTAGAATGGGTGTTCTAAAAATGGGTCAGTGTGTGTTATTTACATTAGACAACAAATTAAATGAGTGAAAATGTCAACAAAAAGGAACTTGGACTTATTTCTTATTGATGATCAAGTCATAAACTTATAATAAAGAACCTGTTTATTGAGTTATAAGTTATGGACTAACTTGTGTATGATCATCAAATGGACAAAATGTAATCCTAATCAACAATTAACATACCTGCACATAAAACCTGCTGAGGGGAAGTTCAAACATACATGCTGATCAATCTGCTGTTCTTATAACTAGGCACATTATAGGCACATCAATCTGCTAATCAAGCTACCAACATTCACCTAGATTAGCTAAGTACTTGGTAACCAAGCTAACAACATACCCAAAATCATCATTTTACACAAAATGCATAAAGGATTCCAACAACACTGCATAAAGGTAACCAAGCTAACAGCATACCCAAAATCATCATCATCATTTTAGACAAAATGCATGTTTAACCTACATATACATAAAGGCTTCGATTAAGTTAAGTTAACCTACATATTACACAAAAGCTAAATAACTACTAGAGTAAACATCCGCTCAACTCTCCCATGGATAATGGAAGTTGAGGACAGGCCTCCCAAACACAGAGACCACCAGGTGGACCACCAATGATGAGCTTGATAAGCTCATCGTCAGGTCAACTGTAAAAAAAACCAACAGTGAACCCAATCAGACCCTAACCCTGTTTAAAACATGATAATGACTAAATCTGACCCTGATTAACTAACATTGGCCGATTATACCTGCGGTGTGGTGGATGAGATAGCGGATTAGCCAACAAACAACCGGCATTTTGTAAGGTCTGAAGATAGTGGAGGAGTTGTTGTCGCCGGAGGACCTGATGTCGTCGGAGGAGCAGCCTAATCGGAGGAGAAGCCTGATCGCCGGAGAATCACTGATCGCCGGAGAACCTGATGTCGCCGGAGAAGGTGATCGCAGGTTCGAAGAAGGATGGTGGGAAGGTGGGGGGGTAATTCTGCTTTGATATGTTACTTATAGGGGTGTTGTAGAGAAGAAGCTTCACAATAATAGCAAAATGACATATTTACCCTTTGACCATCAGCTTCTTATGTTGACTGTTAAGCCAAATTAACGCCGGGGGTAAAGTTGCGACATAAGAGCAAACATTGGGGGGTAAAATTGCAATTATTTCCTTAGGGGGGTAGACATGCCAATCACCCCAAACCCCAGGGGGTAAAATTGCAGTTTACTCTAATATTTATTTTGATGAGTAAAGTTTCCGTACAAATAACTTTAACATACTAAACGTACGAATAGCATGAAAAGGACAAAAACACGTGGTGGCATTATTGTAATTATCTGCTTGTAGGGTAATTATCAAAATTACTCTACAAATGATACTGTATAGTAATTTTGATCTTATAAAGTAATTTTATAAAATGTTCTTATAGAGTAATTTTGATTATAAAACTATACCTCACCAAAAAAACCCCAAAAAACCTACCCCCATCCCCCCCCCCACACACACACACACATCCAAACTAAATGCTAAAAACTAAACCATAAAGCTAAACCACATAACTAAATGCTAAAAAAATTTACAAAATTACGTTGCAAGTTTATCAAACAACATACAATTCAAAATTACTCTACAAATGATCCTGTAGAGTAATTTTGATCTTGTAGAGTAATTTTGAATTGTATGTTATTTGATAAACTTGCAACATAATTTTGATTAACTTGTAAAATAATTTTGATGCAGAGTAATTTTGATACACTTGTAGAGTAATTTTGATAATTACCCTACAAGATCAAAATTACTCTACAAGAACATTTTACAAAATTACTCTATAAATATCAAAATTACTCTACATGATCATTTGTAGAGTAATTTTGATAATTACTGATAATTACGAAAATATCACCGTGTTTTTTCAGCAAAACCTTCAGTTCGTATGTTTTGTACGTTAAATTTATTTGTATTTGATCATTGTAAAATTAAAATACGTTTATAATTATATATTTATTTTCCAGTGTAATTAATTGAATCCTAGTTCGTTATAATTTACATACATTCAATGCAATTAGTTAGTTATAGTTAGTTTATATGATTCCTAGGGTTGTTAAAATTGAAATTCAAATGTAATACATAACATGGTTTTGCTGGATAATAAATAAAACTAAAACTGAAGTTAGTTATAATTAGTTTATATGATTCCTAGGGTTGTTAAAATTGAAATTCAAATGTAATACATAACATTGGAAATGAAACTAAAACTGAAAAGTTTAATTCAACAAATTTAGTACTCATTTAAAGATCGAATTCAATTAAAGTAAATAAAGTCTTTTTATCACCGTTGTCACCTCAATCACTATTGTCATCACAAACCCACAATCACTATTGTCACTGTCATCATCACAATCATCGTTGTGGTCATCTCCGCCACCCCTACCCCTACCCCCACCCTCGCCATCTTCGATGCCACCGCGTTGTCTTTTTCTTTAGTTCATACGTTTTGTACGTTAAAGTTATTTGTATTTGATCTTTTGTCTTGTTTTATAAATTTTATTAATATTTTGTTTGTTATATTTCGAGGTCTGGCGGGACTCATAACGAACGAGTTGTGGGCTGGTGGAGCTGAATAAAAGCTTGGGCTTGTAGCAGTTGTAACTGACCGTGAGCTGCGTTCATGTGATAATGGGTTGCTGTTGCATATAATGGGTTGTCTTGAGATGCTGCTGCTTTGGGCTTGTTGCTAGAAGACCGGGTTGTTTGTTGTAACTACTTAACAACTTGGGTATGGGTCTACTATAAAAGAGATAGTTCACCTAACATTGTTCGTGGTTCAGATATTTTTGAGTCTTTCTTCTCTCTTGTTTCTCTTGCCGAGGGGTGAGGGTTTAGGTTTTTGGGTGGTGGGGAGTTAGGTTTTTTAGGGTTTTTTTTGGTGAGGTATAGTTTTATTTTTTTTTTTTTTTTTTTTTTGCCAGGGGGTGGGGGTGGGGGTGGGGGTGAGGGGGGTTTAGGTTTTTGGGTGGTGGTGGGATGGGGTGGGGGTGGGTGTTTAGGTTTTTGGTGGTCATGTAGTGGGTTTAATTTTAGGTTATTGGACACTTGTCACTTTATAAATTCTTCTTACACTATAAACATAATTGTCACTTGCTTTAAAAACTATATGCTTAATCACCATTTACACAGTGTCTCTTAAATGAGAAAAATGAATGGATATTCTCTGTGATTTTGTAAAATAACACCTAGGGTCTGTTTGGTATGGGGTAATGGAATGGACGGGGGAATGGAATGGACGTGGTAATGGAATGGATAAGGTAATGGAAATGATCATTACAATTCCATGTCTTGTTTGGTTACCATATGAGAATAGAATGAACCATTACTTTTTGTTGTTTGGTATGCGAGAAAAGACGAAGGAATAAAATCGGATGGTGGTGGTTAATCATGGGCGACGATGGTGGGTGGTGATAGGTGGCAGTTGTAGCGGCGGCGGTAGTGGTGGGTGGAGATGGCGGCTAGTGGAGACGACGATGAGTGGTGACAGCAGCGGTGGTGGGTGACGGCAAAGGTGGGTGGCAGCGGTGGTCAGAGGTGGTAGCGGTGGCGACGGTGGCGACGGTGGTGGCAGGTGGTAGCAGTGGGTGGTGGTGGTTGATAGCGATGGCGGAGGTGGGTGGCGACGGCGGTGGTGATCGGAGGTGGCAGTGGCGATAGTGGCGGCCATGATCGAAGGTGGGTGGTGGCGGTGACCGGAGGTGGCAACGGCGATGGCGGATGGCGGTGACGTCGGTGGTGGGGATGGAGGTGGGTGGCGGCAGCGACGGTGGTGGGTGACGGCGGTGGCGAGTGGGTGAAGAGGGAATGGAATGGAAAAAAAACAGGGGGGGGGGGATGGAATGATTTTGAGGTAATGGAATGCATTTTGGAATGGGCGATTCCATTCCATCGACCAACCAAACACTATTTTCTTCATTCCCTCTCAATTATCCATTCCATTCCACCTCTCATTCCTGCATACCAAACGCTACCCTATAGTATCTAACTTGGATGGGAGGCGAGATTTTACCAATTATTCCACTGCCATGCCTTTAGACAGGTGGAGGCGGGGTTTCCGCGCATATGGGAGAGCCAAGGGGCTGGCAGCGGTCGAGTAGTCGACCTTAGCCACAGCGACCGGTGTCACGGTGGTTGACACGTCATTCCTTGCCATTAAAAAAAAATACATAAAATGGTGAATAAAACTAAAACTGAAAAGTTTAATTCAACAAATTTAGTATTCATTTAAAGATCGAATTCAATTAAAGTAAATAAAGGGGCGTTTGTTTAGCTCTTTATAGTTTAGACCTCTTACTGGTTCAGCATTTAATGGTTCAAACTGTTTGTTTCGCGAGCAGATGTCTAAATGACTCAGACATTTGTCTCTGAATGATTAAGCATTATGCTGAATCTGAATGGTTAAGATCTCTTATCTGAATTGGTCAGACATTTGTCTCTGAACGATTAAGCATTATATTATTCTTATTGGTTCAGACTTTTTACTGGTTCCGCACTTAATGATTCAGACCTCTTACTGGTTCAGCACTTATAAACCATTCAAAAGTTGCCAAACAGCCCCAAAGTCTTTTTATAACCGTTGTCACCTCAATCACTATTGTCATCACAAACCCACAATCACTATTGTCACCGTCATCATCACAATCATCGTTGTGGTCATCTCCATCACCCCTACCCCACCACCGCCATCTTCGTTGTCACCATTGCCCATAATCGTCAATTTACTCGTTGCCGTTGCCACTCATCACCACCTCTCACCATTGTCGATGTCGCCGTTGCCACCATAATCACAATCCCCCTCGCCTCTACCACTTCCACCCAGGCACTTACATCAACCCTGCCTCTACTACCCCATTAATAATTTTACAAACTAGACATGATTATTTTCTCAACTAAATGCTTTGTAGATTGCGATTCTTTCATAAATATATATATATATATATATATAATTCCTTTTACACATTATATAGTACAAAGCGTTGATGGTATTACTAAATTATGAACACGAATAATTAAATAAAAAAACAATTATAATTCCTTTTACACATTTTATAGTCCAAAGCGTTGATAGTATTACCAAATTATGACCACGAAGGTACGAATAACTAAATAATAAGTAATAATTACAAATTTAACAATTATCAACCACCTTTGACTAGCCTAACACGTCCACACAATATATTTTTCTCACCGTGGTCCAATCATTAGGTAAACTATTCTTTTTAACGCCAACGAATCCTTTAAATGGGCTACTGGCGAAATTCACCACATCGGGATACACTCGCATCTGAACCGGGTAAAACCCTCACCTAGGGCCGAAGCCCGTGAACACTCGCCCAAAGGCACAACAGTGCCGTGAGGTAAAACCCGCGTGTTCCAAGGATCGAACTAACAATCTCCACCTATTCACCTAGTCTCCCATCATCACCAGGTGTCGTAGAAAATAATAGGGAGAGCAGGAATCAAATCTGAGTCCCTTAAAACACCAAGTCTCTCCCTTACCACTCCACCACCACCTCATTAGCTCTTTGGTAAACTAATAAAAAATTATATCATAAAATATGTGGTGGTTAAAGAAGTCATCTATATTGTGGTAGATATTCTTGAAAACATTAACTTTATATTATAACTTTTAAAATAATGAATGAGTTGCTAATTATATTCCTCCTCCTCCTCATCATCATCATACTCAGTAAATCCCACCAATAGCAAAGCAAAGGTAGGGTCTGAGGAAGGTAAGATGTAGACAACCTTACCTCTACCCCGTAGGAATAGAGAGACTGCTTCCAGTGAGACCCCCGGCTCGATAGTAGTTTTGCATCAAGCCTTGGACATAAAGCACATAACACTCAGCAATCGGGACAAAGACCGATTAGTGCATGTACCCTTTTGTCTTTCAGCAATCGGCTCGATAGTAGTTTTGCATCAAACCTTGCTAATTATATTCCTATGACTTTTAAACAACACAACTTTGAACTTGCATCTGTAAAAGATATCCCCACCGTATCAAACTCATGTTCACAGTTTTCATATGTAGAGGAAATCCCCTACGACACATCATGATCATGTTCTCAATCTATATACAACTTCCACATTTGTTTGTTTATAATCTGATATCAGTTTCAATAAAGTCTATATATTGCGCGATCTTGCTCGATGATCATGTTTTAAAAATACAAAACAGGAGCGTTAGCGAACCAGCTAGCTAGCAATACTGGTTTAATTTGTCACCAATTAAGAATGTGGCATATTGGTCTCTGCATTGCAGCTTTGGTTGTGATCAGCATTACATATTGGGTTTACAAATGGAGGAACCCTAAATGTACTGGCAACCTTCCTCCTGGTTCAATGGGCTTACCGCTATTCGGTGAAAGCATGCAGTTTTTTGCGCCTAATAGAAGATGGGACACCCCTCCCTTTTTCAAGGAAAGAATTGAAAGGTGAACTACTGAACTTTATTTGTCTTAGTTTATTAACACTTAAAGTCTTAAACTATGGCAGATATATGTGCTAAATCTTTACGGTTAATATGTGTTTTTAACGGCAATTTTTTTATTTAGGTGAGACTTGAACTCAAAACCTTCAAACTTTGGTGTTCCAAAAGGCATTGTCTTTGCCACGGGCCAATGATTTTATGGTTAATATATGTAAAAAGAGAATAAATTATTTTTGTACTTAGTACTTATTAGTAACAGATTTTGTCGCTAGTATCCGTCCCAAATTGATTTTGTCACAATATATAGTGATGATCCCATTTACAACCAATTTTGAACGCAAATGAAAATCATACTGATTTTATTTTATTTGTCAACGAATTATGACGTGGTATGACGTGGTGGATCAACTCTACACACAATAGCCTAGTGGACTAAATATACCCCCATGCAAGAAATCATTTATTAATTGCGGGCCCTCTCCATGTGTCAACACATTTAATTTTTTTTAAAAGACTTCACACTAATCTAAATGCGAAGTTAATATTATACAAAGATTTAGATTTTAAAAGCGTGTTGATATTAGGTAATATTTAAAGTCTAATGGATTCGTACACACTTCAATTTATAAATATAAATTAGGTAATATGTCGTATAAAATTTTATTCAGTTTCTTTATGTTTTTAGTCCAAGCATATTTCCCCATTCAAGTTTCCAATTACAGACTTTTATATATCATTTTGCGGTGGCATATTCCCCATTCAAGTTTCCGATTACACACTTTTATATGTATTAACAACTCCCATAAAGTTTCTTAAATTTTTAAACTTGTAACACTATAAACAGTTAATATTGGCATTACTAGACACTTCCAAGTAATTAGGTGTAATATATATGTGCCTTTATCAAGTAATATACATTGTTTCATAATTGTGACATCAGTTAAGCTAACTAACGCTTAATTACGGCAGATATAGGACGATATTCCGCACCAGTTTGGTTGGGCTGCCGGTTATAGTCTCGAGCGATTCAGACCTTAACCAAATGGTGTTCCAACAAGAGGGTCATTTGTTCCAACTTTGGTACCCAGATAGCATGACAAAGGTACTAGGGAAACAAAATTTAGGTTCTTTAATTTGCATGGGTACATGCATAAGTATCTCAAGAACATGGTACAAAATCTAGTTGGTCATGCAAGCCTTAAAAAGATGATTCTTGAAGTTGAAAGTGTGACAACAAGACATATAGAGAAGTGGGCCAATCAAGAAACTGTAGAGTTGAGAACAGCAACAGCAGATGTAAGTAGAAGATCAATTATTCTTTTTGTGATGAAATTTACAAATACCTAAAGTCCTTAATTGTTAACCTAGTAATCAAGATATGTGGCATATTATATATAGTAATGTTACTAAGTACAATTGTTTATGAACGAATAATAATCCGTAGGTTTCGCATATAAAAAACATGGATAGTTTTCTGAATCGCGTATGATTTTATTTTCAGATTATAGCATTCTGTGTGTATACGATGAAATCAAGAATCGAATAAGACCAAGAGTAATTTGCATAGAATGAGACGTTACTTTATGTGAAAAACAAATTGATAATTTCATGTGTTAAACAAAACACGCAAATCGCTTTATATATAACAATCACAATGATTGGAGTGAAGCATTTCAACTCTTCGGGAAAGAGTATAACAGTTGGGTGTAACTGTGGACAGTTACATGAGGTGAAACTTCTTTGGTTGTTACCCCTTGGACCCCACTAGGAGCCAACCCCCATGTTCTAGAGACTTCGCCCCTAAGAGCATCCATAACGCTTGTCAAAGTCCAAGATCCAAACCCATCACATCATTCCAAACCTCAACCATTCCAAACCCGACTTTTTCCTCCAACACTAAACCATTCCAAACCTTCACATCACACCCCACTTTTACACTAAAAACAAATAAAAAGAATTGTATGTGTGGTCCCCACCATTTCAAACCGGACCACCATAGTCAAAGTGCTACAACGTGGGTGGTCCGGAAGTTGGTGGTCCGAAATGCGGACAGGGTATTCTGGACTTTGCGTTATTGATGCTCTAAGAACCATTGAGTTTCCATGGTACCTAAAACTAGAACAATTTTGTTTTGAGCGTGCACTCCACACCTCCAAACTCGTACCAATGTTTATTCAAATTTCTCATTAGGCATTTAGGCCTTTAAGTAAATCTCGATTACTCAAAATGGTTTGGTGACACTAAAATCACCAACATAATCCTTGCTTATTACCTTATTCTTACTAGCATTTGTTGTTTAACAGATGATATTTGATCTCACCGCCAAAAAACTTATAAGTTATAATCTAGAGAAGTCATCTGAGAATCTAAGAGAGAACTTTGATGATTTTATGATGGGTTTAGTTTCAATCCCTCTTGCGATTCCAGGAACCGCACATCACAAATGTCTAAAGGTGCGGGAAAATCTATATATTTTTTACAATCTAAAATGCATATTGTTTTATTTCTTGATAAACCATACTCTTAATTAAGAGTCTTAATTTCTTATTATTCATTATGAAATTAACCAGGGAAGAAAGAAGGTGATGAAGGTGCTCAAGAACATGCTAGAGGAAAGACGCGCTAAACCTTCAGTTCGTACGTTTTGTACGTTAAATTTATTTGTATTTGATCATTGTAAAATTAAAATGCATTTATAATTGTATATTTATTTTCCAGTGTAATTAATTGAATCCTAGTTCGTTATAATTTACATAAATTCAATACAATTAGTTACTTATAGTTAGTTTATATGATTCCTAGGGTTATTAAAATTGAAATTCAAATGTAATACATAACATGGTTTGCTGGATAATAAATAAAACTAAAATTGAAGTTAGTTATAATTAGTTTATATGATTCCTAGGGTTGTTAGAATTGAAATTCAAATGTAATACATAACATTGGAAATAAAACTAAAACTGAAAAGTTTAATTCAACAAATTTAGTATTCATTTAAAGATCGAATTCAAATAGAGTAAATAAAGTCTTTTTATCACTGTTGTCACCTCAATCACTATTGTCACCGTCATCATCACAATCATCGTTGTGGTCATCTCCGCCACCCCTACCCCGCCACCGTCATCTTCCTTGCCACCATTGCCCATAATCGTTAATTCACTCGTTGATGTTGCCACTCACCACCACGGCACCATCTCTCACCATTGTTAATGTTGTCGTTGCCACCATAATCATAATCCCCATCGCCTCTACAACTTCCACCCCAGGCACTTACGTCAACCCTGCCTCTACTACCACGTTAATAATTTTACAAACTAGACTTGATTATTTTCTCAACTAAATGCTCTGTAGATTGCGATTCTTTCTTAAAAAAATATATATTCTATTCTATTATTACTTAAAACACAAAGTCGGTGGCAAAGGCCACCGACAATCCAACTCAAATTACAATTTTGTCCTTTGATGTGCAAGATAGCACAAGGTACAAGATCAGGATGCACAAGAAAATCATACACAACAAAGGAAGCACAAGGTACAACATGAGTATGCACAACAGAAAGTAAAAGAGAGATAGACGATGGTTCCCGTTTCCGGCGGTCTTCTTTGGCGGCGACGTCACCATCGCAACCCATTGCGTCTGGCTTCGCGGGAGGTGGTGGTGATTGTTCCGGGAGAAGATGGTAGGTTGGCCGGAAAGACGAAAACTTGACCCCCAATTTGTTGTTTGACCACCGTTTTTGTTGACTTATCAACATATGCAGTGGCGGCCGGTTGGGGATATCTAAAGCTCATCTAGAGAGAGAGAGAATGAAATCAGAGTGAAATGAAAGAGTAAAGTCTACCGGTGAGTGGTGGTGGACTAGCAGTGGTACTGGCGGAGATCAACGATGGACTAACGGTGGGATTGGCGGTGAGTAGCTGAGAGGAATAAGGGTTTTATGACTACAAGTCTACAAGTGTGTTTTTAGTGGGAAAGTAAACACGTATGCAACTCAAATGTAATCAGCATTGGGGTATGTAACATGCGTGGGTTACAGCTCAACAAAAAATAAGAATGAATAAAAAATTTAACTTATAATAAAATACTCCAAATAATGCCACATGGCATTCTCTCCTCCAACCTCATAAATTTTATTTATAATTATTTAATAAATTTTTTTTAATATTAATACTAGGTGGACACTCGTCCGATGGACGCGGGTACATCGTAAACATTGAATGTAAGCCTACGTTTATATGTAAAATATGATGAAGTTATTTAATGAATTCACATTCGCATAATACTTAAGATTTTTATGTATTCAACCTCTTAGTAAAAAGATGATCAAGTGTTTAGGCTTGAAGCATGTCAGCTCGGTTCGACTCATTGCCAGCTTGTTTATATTTAACATTAACTAACCACAACTCTAAATGGTTGTATTACGAAATTATCATCAAGACATTTTATGTTAAAAGATTTTTATGTATTTAACATCTTAGTAAAAAGAATTACTATTTTTTTTTTCTAAAACTTGGCCAATTTTAACTAACATAAATTAGAAAAGAATCTTTCAGGATAATAACTTTGTTCCTCTAAATCTCTATAATCTATAGCTTGAAACTGAAATCTAATACTAATAAAAGGGTAATTTTAATGTCAAATGACATTCTCTTATAAAAAGTATTTCACCAAAATGTCATGTGGCAATTTATTATGCTACATCAACTATATAATAAATAATAATAAGTAAATTAATATAAAAACTATTAAATGATTGAATTTAATACATATTAGAAATAATCTTATATTCATAATTATATCTATTGAATATTCTTAATTCTTAATAATTAATATTTGTTATCTACTTACCCATACTTTAATATAATATCTCTACTTTAATAAATAAAGACATATTTATCAAAAGAATATGTAATAACCAAAAATTTATACACCCATCATTATTTGATGTAACCAAAAATTTAAAACCTTATCATGTTTATAATTTGTTATTATCGTTTTCACAGATGTTAAAGATAAATAAACAATATATATATATATGTATGTTTAATATATATAATCTTAGATCATGAATTAATTCCATTCCATCTTCTACTTTGATAATACATAATAAAATAAGAAAATATTAATTTGAAATAAAATATACTACGTATTTTGTATTCAAAAACAAAATTCTTACTTCGTAAACGCATCATTTAAAATATTTAAAATGAGTAATGCTATATTTTCTTTAAGTTCGTATGTATAGTTCATATTAGGGTTATATGTATTCATATTAAAATTTATATTTATGATGTGTGATGCAAGAAATAATATGAAATATAAAAAATAATTTAAAACATGTAATGGTTATGTCCTTCAAACGCAACCAACCTCAACAATAACATATTTATTTAAAAAAAACTCATTCAAGTTTATATAAATGGAAAACACATTTGTTTCCTCAAATAACTCGATCAACTCCATGTGTGTATCCTAAAACCCATGTAATACATAGTAATTCTTTTTACTAAGATGTTCAGATCTTTCCTCTTGCATCTCAAAAAGCCCACGTATCTTCATATTCTTTCTTACAATTTGGAAGTTGCAAGTTGTATCAGATCTTTCCTCAGAATCTTCCCAGACGGGTTCTTCGGGACCGACCCGATGAAGGCTACTCGCCTTATTCTCTTGTACGGAGCCACCTGTAGCAAGCATAGCATTCATGATTATACTTGTATATTTGGTTGAAATATGTTTAAAAACCCGCAAACTTTATGACCGAAAGCTGGAATAAAATAATTACCTGTTTAGAAACGAAGTCCACAACGCCCTTTTCAGTTAGACCATTTCCATTTTTCCTCACCACATACGCCATCGGAAACTGCCCTACATCCTTGTCAGGAAACCTATGGGACACATCATAAAAACAGAATTTAAGCTGCGATCTGTCACACCCCGATTTCCACGTGTCTCACCGGTGGGCCCGGTGGGGGATTACCGTGACGATGTTGGCAACAATATAGTCAAACCACACAATTATATAATGCACAGCGGAAGCATAATTTAAATATATAATTTCAACCTCTGATCATAATATCAATGTATTACAGAGTTGAATATCCACAGTGGATCGTAAATAAAGGTAAAGTATTGTTCCATTAGATACTGCAATCAAGCTTGCGAGGCTTATCCCGACGCTAGGGAGCTAATACCAGCCAATTACGTTTAGGTACCTGCACTTAATCTTTTTGGGGAAAATACGTCAGTTTACACTGGTAAATACATTCAACTGACACATTTGAAAATGTTTATTAAAATTGATTTGAATGCACGAGGCACAAACTCTTTTATAACTTGGGAAAATTCATAATGATCTTGTGAACGTTTTACATGTTCTTTTATGCGTTCAGTAGCCCGGGTCGTGCCGGGTTAAAGATTTATAGACACACCACGTTTGCGTAAAACCGTAGTACAAAAACCAACGGCTACGTCTTTTAGTTTTAATGTCGACACTTTATACCGGGTGTACGCCTACACCGGGATGTCGATGGTCGTGGCCATTTCGTAAAATGATGCCGAGGATATCCGGGACAACGGTCATTAAACCCCCCAAAGGCTTATAAGCAACAAAACTGTTTAAATGAGCCAATCATATTATTTAGTTATCCACCTAAGCGGTGGACGAATATAGTGCTCAATCAAGCGGTATTAATATACCGTAACCCAAGCCCATATAGGGGAAATAAGTCAAAAGTATTTACCTTTGCAAGTATTAATCCTTAATTTAGATCAAGTCACCGATAGCTTTTACTGGGGCTCCTAATCTGGAACGAAGGTTTTAATTAACCTCTTAGAATCCTAACGGTCCTTATAGTAGCCGTAGCTTAAACCGGTTGATTCCGATATATAGATATGGTTAATTCGCACGAAAAGGCGAAAACCGAGAATGGAGTATGATTTGGACCCAACAAGTTCAGTGACGTGTTTTATATGGGTTTATAGTTCATACTCTGGATTTTGGGGTTCAAATAATATAATTTGACCCGTATCGGCTATTGCACGAAAACTAGTTCCATGAGCCGTACCGTGTGCGCAAATAGGCGAAACGGTTAATCATAAGAGTCGTACGCTTATTTCCTAAGTCAATATGCCTTAAAAGTATTTTGGTATCAGTAGGATACCTTCCGTAATGCCCGTAACGAGTTTAAGTTTATATTATGCCCCGTAGGGGCTTTTCGGTCATTTTAAAGACTTTAAAAGGGATTTTCGAGTTCTACAGGAAATCTGAGTTTCCCGAACAGCTTATAAAGCTTAAAATACTTTATTTATTATTTAAAATTAGTAGCAACTGGAATCGGGTCAAAAGACCTTGTAGAACTCCCGTTTTGGCCAAAAAGGGCATATTCGGTATTTACCGAACCGTAGCCATAACCGCAGGTTATGAGCAAGGTAAAAATTATTAAAAATCTTTAAAATTCCCAAAATATTATTTTACCACAGTGGGTAAAAGTTTTGGTGACGAAAACTTGGGTTAGATGGGCGTTATGCTAATTGCGCCGTTAATTGTAAAACTTTCTTAAAAGTGCGCCTTTTAGCATAACTCTCATTCTAGACCTTGGTTTGACGTGAAACTTTAGGGACATGCTTATAATTTAACAAGCAAGGTTTTGGTCCGTTCACGTGTCCGAAATACTCGTTTTAATTTTAAAAGGCCGTTACGGTCAACTTTTAGGCGAATGACGGAAATGCGCTAAAGACTTGGATAACTCATGAACCGACCACAGAGGCGTATACCAACATGTGACCTGGTCCTAAGAGAGTCCTAAGGTATATTCATACCTCACTAAAACGGGTCAGAACTGAAGTCAAAGCAAAAGTCAAACTTTTGCGACTTTCGGCTCCGAACCGGTTCTATATAGTAAATGATCGATTCAAACGAGCGCAAACATGTTTATATACATATTATCATGTTTTATGATTGTCAAAACAGGTTCCATAACATATATATCACAGATTATGCTTAAATTGCTAAAATAGCTTTCTGTTGACTTTTTAACCGCGCGTTTGACTCGATATTTGACATAGTTAGAGTGGTGATCAGGGGGAACCATTTTAGAGGTTTAATACCCACATAAATACCAACTCATAACCATTTTTGATTCGTCATAAGACTGAATCGTTTGCAAGATATTGCAATGACAACCGTTAGTTACGACGGTTGCGTTTATAGGCTATAACTATGGAAATGTGACACCACAAAGGGTGAGATCACTTACAGAGGTTGTGTTCTTGACTATAGAGCAGAAGAAAAGCTAGAGAGCTCCTTAGAATGATCAGATTAGTGTGTTTTGAGTGTGATGAAGGTTATGAGCACTAAGGTGCTATTTATAGCCAAGAACAAGCTCCAAGATCATTACAACTCATGCTAGGGATGAATGTGGATCAGTGGCATGTGTCCTAGAGATGTATGGGTCGTGTAGGGGTACCCATGCTGCCATAATTGATCAAATGATCGTTCAAAGGTGCCAAAAGCCAAGTAGTTACAAGGTTTCTGCATCTGGGCACTTTACGCGGCCCGCATGGGACTTTCCATGCTTTTTAACGCGGGTCGCCTAAAGTTCAAATAACAGACGCGAATTAGAGGAGGCTCGCGGCCCGCCTCAACTTATGTTGAAACCTTACGCGGGTCGCCTAAGGTTATATTTTCTGAATTTTTAAATCTTTTTGTAATTATTACAGAATCTGGCCATTAATAACGAAATCTTTCGTAATGATTTACCTGACCTTTCGGTTTTGAAGGGGTAACTTTGCGGTTTGGCCCTCGGTTATTTACCGATAGGGGCCTCGTGTTAATTACCCGCATTATTAAGTCCCCGGTTTATTTATTAATTATATTGGAAAGCCTTAACTTTCACTGTTGACGCTTTTAACCCTTCTTCTACGAATTCAATCGTAACTTTCTCGTTTCATATCGAAACTTCGCGAAATTCATATATATTATTTTAGTGAGGGTATATACCGTTACAAAGTCTTTGGGACGTTAAAGGGTCACTCAGAGGTATTATTAAACATGTTGACACAGTTAACCCCTGTAGTTTGTAATCTCCCACTTTCTTCCGCGTTTTATATTTGTACGATCTATAATTTATTCGTTTGAAGGTTTAAGCATTATTTAGGGATACTATACAGTATATTTACCCTTGTTGACATTTATAACCCTCGAATTTATATACTTTCAAGGTTTGTCAAAATTAGTCCTTTATTTATTATAGATGTCACGTGTAAACAAATGACACGTGTTAACACATCATTGGACACAAAAATTCGAGGTGTTACATCCTCACCCCCTTAAAATAAATCTCGACCCGAGATTTACTCAAATAAATAGGGGTATTTTTCTTTCATTGTAGCTTCGACTTCCCACGTATATTCAGGACCTCTACGAGCATCCCATTTGACTTTTACAATCGGTACGTGCTTTCTGCGAAGCTTCTTCACCTGTCGATCTTCAATCGACAAAGGTTTTTCTATGAACTTTAAGCTCTCATCTATATGCACATCTGTGTGTGGGATCACCAACGATTCGTCGGCGAAGCACTTTTTAAGATTGCAGATGTGGAACACATTGTGAATTCCATTGAGCTCTTCAGGCAAGTTTAGTTTATAGGCAACTGATCCGACTCGTTCAATGACCTCAAAAGGCCCTATGTATCTCGGACTCAGCTTGCCCTTCTTGCCGAAACGCATCACCCCCTTCCAGGGTGACACCTTAAGTAATACCTTTTCACCTACTTCGAAGTGAAAATCCTTACGCTTTGGATCAGCGTAGCTCTTCTGCCTATCGCGGGCAGCCTTGAGACGTTCCCGGATCTGGACAATCTTGTCCGTCGTCTGGAAAACAATCTCTGGTCCCGATAATTGGACCTCTCCTACTTCCGCCCAACAAACAGGCGATCTACATTTCCTACCATATAATGCCTCAAAAGGCGCAGCCTTTATGCTGGTGTGGTAGCTATTATTGTAGGAGAATTCGATCAGGGGTAGGTTTTTATCCCAGTTACCACCTAAATCGATCGCACATGCACGAAGCATGTCTTCTAGCGTTTGGATAGTACGCTCACTTTGACCGTCCGTCTGTGGATGGTAAGCCGTACTAAAATTTAAACGCGTGCCCAAAGATTGCTGGAAACTTTTCCAGAAGTGAGATGTGTATCTAGTATCCCTGTCGGAGATAATAGACACAGGTATGCCGTGTAAGGCTACAATCTTATCAACATAAAGTTGGGCTAACATATCGGAGCTATATGTCTCCTTAATGGGTAGAAAATGGGCTGATTTAGTCAGCCTATCGACTATGACCCATATTGTATCATTTCCTTTCCTGGTTTTGGGTAACTTGGTTATGAAGTCCATAGTTACGCATTCCCACTTCCACTCGGGAAGCTCAGGCTGTTGTAGCAAGCCAGACGGCTTTTGGTGCTCGGCTTTGACCTGAGCACAGGTCAAGCACTTTGCTACATGGGCGGCAACAGACTTTTTCAAGCCTATCCACCAATAATTTGCCTTTAAGTCTTGGTACATTTTATCAGCACCAGGATGGACTGAGTATTTGGAACTATGGGCTTCCTGGAGAACAACATCTCGTAGTCCCCCATAAATCGGAACCCATATTCGTCCATTCAGCCTAAGAATTCCATCCTTGCTAAGAGTCAACTGCTCCTCAGTTACTCCCAGCTTTTCATTAGGATAATTAGCTTCCAACACAGCCTCTCGCTGTGCAGCCAATATCTTTTCAATCAAATTATTTTTAACTTCAATGCTCTTGGCATTGATTCGAATGGGTTTTACCCTTTCCTTTCTGCTCAATGCATCGGCGACTATATTCGCCTTGCCGGGATGGTACCTGATTTCACAGTCATAATCATTCAGGGTTTCCATCCAACGGCGTTGTCTCATGTTCAACTCCTTCTGGTTGAACAGGTGCTGAAGGCTTTTGTGATCTGAATAAATCACAAATTTAATACCATAAAGGTAGTGCCTCCACAACTTCAGTGCAAATACAACGGCACCCAACTCCAAGTCATGGGTGGTGTAATTCTTTTCATGCACCTTTAATTGCCTTGAAGCATAGGCAATCACCTTGCCTTTCTGCATAAGCACACACCCCATGCCTGTATGTGATGCATCGCAGTAAACTACGAATTCATCTGTACCTTCTGGTAATGTCAACACAGGTGCGTTGCTTAGCTTCTGCTTCAGTATTTCAAAGGACTCTTGCTGCTTTGGGCCCCAAATGTACTTTTCTTTCTTCTTGGTCAAGGAAGTCAAAGGCGCAGCAATCCTTGAAAAATTCTCAATAAATCTCCGGTAATATCCTGCTAATCCCAGGAAACTACGGATTTCGGTAGGCGTCCTTGGCTCTTGCCAGTTCATGACCGCCTCTACCTTAGCGGGATCCACTTGGATACCACGCTCACTCACAACGTGTCCTAAAAACTGAACCTCTCTTAGCCAGAATTCGCATTTCGAGAATTTGGCGTAGAGTTTCTCACGTTGTAGTAATTCGAGAATGCAACGGAGGTGCTTCTCGTGGTCAGCTTGGTTCTTGGAATATATAAGGATATCGTCGATGAAGACTATGACGAATTTGTCCAAGTACGGCTTGCAAACGCGATTCATGAGATCCATGAACGCAGCCGGTGCATTTGTGAGCCCAAAAGGCATCACTAGGAACTCGTAATGACCATAGCGAGTCCTAAATGCAGTCTTGTGTACATCTTCATCTCTGACCCTTAGTTGATGATAACCCGACCTTAAGTCGATCTTGGAGAAGTAGCTTGCTCCTTGCAGCTGATCGAATAGATCATCGATCCTTGGTAAAGGATATCTATTCTTTATGGTAACTTTATTCAGCTCTCTATAGTCGATGCACAACCGCATTGATCCGTCCTTCTTCTTTACAAATAGGACAGGAGCTCCCCAGGGAGATGAACTAGGTCTGATAAAACCTTTCGCCAGCAGTTCATCCAACTGGGTCCTCAGTTCTTTCATTTCCGTTGGCGCTAATCTGTAAGGTGCTCTTGCTATCGGAGCTGCTCCAGGAATGATGTCAATTCTGAACTCCACTTGTCTATCTGGTGGCAAACCAGGTAGTTCTTCAGGAAAAACCTCGGGGTATTCAGAAATGACAGGAAGATCCTCGATCTTTGGTTTTGGTTCTTCAATTATCACTTGAGCCATGTAAATTACACAGCCTCTGTTCAAACACCTTGAAGCTTTCAGCATAGATACGTCTTCGGGCAATCCGTAATGCGTATCCCCTCGAATGGTAAGAGATTCACCACTCGGAGTCTTTAAAACTATTTGCCGCTTGCCGCAAATGATTTGGGCCTGGTTATGGGATAACCAGTCCATGCCTAGTACGATGTCAAAACCCGCAAGTTTGAAAGGAAGTAGAGATAAAGGAAAAGAATGGTTCCTAATGGATATTTCACATCCTTCTAGAACGGTAGAGACGGTTTCTATCGTTCCGTCTGCTAATTCTACTTCGTATTTTACGTCAAGGGTTTTGATTGGCATATTTAGTAGTTGGCAAAACTTCTGGTCTACAAAGGACTTGTCAGCGCCAGAATCGAACAGTACTCTTGCAAATATATCATTTACGAGAAAAGTACCTGTAAGCACAGTGTCGTCCTTGACCGCTTCCTTTGCATCCAAGCGAAAAATTCTCGCATTTGATTTCTTCGTTTCTTCCGCCTTCTTGGCATACTTCGGGCAATTACTCTTTATGTGCCCCTTTTCGTTACAATTAAAGCAGGTTGCGTCCTTTATCTTTTTGCACTCCACTGTCTTATGCTCCTTGGACTTGCATAGCCCACAGGGTGGAGTCCTTTGTTGCGACTGCGAACCAGACGCAAACCTACACTTCCCGGAGTGAGGTTTCTTGCAGACCTTGCAGTAAGGTCTTCCATCAGCTTGCCCCTCTTTCTTTGCCTCCGACCCTCTTTTGCCCTCACCGTTTCCACGGTGCTTTTTACCGGACTTTCGTGAGGTATCATCCTCACGCTTTCGCTTCTCAGCCTCCTTGCTCCTTTGTGCCCTCAGACGGACAGCATCAAGTGTAAGAGACAAGGAGAGGTCAGTGACTGACCTGAAGGTCGTCGGCCTAGAGGCCTTTACGCTGGCCTTGATCGCCGGCTCTAAGCCCCCAATGAATCGGGCAATTCTTCGTGGTTCTGGTGTCACCAGATATGGCACCAGGCGTGACATAGTGTTAAAGCTTGTCAGATAAGCTTGACAATCCAGGTTTGTCATCACCAGTGAGACAAAATCAGCCTCAATCTTCTCAACCTCGTGCTGAGGGCAGTAGTTTTCTTTTATGAGGGTAATAAACTCCCCCCATGACATTTTGTACAAGGCAGACTTACCTGAAGCCTGCACCAGAGCTCTCCACCATGCCAGGGCCTCGCCCTTGAATGACTGGGACACAAACTTAACCACGTCCCTCTCAGCGCACCCGCTGATGTCCACAATCGTGTCCATCTCGTCCAGCCAGGTGATACAATCAACCGCACCCTTTTCCCCTGTAAATTCACGGGGCTTACATGATACAAAGTATTTGTAGGTGCAACCCTTAGCACTGGACGCATCAGTATATTCTCTATCGCGGTGAACGCTATGCTCAGTAGACGAATGCTTGTCGTCCTCTTTCTTGGGTTCAGAGGGTGGTTTGGAGTGTGTCTTTGGTTTAGAGGGTGGTTTTGACACAGATCTGCCTTGAGACTCCGTATGTTGACGATCAATAGCTGCCTGGACAGCATTGTTGATCAGAGCCTTTAGTTGTGCGCCTGTCAAATGTACTGACGCATTGTCATAGTCATCTTCATTCGTGTGGCTGTTCTCTCCATTGGGATCCGCCATTGTAACTTGAATCTGTTACAGAAGATAACAAAATTTTAATTTAGGAGATTATTATGTGATTGTCTTTTATGACAATTTGTCAACCATGGTACAGAGACCATATCTGGTTAACTTATTATTTCATTATATATTAGGATCTGAACATCTCCTATTTCAACTATATAAATAGTATTGGCGGCATAAAGCCTAATCATGATGATGTTTTATAATGTTAGCCGAGATTCCAGAGAATCAAAGGCATAGAGAGTTGAACCGTAGTTCTTTTATCTCTTTCTGACAGAGAGTCATAGACTACTACTGCCTTTTGTCTTATAAGACAATTATTATGGCCCATAGGCACTACACCTCTAATGGATGTTTTGATAATATTGGCCCGTAGGCACTACATCACTAATGGATGTTTTAATAATTCTGGCCCGTAGGCACTGCATCACTAATGGATGTTTTAATAATACTGGCCCGTAGGCACTGCATTACTAATGGATGTTTTGGTAATATTGGCCCGTAGGCACTACATCGCTAATGGATGTTTTAATAATACTGGCCCGTAGGCTCTGCATCACTAATGGATGTCTTTATAACATTGGCCCGTAGGCATTGCATCGCTAAATGGATGTCTTTATAGTACTGGCCCGTAGGCATTGCATCGCTAAATGGATGTCTTTATAATATAGGCCCGTAGGCATTGCATCGCTAAATGGATGTCTTTATAATATTGATCACCTTCATTGGTGATTTAACCCGCGATTTGATAAATCATTTAGTTGGGTTTTGAAATCCTTAAAGGATTATTGTATAGGAATGACGTGCGTGATTATAACGAATCACATCTGCCATGAATGTTAACATGCGTACAGAGGTTAACAGGGAATCAGAATCTTTTCAGCTAGGTCGTACCATCTTGACTGATCTTAAAAGACCCCAAGCTAGGTTTCACCTTTTAAGATTCTTTATTTAGGCAGATCAATATAAAAGGAATGGTTTTGATTTATTTTTATATATATTAAAACAAAACTCATAACATACATTCCAAAATCTCAAATACAATTACATATTGCCCTAAACGGGTCTTTCAAATAATACATACCTCCATAGAGGTTTTAAAATAAGTGACAAGTCCACGCAGGGACTAATTCAAGATAGGTGTCCATGCAAGGACTAAAGATAAGTCCACGTAGGGACTGAAATACGATAAGTGGTCCACACAGGGACTTATTTCAAAATAGAAATTACATTCGTACTACTATTAAGGGCTAGTGGTCACGTTTCTTCTTTTTGCCCTTTAGTAGATTCGCCAAGCCCTTGAGAAATCCTCGGTGGCTTTTCTTTTCTTCCTCGAACTCTCTCTCCACACGATCTAGTCGATGGAGTATTTCTTCCTGTTCAGGAGGAGAAAATCGTGGTTGCGGCGCTTGATGCGGAACTGGAGGTCTGGGAGGTATTGGATACCCATGAGCTGAGTAATCCGGTGGTCCCATGTTTCCATGTGCTCCGTCAGGGTAGCGCGCATTATATCTAGCCGACACCACATATGGGTCGCGCTCATAGTCGTAGTTGTATTGTGCTTGTGACGGTTCAAACGGGTTGTATGCCGTTGGACCCGTATAAGCTGGTATGGGTTGGTCATACCCAAATGGTGGCGAATTTCGTGCAGTAGGTGCGGAGTTCGCTTCTTGTATAGGACTTGAAGGTCCTTCTTCATGTAGTGGCGGATAGTGGCTACTACTAGAATGTCGAGGAGTGCTGAAGTGGTTACCCCCTCCTCCTCGTGTAGACATACGAGCATTGGTCCTCCTACGCCTCGGCGGATTAGGTATAACTGGTTGTGCCGGTGGCGGAGGTGGTGGCGTAACTGCCTCAAAGCGTGAATCCTCAGAGGGATCCTGTGGGTGTCGCGGTTGCGATGTCTGATGAGATGGTGTGTTGTACCACTCATGTCGGTCAAACAAGGCCATAAAGCTGTCTGGGCCTTGATACTGCGGACCGTGATATGAAGATCCATCAGATACTTCTATCGGATGCGTGGGCGTACCACGAGCTGGTTCAGTTGGATCCTCATCTTCCTCCATGGGATCTTCAGAAAAGTGGTCTTGTGGTCCTAGTGGAACAAAACCTGAAGGTTCCCGTATGTAGTCAGCCGGATTAAACTGAGCTACGTAGTATGGACTAGGGTCGTCGTAGTTTCGGTGCGATACCGAACGTTGTAGAGGTATGAAGGAAGGTTGTGGGTTATTGGGATCATTTTCTGAATTTGGCCCAAAGGAGTGCCGGTAGGATGGCGTCGAGCTGTGCGAAGTAGAATGCCTCGCTGGTTCGTAAAGATCTCTTCGAAATAATCTTATATTCATAATTATATCTATTGAATATTCTTAATTCTTAATAATTAATATTTGTTATCTACTTACCCATACTTTAATATAATATCTCTACTTTAATAAATAAAGACATATTTATCAAAAGAATATGTAATAACCAAAAATTTATACACCCATCATTATTTGATGTAACCAAAAATTTAAAACCTTATCATGTTTATAATTTGTTATTATCGTTTTCACAGATGTTAAAGATAAATAAACAATATATATATATATGTATGTTTAATATATATAATCTTAGATCATGAATTAATTCCATTCCATCTTCTACTTTGATAATACATAATAAAATAAGAAAATATTAATTTGAAATAAAATATACTACGTATTTTGTATTCAAAAACAAAATTCTTACTTCGTAAACGCATCATTTAAAATATTTAAAATGAGTAATGCTATATTTTCTTTAAGTTCGTATGTATAGTTCATATTAGGGTTATATGTATTCATATTAAAATTTATATTTATGATGTGTGATGCAAGAAATAATATGAAATATAAAAAATAATTTAAAACATGTAATGGTTATGTCCTTCAAACGCAACCAACCTCAACAATAACATATTTATTTAAAAAAAACTCATTCAAGTTTATATAAATGGAAAACACATTTGTTTCCTCAAATAACTCGATCAACTCCATGTGTGTATCCTAAAACCCATGTAATACATAGTAATTCTTTTTACTAAGATGTTCAGATCTTTCCTCTTGCATCTCAAAAAGCCCACGTATCTTCATATTCTTTCTTACAATTTGGAAGTTGCAAGTTGTATCAGATCTTTCCTCAGAATCTTCCCAGACGGGTTCTTCGGGACCGACCCGATGAAGGCTACTCGCCTTATTCTCTTGTACGGAGCCACCTGTAGCAAGCATAGCATTCATGATTATACTTGTATATTTGGTTGAAATATGTTTAAAAACCCGCAAACTTTATGACCGAAAGCTGGAATAAAATAATTACCTGTTTAGAAACGAAGTCCACAACGCCCTTTTCAGTTAGACCATTTCCATTTTTCCTCACCACATACGCCATCGGAAACTGCCCTACATCCTTGTCAGGAAACCTATGGGACACATCATAAAAACAGAATTTAAGCTGCGATCTGTCACACCCCGATTTCCACGTGTCTCACCGGTGGGCCCGGTGGGGGATTACCGTGACGATGTTGGCAACAATATAGTCAAACCACACAATTATATAATGCACAGCGGAAGCATAATTTAAATATATAATTTCAACCTCTGATCATAATATCAATGTATTACAGAGTTGAATATCCACAGTGGATCGTAAATAAAGGTAAAGTATTGTTCCATTAGATACTGCAATCAAGCTTGCGAGGCTTATCCCGACGCTAGGGAGCTAATACCAGCCAATTACGTTTAGGTACCTGCACTTAATCTTTTTGGGGAAAATACGTCAGTTTACACTGGTAAATACATTCAACTGACACATTTGAAAATGTTTATTAAAATTGATTTGAATGCACGAGGCACAAACTCTTTTATAACTTGGGAAAATTCATAATGATCTTGTGAACGTTTTACATGTTCTTTTATGCGTTCAGTAGCCCGGGTCGTGCCGGGTTAAAGATTTATAGACACACCACGTTTGCGTAAAACCGTAGTACAAAAACCAACGGCTACGTCTTTTAGTTTTAATGTCGACACTTTATACCGGGTGTACGCCTACACCGGGATGTCGATGGTCGTGGCCATTTCGTAAAATGATGCCGAGGATATCCGGGACAACGGTCATTAAACCCCCCAAAGGCTTATAAGCAACAAAACTGTTTAAATGAGCCAATCATATTATTTAGTTATCCACCTAAGCGGTGGACGGATATAGTGCTCAATCAAGCGGTATTAATATACCGTAACCCAAGCCCATATAGGGGAAATAAGTCAAAAGTATTTACCTTTGCAAGTATTAATCCTTAATTTAGATCAAGTCACCGATAGCTTTTACTGGGGCTCCTAATCTGGAACGAAGGTTTTAATTAACCTCTTAGAATCCTAACGGTCCTTATAGTAGCCGTAGCTTAAACCGGTTGATTCCGATATATAGATATGGTTAATTCGCACGAAAAGGCGAAAACCGAGAATGGAGTATGATTTGGACCCAACAAGTTCAGTGACGTGTTTTATATGGGTTTATAGTTCATACTCTGGATTTTGGGGTTCAAATAATATAATTTGACCCGTATCGGCTATTGCACGAAAACTAGTTCCATGAGCCGTACCGTGTGCGCAAATAGGCGAAACGGTTAATCATAAGAGTCGTACGCTTATTTCCTAAGTCAATATGCCTTAAAAGTATTTTGGTATCAGTAGGATACCTTCCGTAATGCCCGTAACGAGTTTAAGTTTATATTATGCCCCGTAGGGGCTTTTCGGTCATTTTAAAGACTTTAAAAGGGATTTTCGAGTTCTACAGGAAATCTGAGTTTCCCGAACAGCTTATAAAGCTTAAAATACTTTATTTATTATTTAAAATTAGTAGCAACTGGAATCGGGTCAAAAGACCTTGTAGAACTCCCGTTTTGGCCAAAAAGGGCATATTCGGTATTTACCGAACCGTAGCCATAACCGCAGGTTATGAGCAAGGTAAAAATTATTAAAAATCTTTAAAATTCCCAAAATATTATTTTACCACAGTGGGTAAAAGTTTTGGTGACGAAAACTTGGGTTAGATGGGCGTTATGCTAATTGCGCCGTTAATTGTAAAACTTTCTTAAAAGTGCGCCTTTTAGCATAACTCTCATTCTAGACCTTGGTTTGACGTGAAACTTTAGGGACATGCTTATAATTTAACAAGCAAGGTTTTGGTCCGTTCACGTGTCCGAAATACTCGTTTTAATTTTAAAAGGCCGTTACGGTCAACTTTTAGGCGAATGACGGAAATGCGCTAAAGACTTGGATAACTCATGAACCGACCACAGAGGCGTATACCAACATGTGACCTGGTCCTAAGAGAGTCCTAAGGTATATTCATACCTCACTAAAACGGGTCAGAACTGAAGTCAAAGCAAAAGTCAAACTTTTGCGACTTTCGGCTCCGAACCGGTTCTATATAGTAAATGATCGATTCAAACGAGCGCAAACATGTTTATATACATATTATCATGTTTTATGATTGTCAAAACAGGTTCCATAACATATATATCACAGATTATGCTTAAATTGCTAAAATAGCTTTCTGTTGACTTTTTAACCGCGCGTTTGACTCGATATTTGACATAGTTAGAGTGGTGATCAGGGGGAACCATTTTAGAGGTTTAATACCCACATAAATACCAACTCATAACCATTTTTGATTCGTCATAAGACTGAATCGTTTGCAAGATATTGCAATGACAACCGTTAGTTACGACGGTTGCGTTTATAGGCTATAACTATGGAAATGTGACACCACAAAGGGTGAGATCACTTACAGAGGTTGTGTTCTTGACTATAGAGCAGAAGAAAAGCTAGAGAGCTCCTTAGAATGATCAGATTAGTGTGTTTTGAGTGTGATGAAGGTTATGAGCACTAAGGTGCTATTTATAGCCAAGAACAAGCTCCAAGATCATTACAACTCATGCTAGGGATGAATGTGGATCAGTGGCATGTGTCCTAGAGATGTATGGGTCGTGTAGGGGTACCCATGCTGCCATAATTGATCAAATGATCGTTCAAAGGTGCCAAAAGCCAAGTAGTTACAAGGTTTCTGCATCTGGGCACTTTACGCGGCCCGCATGGGACTTTCCATGCTTTTTAACGCGGGTCGCCTAAAGTTCAAATAACAGACGCGAATTAGAGGAGGCTCGCGGCCCGCCTCAACTTATGTTGAAACCTTACGCGGGTCGCCTAAGGTTATATTTTCTGAATTTTTAAATCTTTTTGTAATTATTACAGAATCTGGCCATTAATAACGAAATCTTTCGTAATGATTTACCTGACCTTTCGGTTTTGAAGGGGTAACTTTGCGGTTTGGCCCTCGGTTATTTACCGATAGGGGCCTCGTGTTAATTACCCGCATTATTAAGTCCCCGGTTTATTTATTAATTATATTGGAAAGCCTTAACTTTCACTGTTGACGCTTTTAACCCTTCTTCTACGAATTCAATCGTAACTTTCTCGTTTCATATCGAAACTTCGCGAAATTCATATATATTATTTTAGTGAGGGTATATACCGTTACAAAGTCTTTGGGACGTTAAAGGGTCACTCAGAGGTATTATTAAACATGTTGACACAGTTAACCCCTGTAGTTTGTAATCTCCCACTTTCTTCCGCGTTTTATATTTGTACGATCTATAATTTATTCGTTTGAAGGTTTAAGCATTATTTAGGGATACTATACAGTATATTTACCCTTGTTGACATTTATAACCCTCGAATTTATATACTTTCAAGGTTTGTCAAAATTAGTCCTTTATTTATTATAGATGTCACGTGTAAACAAATGACACGTGTTAACACATCATTGGACACAAAAATTCGAGGTGTTACACGATCTATTGGTGAGTACAGGTGGGCCTGTAGTAAAGAAAAAACAGAATTGTAAACTTACGGGATCACAGCACAATCGTCGATTTCAGGGTGTGTTAGCAGCAAAGCTTCGAGTTCTGCTGGAGGCACCTATGAAAGATTTAAAAAAACATTCTTTATTGCGAAAAGCCTGCATTATGTTTATCCTTCAAAGGGCACAGGTTCAAACTTGTCCCATATGTTATGAGAGAGTTGCGACAGTTACCTGATACCCCTTATATTTGATGAGCTCTTTTAATCTATCGACCACGAAGATGAACCCGTCTTCATCAATGTAGCATAGGTCTCCGGTTCTTAGCCATCCGGTTGAGTCTAAAGTAGACGCGGTTGCCTCCGGATTACTAAAGTAACCTGCAAGAACATCATTTTAACATTGGAGATCTCAACCAGAATCGGACAACTCAGAATCGGAATCCTCATCAAAGTGTACCTTAATGCATCATCATAATGAACTATCATGTATCATTTGTTGACCACTAAATGTCAACAAATTATTTTACATACAAGAAATATGATATTTGTTTGCTAATTAGTAGTATAGCACTATAGCTATAAAGCATTAGATTTAACTACCTATAATTACCACCAACAAAAAAATCAAATGATTGATACTTAACATGGCACCTATTATCGAAGAGGCAAGTTATTTGTTGATGTCAAAATATTGAGATGTATGTAATCAAAGAACAGATTTCTTAGTCAATATTGCCCATGTTCCAAAATTACCATTGCTTTCTTAAAGATTAAACAAAGATTTGTTTTATTAGTTGTATATACCAAGCATACAATTGTGAAAAAAAGTTGTTTTCGTGATCTTAACATGGGTTGTTTTTATAGATTGGCTAACTTAATATTAACCACATATTTTTCTATAAAAATTTGTTTATTTTTCATAACCCTTCCACGTCTAACTTTTTACCTTTATCTCTACCTTACTTACAAACAATTATTTTATTATTTTTCTCATAAAAGGTTGAAAACTAACCAAGGTAACGATGTTTTTGTTGTTTCCTTTATTTTTTTTTATATTATATGGAATATATGATTATAGAGGCTCCATTATGAATGCTCTAACACTCCAAAGCATAGAGTTTACGATATCAAAGTATCCGTCGGAAGCTCTAACACTCCAAAACATAGTGTTTACAAGATCAAAGTATCCGTCGGAAATCTAGGTAAAGTGAATTTCCTTGGTAATCCATTGGTAATAAATTGCCAAAAGTTAGGTCACAAGGTATCCATATTTTTCATCTCACACATCTCACAACTCTCTCTCACACACACACATCATAGACATATGAATAGTTGGTTTTGAACTAATAGTTGGTACCGAAGTACAAGGAATGGTGTTTCATCAGTACACAAAAGCCGTATCAAATTTCTTTCGGTGTCAATTAAAAAACATTGTCATACCATGTGGTCTTATTGAGAGCTGGTGATGGATTGACGTCTTATACATGTCTAATTTTGCCAGGGGCGGACCTATTAACAAAGAACGGGTTCCCAGGAACCCATGCGGTTTTTAATTTTTAGTGTAAATATATATAACAAACTAAAAAGGAACCCATACGTAAAATATAAAAGGGACCCATAAACAAAAAGCCTTGGTTCTCCACTGGTTATTTTCGCGTTATTCTTCCCAAGACACCCGGGTTTGAATCTCGTATGAGGCTTAATTTTGTTCCGTTTTTTTTATTTCTCTTTTTATTTCTTTCTTTAATTTAAAACCATTAAGGGTTACAACAACAACACAGACCCATAACACAAAAACAGAACAAAGTGAACCTCGCCTCCTGCCTCCACCTTCAGCAACATCACGACCAATATTTATATCGTTTTGATTTATTTATCTTAGTCCGGTGTAAGTGGTATTGTCTCATAAGTCATAAGATAATCATCTAAAAAGGTATAATTTAATTTATTGTAATAAAGTACCTATTTAATAACTATAACCATAATTGTCACTTGCTTTAAAAACTATATGATTAATCACCATTTACACAGTGTCTCTTAAATTTTTATACGATTTAATTTAATAAAACATAGACTAAAATCCATACCAAAAGCGGAAATATTGTGATGCTTAATTTTAAATTACTTCATGCCTAAACTAAATTTCCTTTGTCTTTAGGAAAGACATCATTATACACCGTGGTCGCCCCTCAAATCAACTCCACTGATTTATTTTGATATCATTATAATATTAAAATACGTTTATAATTGTATATTTGTTTTCCAGCGTAATGTAATTAGTTGAATCCTAGTTCGTTATAATTTACATAAATTCAATACAACTAGTTAAATTTCCGCCTGCGCGGTGTGGCGGGGACCCAATGACTGCAAAACGCGTGTCAGTAACGGCAAGCCGATACCGAATATCAAAACATAAATAAAAATGTCGTGAAAAGGATATACAATCCGTCCTAAAAAAGCGATTTTAAATAACCTAATATATAATAATAGGACCCACACGTCCTACACGTTGGAAATTCGGTTGTTTTCAGTTCAGTTATTACAGTGCTAATATGTTAAAATATGGATGAGCTCGGTACCTGTAACGGCACCGAAAATACCGATCCGGAAAATCATCAAAATTAGGTACCGGCACCGAAAATGCTCGGTACAATACGGTATGGTATTTGAAGGTAAAAATCAATAAATATAGGTATGCTGCTAGACCGGTGTCGAACCGAAAGTAACGATTCTGAAAACGCCAAAAGGTGGGTACCAAATTGGTACCTAAAATGATTTGATATAGTAAATTTATTATCGATATGATACCGGTTTGATTACAGGATTTGATACGATTTTCTCATCAATAATCTAAATATCCAAGTTAATTTTACATGCTACAATTCATTCATTACGTAAAAAGACAAAAAAATAAAGCAAAATAAGTTGTTGTGTATATAAAACCTCATTCAAACGAAATACAGTTTACTTACTGTGTGTATGAAAAGTAATCTAAACTGTGCAATTACTTGCATTGCTACGTTGCTACAGGATTAGGATTTGATGAGCTCGGTACCGACCGGTACCGAAAATATCGTTACAGAAATCCCCAAAAATGGATACCGGTACGAAATATACCTGGTACAGTACGGCTTGATACGGTCGGTACTGGTACGGCACCGGTATTTGAGGGTAAAACCCGATGAATACCGGTGCCAAATGGATACCGAAAATACACTCAGTTTGGTAAATTTGATACCGATACCCAATACTATTCATTCATTTCTATTTTTATTAGTTTTCATTCAAGACTCTTTTTAATATTTATTTATTATTACTGTTCAATACCTTCTCTTTTTAATATATAGGTGAATATATAAGTGAATTAGTTAGTTATAGTTAGTTTATATGATTCCTAGAGTTGTTAAAATTGAAATTCAAATGTAATATATAACATGGTTTGCTAGATAATAAATAAAACTAAAACTGAAGTTAGTTATAATTACTTTATATGATTCCTAGGGTTGCTAGAATTAAAATTCAAATGTAATACATAACTTGTAGTCGAATTTGTTCACAGCGTTTGATGTCACAGTTGTTGATACGTCGTTTCTTACCGTTCAAAAAAATATCGAATTTAGTATTCATTCAAAAAAAATACATAACATGGTAATAAAACTAATACTGAAAAGTTTAATTCAACAAATTTAGTATTAATTTAAATATCGAATTCAATTAAAGTAAATAAAGTCTTTTTATCACCATTGTCACCTCAATCACTACCCACAATCACTATTGTCATCGTCATCATCACAATCATCGTTGTGGTCATCTCCGCCACCCCTACCCATGGTTGTAAAAGTCGCTAGGCGCTCCCTAGTCAGTCGACCGGTGAGTTGAGAGTACTCGGCCTAGGCGGAGAGTTTAAAGTATAAAATTCAAAAAGGGTTTATACGTACTTTATTCTCACAAAAACCCAAAAGATATGGCACAAAACAATCATGATCCTCATAATACCCGTTTCAACAACAAGCCACTGATGCTTGTCAGATCTGAATATAATGTCTGGCAACGTCGGATGTCACACGTGCTTGCTAAACAGAACACAGGATGTTAAAAGTCCGTTATATTCGAACCACACATTCTAATGATAGCAATTGCCGAAAATCTAAATGTTTAAGAGCCAAAGAAACCGGAAAATTACTCAGAGCAAGATTTTCAAAAAGTTGAGCTAGATGCAAAGGCCTTTAGTAATGTGGCCATGGATCTGCCAAATGAAATATATGCTGACTTGTTACATTGTAACAGTGCTAAAGAGTTGTGGGATGTATTGAAGGAATAGTTTGGTCAGACGGAAGATGTAATCGAAAACACTCGAGAAATTTTTAACCAGCAATATTAGACTTTCACACATGTTAAGGGAGAAACCCTTACTCAACAGTTTGAAAGATTTTCCTGTCTAATAAGTGAACTTAAGTTAGTAAACAAAGAGTTTTCAAGTAACAGATTTTTGAGCTCATTGCCTGAAAAGTGGGATACAATAGCAATTGTGATGAGAACAACTCCTGAGTTTAAGGATATAACCCTGGCTCAGCTTCATGGAAAGCTCTCAACGTTTGAAAACGAGCTTGTCTAGAAAAAGAAGCTCTAGGAAACTAGAAAAGTGTCCGATGATTATGTCTTTGGCAACAATGCACTTCTAAGTCAAGATGGATCATCATCGGGATTATGAAATGATGAGGGTTATGACCATTATAATGATATATGAACTACAATTAATTCTGATAAGTATTCATCAAATTGTGCCTTCACGTCAAATGATGACAGTTATAATTAATCTATCTTTTGTTCTTGATGATCTGAAACATATTGATCCCACTGACCTTGAGGAGATAGATATTTTGCACCAAGTGGCACTACTTAGTCTTAGAGCAAACAATATTTACAAAAGGACTTATAGGAAATATCCAGGGTTGAATGGCAGGTCAAGGGTAAGGTTGGCTAAATCAAAGATAAATTGTTTTAAATGAAACAGATTAGGTCATTGTAGGAGTCAAACAAATTACTCTACACATGTGATAACATATCCAAACAAAAGACCTCAATCAAAAAACCAACAACAGTTTTATCAAAATACCCAAAATACCCCATAACCAAATGTACAAAACACTACACATTTTTCACAAAGTATGAACCATGTGCCTGTGCTATATATTTATGTCACGACCCCCGACCCACCCTGGACGGAATCGGGTGCCGTGAGCAGTCCAGTGGTACCGGTGATTATTTTTATTTTGAAAAACATTGCAGCGGAAATTTCATCAGGACCGTGAGTTAGGAAAAATATCAGAGTTTAGAAACACCGGATTTTATTTATTAAATAGATGGGATAAACCCATGTTTTACAAAGGTAGCTTTTAATATAAAAACGATATTTCTTAATTTGATTTAATTAATGAAATAAGCCACTTCTTGAAGTCCTTCAGTGTTGGATCTAATCCTTACTCCAATCTACTGTAATTACCTGAAACGCGTTTTAAAAAGGTTTTGTCAGCGGGAAATACTGAGTGAGTTCATTCAGGTTTTATAAAGACAGATTTGTTATAATTCACAGTATTAAGAGCGATTACAATGTTTCTGATATCAAACCAACTACCCACAGTATTTGTCACTCGACCATCCATTGGCTAGCCCATTTGTCCAATGGTGTCTGTGACTGTGGTCAGATCACCCCTTGGCCACCCGTTTGTCCAAGTGTGACGGGAAATAAGTAATGTATACAAAACCCCACATACCGGCTGTAATTTGGTGATTACATAGACTTAATCCCTGTAATTATAACCTTAGAAAATAACTTGGAGTTTTGTAAACTTACTCACAAACTGTGAGAAAAGAGTTTGTAAAAGGGGAATGACTCACATTATAAACATGCAGATTCATACGGCCAAAGTTTAGTCTACAGATAAGCCTTGATATATTGCAGATTTATACAGGCAGAGCTTAACCTATTGATTTAGCCTTGTAACCGAGTGCACACGAACTAGGTAGGTAACTTAATACAACAATTACGATAACTCACGAGATCAAATTCTCACAACAAACGACAAAGTGCGATACTTAAACATCCATCGATTTAACGACGAACGACAAAGTATAACCCTAATGTGGGTGGCACTTAAACATCCATTGGATATATTGATCGGTCGGAAAATGAATCGTAATAGCGATCGAGTTAATACCCTGTATCGTAGCAGCACCCTGCTATACTAATTAGTGATTCGTGTGTGTGTAGTGGGGAGTATTTTCGGTAGTTAAACATATAGTTTAACAGAATGGAATACGTATTTGTGTAAAACCTAAATCTAACCTTAACGATGGTTACATGATTCGAACCTTAACGAAATTCACAAAGTGTAGTCTTATTCAGACAGTACTTTGGCATCCGTTTAACGAACTCACAAAGTACAGCACTTTGGCATCCGTTTAACGAACTCACAAAGTATAGTACTTTGGATTCCGTTTAACGAAATTCACAAAGTATAATACTTTGGCATCCGTTAGTTGGTTCCTGAATCGACCGAACAGAATATCGTATCGGTGATTATTGGTTAGAACACCAACGTATAGATAGAAGAAGAAAAGAAATGAGCAAAGAAAAATGAATCCTAAGCTTCTTATTTATAGCAAGCAAGCAAGCAAGCACCTCAACATATCGGGATAGTGACGTGCCTACCTACCTGCTTGACATGCTAGCTAGCTTGCTTATATATATTAATTCAGCTGCTTCACTCGTTTTTCTCGTATAACTTTTAAAATATAACGTTTTATAAAACGACGAATATGTCTTTAGAACGAGCATATTTTTATCTACGTTTTAACCTAAGTTTCATTAAAAACGGAGTAAGGGAAAAAAATAATATATTTAATTATTAATATTAAACGTTCTTATACGACCCCATATATATCTATTTTTAATAACCTTACTTAGCTTAATTAATCTTGTTAGCTTAATTAATATTGATTAACTGATTAATTAATCATACTAAGTATTAATTTTAGCGAGAGTTGTTACAATTCATGCAACATCTATTCCTCAAGTCCAATATGTTCAAATGCATGTTGCACATGTTCAACCACCTCGAGTTGCTCATGCTCCTGCACCCGAAGAAGCCAAACAGCAAAGCTTTTTAACACAATGCTTTGTTGACCGGAGTAGCTTACCATAGGATTTAACTATGAAATTTTTGCTCTTGTGGCAAAAGAAAATGATGAGCATAAATGGTGCTTCATTTATATTTTGATTGGAATAAATGGTGCAGCAAGCCGGGGGACTGTTTCAAGTCATTTTTGTTTTGTCTTTGTTTTTTGTTTTGTGCCCATTTGCTCTTTATGTTGTACCCGTTTTCCAGCCCATTATATTAATAAAGTTGTTGCTTTCTTGTTGGAAAAAAATGCTTCATTTTATATATTATATAGAAAAGTTAACAATGATTAGTATTACCCATTTACTACTAACTAACATAACTAAGCCGTCGACGTTTTCCTAGCCGTCTCAACCAAAAGTTTAGGCTAAATATAGCCATCTCATCGGCGAAGCTAATGTGGCGGCTTCTGGTTAGAGGAAAATAAGGGTGACTACTTTGATAAAAGTTATTCTTACCCTACTTTACACCAATTATTTAAATAACTCCCCTTGTCCATGTCCAGGTTTGAATCTGGGACCTCTCCCCCAATAGGCATATGCCTCTACCAAATGGGTTAGCCTCACATTTTGAGATTTTGAGGTGAATGGTTTTAATATATCTTGATGTCCTTTTACAATCTCATTATAGTTTAGCTCACAACGTATCAGCCAAACATGTATTTCAATAAAACTATGTTGCTTAACTTATTGTAGAATTAGCATATTTAATCATTATTTGACCCATGGTTCATTGGCATATTTGACTCATTTTCATAGTAAATTTTTGTCACTACTAACGAAAAATCATGGATCCACCTCCACGGTGAATGTGTAACTTATTCTACCATGCATGCTTCTTTATGTCAACAGGGACAAACACAAACATGGCCCAAATATGGGTTTATGTTTCATGCAACATCCACTTTGTATACATCAAAATGAAAAATGATGGTGAAAGAAGAACTAAACAAGTTTTCTAGGCATGGTGATGGAACCATAAAGACCCCCACGGCCATGTAACACACATCAGATGACACACACCATAAGCAACTGCATGCAAGGGCATAGATGCCAAAAGCACATAATGATATTAATATTGTTTGCTACTTATTCCTACTTTCACTCTCGCTTCATCGTCATTATTTATTTAGTGTTCATATCATCTTTTACGTAGGACCAAGATTAGAAATTTGGGATCATTGTTTTATACACGCACTTGACAACACGTGTGCAAATGATTCTCGGTAGAGGAACATATAGGGGGACTTTTATTATCTCTTTATTGGAATGTAAGCTGAAAAGAAAAGCAAGAACCACAACGACAAAGGAACAAAGTATATGTGAGAAGCGTCTAATATCTCATGTTCTTCTGTAGCAGAATCTTCATATCTGTTTGGGATAATTAGCTAATTCAGATTTTGGATCTTGGTTCATTTTATAATCTTTCTTGAAGAATTTAACATGGAAGCCATTTGGAAATTGTAATCCTGGAGTTCTTAAAGTCTCTCCTCCTTTGATTGGTTGCCACCTGATATTGTAAAAAAAAAAACAAGTGAGTATATTTCTTCTTTCCTGCAAGCTAATATATTCAGTAGTTTCTATTTATGATAACCGATATTTAGTCACTAGGCAATGAAGAAAGACAGCCATCTGAAGTCTAGCGAAATCTGCTCCAACACAAAACCTTTGGCCACCTCCAAAAGCCATAAAATTCTTTGATGCACCTTTCATACCCATCCCCTGATTTGAGAGTTGACAAGAATGAATTGAAGCTTTATGACACTTGATGTGATCTATTTTTAGTGAATATGATACAATGGTGGGGTGTTTAACGGGCCAAACAGGCTAGGACCCATTGAAATAGGTATTTTTTGCATGGGTCAAAGAAGGGCGGGTCGGGTTTAGCTGACCCAAAACATTTTTTTATCCATTTTTCAAGTTTGTATAAATAACAAATAAACAAACAAAACAAACGTACCTAGTATGACCTCACTCATAGTAGAGCGATCGGTAGGGTCTAGGAGGATGTGATAGAGGCAGACCAGATGGACCCATTACAACCCCCTACAACCCCCTAGTTCTAAAGTTTTTAATTATAAGTAATGCATGAATTATGATTATAATAATAGTATTACTAATTTTTTATTTAACCCGTTTGGACCCATTTTGATCCGCCAATAATAAATGGGTCAAAATTTACCACGTCAGTTGTAGCAATAACTAAAGATTACCTCCCATCGCCACGGATTGAAGTCGAGTGGATCCTTATAGTTGACGGGATCTAAATGGACGGCTGGTAGACTTACCATTACAACCCAACCAGATGGAATAGTGTAGTCTGCATCGAACACCATTTCCATGAGAATGTACTATTTGCATAAATTTATAAGCCTTTGTATATATATATATATATATACATATATATTTACCTTTAATTTTTATATCTGTTAGTGCTTTTCTGAATATAGCAGGAACTATATTTGCCAACCTTACTGTTTCATTAATAATCTGAAATATAATTCCATGTAGTGAGTACATGTTAGAGTGCTTTAGAATTCTTTTAGATAGTTTTATCACTAATTGTAATACTACCTAGGGTTACTCAACACACCTGAAATGTGAATGTCATTGACTTATATTCTTCCCATGTAAGTCCAGCCTCCAGATTTTCCCGCTCTTTTAGGATCTTCTCATGTTCTTCCTGTATCAAAGAACAAGAGTGCGTTGTGCACCGGTGAATGATACATGTTTTAATTTCAACTCATTTACATAATGAGTTGATTTGGAAACAAGTAATTTATATGTAAGGATTAAACATGTCCCATCCATTCTAGCTAGTACGAATTTAACTACTAGTTTGAGTTTCTATTCTATACGAACCGTTAATTCCTTTAACGCTCGAGGATTGTCCGTGAGAAGCTTGATAGCTACTAATAACCCCATGGCAGCTGTTTCAAAGCTTGTAAATAAAAGCACAAACATCAAGTCCAATGCAATTTCTTCTGTGAGGATTGTATTGGCCTGCTTCAGTTCTTCTAGAACATGGTCAAAGAAATCAGCTTTGACCTTATTAGGCTTTTGCTTTCTTTCCTCTAACATGTTCTTGAGAATCCTCATCACCTTCTTTCTTCCCTATTTGATTTCATCACAACTTTATCAGCAAATTAGAGTGTCTGAGTGTGTGTATATGCTTTTGATTAAGAACTCAATGTTTTTTGTCAGGATTTTATATATATTTTTGGTACCTGTAGACACTTGTAGTAAGCTGTTCCAGGAATTGCCATTGGAACTGAAAGTAGACCCTCTAGAAAAGCATCAAAGTTCTCCCTTAAATTCTCGGATGATTTCTCTAGATCGTAGCTTATCAATTTTTTTGCAGTGAGACCAAATACCATCTGTTGAACACCAAAAGATCATAAGAATCATAATGTTATAAACATTTCAACCACTTTGTATGATTTCTTTAAGAATTATTTCCATGTCTCGGTGGTCTAGAAAAGTTATAAGCGTTTCTAGGAGGTTTTTAATATTGTTTTGGTTTAACGGAGTCCACTAGTTAAAGAAGCAGACTCAATAGGACTACGCTAGTCAAAGTAGCAGACTCATTTTTCAAAGAGTTAACTTCCATTTTGCTCCTTGTGATTTGGTCATTTTAACGGTTTTACCCCAATAGTTTAAAAATAGCCATTTTCCTCCCTTATTTTTCTAACTTATCATCATTTTGCTCCCAACCTCTAACTTCTTCCAAAAATCCATTAGCTAGAAGGGTATTTTGGTAATTTTATAGATAAAAGCAAGGGCATATAAGTCTTTTCACCTAAATAAACCTATAACTTGTTTATTTACATGTATATAAGTAATTCTTTTCTGATCCCCATCTTTCCAACCACTCATTCTACCGGCCACCACCATCCACCCCCACCCCCCCCCCATGCAACTACCACCTGCCGTCTGCCGACTACCGCGACTTTTAACTAAACCTTTTAATTGAGTTAGAGCCAGGGAGTAAACTACCGAAATACTCCTACTTTTAATAACGTTTTAACTGTGTTAGAGCCAGGGAGCAAACTGGCGACAAACTCGAAAGATTAGGGAGGAAAACGGCTATTTTTAAACTATTGGAGCAAAACCGTTAAAATGACTGAACCACAGGGAGCAAAACGAAAGTTAACGCTTTTTAAAATTTTGCCATGCCAGCATATACGAGGAATTCGTTTGCCATGTGAATATCTAGTGTCAGATTTTTTTAGAGTCCACTACCCTAGGTTTCGAACTCCCTTGAAACCTCCCATAAACACTTATCATGTCGCTAAAATACCTAAAAGTAAAAAAAAAAAATCTTTCTTTTACAGTTAATTGTTTCTCTTTTACCAAATTGAATAATATAAGATCCAAATGGACACATCTTCTCATCTGAATGAATTAAAATCATGACTATTATCTATCTACTTACATCTGCAGTTGCATCCTTCAACTCCACTGTTCCTTGGCCAACCCACATCTCTATGTTTCTTGTTGCTACACTTTCAATATCAGAAAGCATATTTTTAAGGCTTCCATGACCAAACAGATTTAGCATCATGTTCTTGAGATGCTTATGTAGGTACCCATGCAAAGTACTTACATTCTGTTTCCCATAAATTTGTCTCAAACTATATGGGTACCAGCTCTGAAACAATTGACCCTCTTGTTGGAACACCATATGATTAAGATCTGGATCTGTTGAGACTATAACTGGCAGCCCAACAAAACTGGTTCGAAATATCGACCCATATCTGAAATATAACAAAGAATGTCACAATCCATATATTAAAGGACAATCAAAGACGGATCATGAGGTTATGCCGTTATCACGTTATGGTAAGAAACTTTATATACAATAATCACCTTGTTATCCTCTCTTTTACGAAGGGAGGGATGTCCCAAGTGCGGTTAGGGGCGAAGAACTGTAGAGTTTCTCCGAGTAGTGGCCAGCCCATGGAACCTGGAGGAAGTTTGCCACTGCATTTTGGGTTTCTCCACCGATAAACCAAGTGTGTAATGCTTGCCACGGCTAGAGCTAAAACATACAAACTAAATTGCCACATCGTTACTTTGTTTAAACGTCCATGGTAAGTAGGTTGGAGGAAACACGAGATGTAAGCAAGTTATATAGGCATAAGGCTATGCATGAGATGGAGTAAGAAAATGAAACTGAATAAAAGAAATGTAAACGTTATTTTTCAGAATTGAAAATAAAATAAGGTTAAGGTGCATTTTTTAACAAACGTGCAAAATAATAATAATAATAATAATAATAATAATAATAATAATAATAATAATAATAATAATAATAATAATAATAATAATAATAATAATAATAATAATAATAATAATAATAATATTGAAAGAGTGTCACGCAACATCTCTACTGTGTAATTAAAATGCTAGAAAGTTCCTTAGTCATTTTCCATTCAATAGAAAAATAACCTATCATTCATTATTATAAACTTGGAGAAGTTATTGAGCAACTAATACTTTATGATCTTGTACTTACAAGGATTTTTCCACACCACTTTTGTTGAAGATAAGCACCATACTACTAAACCAATATTTGCAAAAAAATATGAGTTGTGTCTGGATCGTGCTTAATGCATGGGTATGGGCTCAGATAGTTTTGGCCCATTAGGCCTAATCCATCCCACCATCCTTTACTGGCTTTCTCCATATAGGAGGGGCAACCACTTGACAAGGGCTCCTCTCCCTTCCATCTTGGCATCTCCTGTGACCTCTCCCTCCCCTAAATATTATGCTTTATATCATAGTCTATACACCCTATATTATGACTTATACAGGGGTGATTGTAATGTTAGAGAGTGGTCCTCAATGCTACGGACTCAGGTATGTATGTATGTATATATATATATATATATATATATATATATATATATATATATATATATATATATATATATATATATATATATATATATATATATATATATATATATATATATATATATATATATATATAGGGTAAGGTTCATGCGAGAACCGCGAGAACCAATGTGAACACAACCAAAAATACCTAAAAAACCTAACCCCCCAAGCTAAATGCTAAAAATTAAACCCTCAACCCTCCCCCCCCCCCCAGCTAAATGCTAAAAACTAAACCACCCAAAAAAACCTAACCCCCCACCCCCCACCCAAATGAATAAACATACTTTTGTCATGTGTTACACCTTTTTGCAGACGTGTTACGTTTAACAACTAGAGGCTGCCACGTGTTAGGTAACAACTTTTACTTTTGCAGAAAAAGTTGAAAGTCTGCAAAAGTTGTTACACGTAACACGTGGCAAAAGGAGGTTCATTCATTTGGGTTTCTTAGTTTTCTTAACTAATATTGGTTTTCTTTATATCCCTCCTATATATATATATATGTATATATATGTATATATATATATAATATATATACATATAGAGGCCGGTTATCATACAAATACTCTAATCGTACATTATGTACGCGTCGTCCACAACCGTCGGATCATCTTCCTTAAACATCGCGTTTTTCTATTAAATTTATCAACATAGGATTCATAAAAAAGAAACCGCCAAGGTTAAAAACGTCAAATTTAAGATCAAAACACCTGATAAACGGCAAACAAAACCTCAAAAATCATAACGAACGATCCTAAATCAAAACCAATAACGAAATTATAACAATTAACCAAAAATCGATCGATTCTTATTCACCAAATCGATCGATTCCTATTCACCAAATGCTTCTGAGAAAATGAACTTCTGATGAATTTAGAAATTCTGTATGCACTGACTATCGAAGAAGATGATGCAGTTTGTCAAATCATGTGCGAAACGTCGACAATGCAAATGCGAATTCGGTATAAAAGGAATTCTTTGACGTTTCATATAGTTTGCGAATTCATGGGATGCACATGCGATTTTAAAACTTTACAAAATCTCTTCATATAGTGTGCGATTTCAGATAAATTAGACATGCGATATCATAAAAAAAGGATATTTAAATGTTTGTTTTTGAGAATTACTTTCGAATCAAGTGCGATTTCGAATAAGGAAGAGTGCAAAAAAAAAAAAACTTAAAAAAAATATTTTGTAATAAAAATGCAAAAAAAAAAAAAAAACTACCAATCTTAAAAACTAAAAATGATATTATTTTATATAAAAAAACTTAATTTATTAACGATGTGACTATAATTTGACATGTAATGATGAATTTTACAATAAATACTACTGAACTTACCACCCTACCTATATAATAAATTTACTATATTAATATAAAAAAAACTAGATAACTACCTTCCATATTAAGACATAGAAGACCAAATAAAACACACACAAAAACACAGACAAAACAAAAATGGCATCTGAAGATATAGAAAAAATCAAAAACATTGCAATCAAAGAGCTATTGTCAACTCGCACGTTGACAGAAATAACCACTGATGTCACCTCTTCTCATCTGGTTCTTGATGTGCAGGGCAAAATCCTTGAACAAATCAAGAACAATCAAGCAGTATGGGAACAGCTACTTCAAGAACCACCATCAAGCTTCAGAGACAAAGCTTTGGATCACATAAAAGAGCAATCTCGAGCTGATGACTTAGCCTTCTCTTTCCTGACAGATGCTCTAAACACTGTGAAGGAGAAGATGGAGTTCAGCTCTACTGAACGTGACAAAATCTTTGCTTTAAGTAACTAAATTTCTGTTAAATCGTTTTATGGTTGTAGCTGTGTTTGACAATAACCACTATTTTGTATTTTTGGATATATGTTTTGAACAAATCTTATGCTTTAATATAATTTAAAATCGCATGAATGAATTAGGGATCTTTACCACAATAACATAAAAAAACAAAGATAACTCAAAATCGCATGTATTAAAAGAGAAATCGCATTTGAAAAATCATATAAACTAAATATAAACTGATGCATGTAAAATCGCATGTTTATAATACTAAATTCGCATGTGAAAAAGGATATACATAAATGAATATAAAATCGCATGTGTTTCGTATAAAATCGCATTTACATTTAAAAAAACATTACTCATCCTCGTCATCTTCATCTCCAGACACCTCTTCCCACTGATCTTCTTCTTCAGATCCATCATCACTAATGTAATCTTCAAAATCATCTTCCTCTTCATCGTCTTCACCCTCATTGTCTTTGTCTCTCAAACCATCTTCAATCTGGACACCCTTCATCTTCTTTTTTTGCTGTTTACCTTGTTGTTTGGCTTTCAGCTCCTCACAGGTCCGAATGTCATGACCTTTTACATTGCATACACTACATGTCCTTGACCTTTTCCCTTTGCGGCTGATCATTTGTTCCTTCTTAGATTTAATCCTTCTATGCGAGCCGCGACCTTTGTTTCTTATACCAGCCGGCACACGAACAGTAGGGGGAGCATTAGTTACTGGTTGTTGATAACCAATCAACTTTGAAAATCAGTCAAATTTTGGATCAAGTTGCTTGGTTATGCGACTCTGATCAACTCTCTCTTTAAGCTGCATCATTTGATCTCTCACTAAAACAAGTTGATCAAGGTCGGAAATCAAATTACTAACCAAATACTCCCATGTATGAATGATTTCACGAGCAATCCGTTTAGCCTTGTGTTGCACATCCTTACCACCAATATTTAGATTATACTTCACATTTAACTCATTGGGCACCACATCCTTCGTCCATCTCTTTGTAACATATTTGTTTGGAATTTCTTTAACACCAAACATCTTGAAAAGAAAATAGATGTGTTTACATAGCAGCCCATACTGCTCAAAACGCAAACAGCTACACTGTGCAGTTACATCATTTTCAAGATTCTTGAACCACACCTAGCAAAATAACCAAAAACAAAAATAATAATAAGATTTAAAATCGCATGTATAAACATAACAATTTCGCATGTTTAAACAGTCATGTAAGTGAGTAAAATTAATATCGCATGTGGAACATAACAATTTCGCATTTCTAAACAATGATGTAAAATAAATAAACTAAAATCGCATATGTAATGTAACAAATTCGCATATCTAAAAAAACATGAAAAATACCTCCAATAAACCATCTCCATGTGCTTTAAAGTCCTTCAACAATATTCTGATACGTGGACCTTCAACTTTGGTGTCCATCGGCAAACATTCGGAAATTGTTCCATGTATCTCTAATTGCTGATAAAAAAATATAGACCTGGTGTAGATCTTAGCAGCATCTTTTTCCAATGTAGTTTGACTCCAATCAGCTGGCTCAGTATATCTTGAAATATGATCATTTTTTCTATGATTGAACCTTTGAACATCCATTGCCCCATCAAAATGATTCATAAACTCTACGAGTGTGAGTTGTGAATTAGCAACCTGACAAAAAATATGGTTCTCACTCTCTGATCATGAAGTTGTTCTCATAAGACCTGACATTGGCTCATGCCGATAAAAAGCCGGAATCCACATGGATCTCATCCCAAACATATCATCAATCCATTTGTTTTCAGTAAGACCAAACTCAATCATCACCAACTTCCACTGTCTCTCGAATTCTTCGGGCTCAATCGAATCAGTCCAAACAATGTCGCACATCCTCCTTTTAAACTCATCATTATTGCACAACTCGTGCCCAACCTTTAATAATAAATGCATTTTATATCAGTCTATTACAAAAAGCTATAATAATAAAATATAACACCAACAAAAACACAAAAAATGTTGCATGCTCTACCTTATCTGCCACTTTTTTCATTATGTGTCACATACACAATCTGTGTCTGCTAATAGGGAAAACCTCCTCAATAGCCTGTTTCATAGCAGGGTCTTGATCCGTCACTACAACATTAGGTTGCCGACCAAATGACTTTAAAAATGAATTTAGAAGCCATTTATATGATTCAATACTCTCTGATGCCAACAACCCAGCTGAGAGTGTTACATTCCGACAGTGGTTGTCAATGCCTGTGAACGGAACAAACACCATCTTGTACCTGAGCAACAAATGCGAAATCAGGTTTATAATATGCGAACTAATAAAAAGCAAATGCGAAATCAGGGGGAAAAAGCATGCGATATATTCAACACCACTCTGTTGTCTACACATGCGATATTGAACACTCATTAGCAGACAAAACATGCGAAAATCAGTAACAAAACATGTTTGTCTTTGAAACAGTTACCTGTTTGTCTTGAAGGTTGCATCGAACGATATCACATCGCCAAATTCCATATAGTTAAGCTTGCATAAACCATCAGCCCAGAACAACCCAGTTAACCGTTTGCCATCATCAACAGAGTATTCAAACGAATAATCAGCTAAATATTTTTTTTTTTTGTCAGTCATCCTATTTATAACCATGTCAGCGTCATACTCTCCTATATAGTTGTTTATTCGCTTCCTAAAATTTTTGCAATCATCAACCGTGGCACCAACGTTCTCAAAACCACCATAACGTTTCCTCATTATATGGAAAGCTTTGACAGGACCAAGGTTTAAAGTGCCAAGTTCCCATACCATCTCCTCCTGGACATCTGACAATTGTATGTAAGCTGGGAGCATGTGAATGTCATTTTGACATACAAACTTATGATTATGGCCATCAACAAATTTCTTTACTGTATATAATCTACCATCCACAGTGCAAATCATAAGTTGAGCTTTGCATCCGGTCCTAATAGTCCCCCTGTTCCTTGTTTTGAATTACTTTTTTGACTTCGAATGATCATCAATACACAGAGGCTTATGTCCCTCTTTAGAACAAACAAAATACTTAGTTTTGATTATACCACCACTGTATACTTCACCACCTTTCCGAATAGAAAACCCAGCTAACTTAGCATATGATTGATAAAACGCATATGCTTGTTCAATAGAGATAAATTGCATTCCAACAACAGGTGTAGCTGATGCCTGAACCTCCGGAGTGTAAACCCTTTCATCTACATGACTCAAAAATAAAAAACATAAAACGTCATATAAAACACATGCGAATTATTTGATCAAAACATGCGGAATGATGATATTGATTAATCTGAATTACATATGCGATTTATTACATAATCAAATGCGAAATTACAAAAAAAAAAAACAAAACCAAATGCGAATTGTAAAGAGTAATAACATGCGAAGTTATACATGTTGCTTCTCAAAAAAATACAAAAGTGTAATCAAACATTCAAACTACAAAAAACAATGATACGAACAATTTAGATATCTGAATTAACATAATTACCAATAGAAATCTCGTTTGCAGCACTTGAACTTGAAACTGGAATTGGAATTGGATTTGCAGGTCGCGGATTTAAAACATCCTCAATCGAAACTCTCTGATAAGCAGATAATTGAGCATGATCACCGATCGGTCGATTTTCTTCAAAATCATCTTCTGTTCGTCCAGTGCTACTCTGTGGATCCATCGAATATAGACAAATTGAATGAAACCCTATCACGTACGAACGAAAACTGCAAATTGTGAATTATGGAAAATTTGAAACTGATTTGAATAATAATTACCGGGATATCAGTGTAACGAACTTCTCGCTGAATGAATGAAGAGACGAATTTGCCCTCTGATGATTAGGTTAATTGTTTGATTTAACCTTCTTAAACCGAACTGAATCAGGACACGTGTACGGCTCACAATATAACGTACATAATGTAGGATAACCATATTTGTACCATACTCTTTACCTATACATATATATATATATATATGTATGGTAAGGATTCTAAGAGATGTCCACCCTATTTGAGAAACATGAAAAACATTCTGACCCACACATTTCCCTAGGCTTTTCGTACTATACACATATGTATATTTAAAATTGACTATACACATATGTATATAGTAAATTTTAAACTATACATATGTGTATATTAAGAAAAACTTAGAGAAAAATTTTGGTCTAGAATGTTTTTCAAGTTTCTCAATTAGCCTACCTAGTGTTTCTCACACGATCCTAACCTTATATATATATGTATATAGGGGGAGGTTCATTTGAGAAGAAAATTAAATTGAAAAAAAAATAACAAAGGGTACAATTGTAAAACATTAAATAGTTTTTCTCTCATCTCATTTATTATTCTTTTTGACTAATTAATTAGTCATAAAGATTATCATCCTCCAGACTAAAATATTTTCCTAGACACATCAAAATTTATCCTACACGTTTTTGAAAAATTATCTTACACACACTGAAATTTATCCTACACAACTCGTAATTCATCTTACACACCTCATAATTTATCCTACACCTTAAATTATTTTTTTTCTTCTTTGAAAAGATATATTTTTTTTAAAAATAAGTTACAAATTTAATTTAGTTAGTTATTAAAAGGAAAGACTAACAATTAATGATCTATCTAATTTTACCAATATACTCTTACACCCATATTAAATACAAAAATTAAATGAAGTAAAATAAAGCATTCTTATTGGTTGAAGTTTGTTCTTTTTTATTCTTACAAAAAATTTCTTCTCATTTGAACCCTACATTATATATATCTATATATATATGGTATATTGGTATCCCTTATGTCTACAAACAATAAGATGATTAATACACGATAATCCAGATATGATAATTCTATATTGGATTGAGTTTATATATATATGTTATGTATGCGTTATTGGCTTAATTATAATGCAATTATGAATTGAAATTATACCGATAACTTGTTCATGCATGACCTTAAGTCCTTAACTATATGTAGATTGTTCAATTTGTATTTATAATTATAAAATTGAATTAATTTACTTATAAATGCTCTCCCAACAATCATTTTCAATTATGACTTGAATACTTCACAAAATCTACATAAATCTTTACAAGATATATTTTGTAGAATGGTTAGTGCATGTGCTTCATAAGTCTAATTAAAAGAACTATATTTTATTAGCATATTTGACATGTAAACAAAGTCATTTTAACCACTAATTGAGTTACTGAAGTATTGGTCGGAAGCAAATGCCACAGACATTGCTTTTAAAGATGTATGAGAATAGTTACGTGATTACCATTGTCAGTAATTGATTAATTTCCATTCATGATCAATTCCAAAATCATTATTAGAACCTAAACCAAAACACACATAAAAAAAAAAAAACAACCCAAAGAACATAAATCTGAATTGAATCTATCATGAAAGAACCTCAATTTTCCTAATCTGTCACGATATGGGATGTGGCATAATTCAGATCAATGCGCGTGATGGTTATAATGCGGAGCGGGTTAAACCGCATGAACCAAATAAAGCCCGATGACCTTCTTTGCCATTTGCACACGATAACTATTGGATATCAAGAACAATCGATCCAGGTTTCGAACATTGAGGACTACAAGCAAGCCAATAAAAATGAGAACATGTAAAAGTAGGGGCTAAGCCTTAGCCAGCAGATAAAAGGAAGGGCTAAGCCTTAGCCAACGGCTATAAGTTAGCCGACCATTTACACGTGTATTGGTTTGAATGAGTTTTTCGTGGATCCTCGGTAGGTTTCATCATTTATTTTGTCGAGCTAAGGCGACGGTGCTTATTTGGTGTTGTCTGATTGGATGTATGTATATGTATATATAAATACATATTCGTGATTTTCTCATTTGATAAACATGATTTTTCACGTGTATTGGTTTGGTTGGCTTTTTTATGGACCCTTAGTACTTTTCATCATTTATTTTGTCAGCTAAGACAATGATGTTTATTTGACGTTGTCTTATTGATTTGTTTTGAATGTCTATTTATAAAATATTTAAAAGTTATTTATGATTTTTTCCATTTTATAAACAAGATTTTGTTCAAACGTCATAATATTTAAAGGCTATATGATATAGATTAATATTTAGAACTTTATAAGTTACGAATTTTTTTAGAAAAAATAGTAAGAGATTTTTTTTTATTTTTTGCTTCTCCTTTTCGTCAAAACAAAAGGAAAAGTTTTGATATCCGTTTTCAACGAGCTCCAAGTCTCCAACCACTAAATCATTCAATTTGTTGTTATCTTTCAAACATAGCACATGCGTATGAGGATAAAAACATTATTAATCCATTGTGTAACCACTTTTTTCCACATTAAAGATAAATCAGTTTCAAAACATTAAATTCAGGGATTTGAAAAAGTAAACACGCGTACGTAACGATAAGAAGAAACAAACAAACATATAATTTTAATAAAGAACATACGATAGGGCCCTCCCTTGTCGCGGCAAAGGTCGAATGATGATTATGCTACCAACAATTGTGTCAAAAAAAACCCAAGAACTAAGTTATTTTTGCACGACTCTAATTTTATTTTATTAATCAATCGAAACCATTCCAAATACAATAACCATAATCCTTTGTTTTGATTTTTATTAGACTTAAGCTGAAAAACGAAATCAAAACAACCAACAAACATATTATTTAGACTTTATATAAGATCCTCACCCCCATCAACTATCACATTTGAGCCACAATTAAGATTAACTTCTAACTGATTAAAATTCAATAGAAATTTTGTTGCCATCAGCGTCTTCACTATGGTTTTTCTTATAAACTTTAGTGGCATCTAACCGGTTAATTTGCCACCCTTTAACGTTTATTAACTGGTGAATCTTTTCGACTTGGCGGCGTGCCAACTTGCATGTGTTGATCTTCATTTCGTGGATGGCTGAATCCAATAACATGTCGAGAGTTTTTTCATCGGTGTAAGATGAATCAATTGCACGAAAGTACGAATCAAGTTCTTGCACGCCAATTGCTCTTCGGATCCCTTTCGAGTAGTCAGCCTTAGGGTTGTAAAACTCTCTGACTTCATCCACCATCCCGTTGACCACCTTGCGGTCAATGCGGTCAGCTAGTACTTGGTAAAGCACCGACAATTCCACGTCAACCCACAAAAAGCAAGTCTCGTAACTATAACAATAATCATTGATTAAATTTATAACGCTACCATACTAAACAACAAACAAACATACATAGTAAAATCTCATTCTTTTTTTTTTCTTTTTTGAACGGCCAACAGAATCAATCCCGAGCACTCTCGGGACACCTACTGGACAAACGGAGTACTCCGAGAGTAACCCGAGTCCACCACCAATTTCGGGGAAAACCCAGTAACCACCTGCCCGTAAGCACGGCAGTGAAATTACCAGTAAAACACGTTTGACTCAAGGATCCAACCCAGGTATTATTGGGTCTCCTATCACTACCCACCATTGCCTCACTCCGCACCAAGTGGAAGTTGAACCTGCATCTCTCAAGAGAAATGCAACTCTTCCACCACTTAATCTAAAGATCATTAGCCAGTAAAATCTCATTCATGTGATTAGAGTTGCACAAATCGAGTTCAAACCCTAAACTGGTTTGAGTTGGTCAAGGAAAAGTCAAAACTAGGTTTTTGTTAGTTTGTTGACCTGTTTTGAGCAGTTTTCACTGGTTCTTTATCGGTTCAGTTAACCGTTTTAAAGGAGACAATCATAAAAATGGTTACAAACCTACGATGAGACTATCATAAAAATGTTCTCACATTGGTTTGGTTGTGCACCTCTAAAGCTATACAAATAATAGGGTTTCACGAGATAGGATGGGACCAGGGGAGGAGCTTAGAGGAGGCCGGACCGGGCCTCGGCCCGTGCGGTTTTTTCGCCTAGTAGTGTTAAATTTCAGGTTTTCGAGAATTTTTTTAAATGTGTATTGGTTCGACCCAGACTGATTTTATCTCCAAAAAAACATCGGCCCATGCTGAGTTTTAGGTCAAGATCCGTCATTGGATGGGACAAACCTTACCTCTATCCCGAAAGACACACAAGCCCAACTCTATATCACTAGTATATAGCACTTTAAGACTAATACACAAACACAAGTAAATCAAACAGTACCTAGATCGAAACTCGCGATCCTCAACCAATGCTTCGATGAAAGAATTCGATCCACCGGAAATTATGGGCAGCTTCTTTCTCCCAACAACTGATTTCAAGGCAAGTGAAGCCTCTAGGACGAAGTTTTCAGCAGTGAAATCGGTTTCAGGATCAACAACTCCAAGGAGATGGTGTGGCATTCCGTCACGTTCTTCCTTTGTGATTTTGTTAGTGAGAATATCTAAACCTTCGTACACTTTCATTTTGTCCGAGTTTATTATCTCGGCCGGATATTGGGCTGCAAGGTCTATGGCAAGTCTTGATTTTCCGGCACCGGTGGCACCCATCACAACCACAACTTTTTCTTTTGGAAATTTAACGATGGAGCAGGTGGGTGTTTGCAGTAAGGGCGCTAGAGCCATCTTGCACATCATTTTTTGGTTAATGTTTGTGAGAAAGAGGGTGGTTTGTGACGGCGGTGGGTGGTTTGCGACGGTTGTGGTGACTGTTGGCTGTGGCTGTGAATAATATTTTATGATTTGAATTAATGTGAATGGTAATTGGTGGAACACGATTGGCATTTATAGCATGAAAATCCTGACTTTCGTAGGCTTTTAATAATTATTTTAAGGTGTACAGTATTAGAAGAAAAACTCTTTCTGAACACCATTCACATTCACATTAGAGTCTTTTTCTATATAACTTAATGTTAAACATATATTTTTTCTATAAAAAATTCTTTATTTTTCATAAGCCTTCCACGTCTACCTTACTTACAAACACTTATTTTATTATTTTTTTCTCATAAAAGGTTGAAAACTAACTAATGTAACGATTTTTTGTTACTTCTTTTATTTTTTTTCTCTATATTATATAGAATATATGATTATAGAGGCTCCATTATGAATGCTCTAAAAAGCATAGAGTTTACGATATCAAAGTATCCGTCAGAAGCTCTAACACTCCCGACCATAGTGTTTACAAGATCAAAGTATCCGTCGGAAATCTCGGTAAAGTGAATTTCCTTAGTAATCTGTCGGTAATAAATTTAATGACAGAAATTAGGTCACAAGGTATCCATCTTTTTCATCTCACACAACTCTCTCTCTCTCTCTCTCTCTCTCTCTCTCTCTCTCACACACACACACACACACACATCAGAGAGATATGAATAGTTGGTTTTGAACTAATAGTTGGTACCGAAATACAAGGAATGGTGTTTCATCAGTACACAAAAGCCGTATCAAATTTCTTTCGATGTCAAATAAAAACATTAGCATACCATGTGGCCTTATCGAGAGCTAATGATGGATTGATGTCTTATACATGTCTAATTTTGCTATTCTTTTTTTAAATAATTAAAACTTTAAGCGAGTACTAGTAAAATGCATATATTAGTTGAACTTTAATCCATGTAATTAATTGAAGAATAATGTTAGGTAAATGAGTTTGACGTTGTTTGTCGTTCTTGAATGTCCTATATGATAAAATGAAACCAAAAAGATTTACTAAAGATGGTCGATCTATATATTTATACGTTAAAATGAATATTTGATAAACAAGTAGGTAAATTGTGGATCAAAATATTAGCAAAATATGAAGACATAATATTATATGAAACAATTCAAAGTATATTGTAACTTTTGTACTAAGTTTTGAGACTAAAAGGTTGTAAACAGACATATCACGACCAATACATATATCGTTTCGACTTTCAATTTATTCATCTTAATCTTAATCTGATGTAAGTGGTATAATGACTACACCACTTACATCTAAGTCATATAATCATCTAAAAAGGGTATAATTTAATTAAAAGTAATAAAGTAACCTATTTAATAACTATAACCATAATTGTCACTTGCTTTAAAAACTATATGATTAATCACCATTTACACAATGTCTCTTAAATTTTAATACGATTTAATAAAACATAGACTAAAATCCAAACCAAAAGTGGAAATATAGTGATGCTTAATTTTAAATTACTCAATGCCTAAACTAAATTTCCCTTGTCTTTAACAAAGACATCATTATACACCGTGGTCGCCCCACAAATCAACGCCACTGATTATGGCCTCATCTTTAGGACTATGGGGTATGGGACAGGGTTGGGGCGTGGGTTGGAGAGAAACGTCTAAGTCATCACCCCGAATGGGTTTGGGTTTGGGCGGGAGTTTAAAGCCGGGCGTGGGGCGGGGCTACCACATGACATGACGGAACCTCATTGGCCAAGAGCACTAGCCCTTTGAAATTGTTTTTTTTTTCCACGCCACCCAACCCACGCCCCACCATACCCCTTTGAAATTGGCTTTTGGTCTTGGGTGTCCCATAGTACACGTGTCGCACCATGCCCCCAACCCACGCCCCACCATACCCCACGGTCTAACCACTTCCACTATTAACATTTATTTTGAAGAGTAAAATTTTTGTACAAATAACTTTAACGTACTAAATGTACGAATAGTATGAAAAGGACAAAAACACGCGGTGACATTATTTTAGTTATCTGTTTGTAGGGTAATTATCAAAATTACTCTACAAATGATATTGTAGAGTAATTTTGATCTTGTAGAGTAATTTTGATCAAAAAACTATACCTCACAAATAAAAAAAACCTCAAAAAAAACCAACCCCCCCCTAACACACACACACACACATCCAAACTAAATGTTAAAAACTAAACCACAAAGCTAAACCCTATAACTAAATGCTAAAAAGAAATTTACAAAAATTAATTTACAAGATCAAAATTACTCTACAGGATCATTTGTAGAGTAATTTTGAATTGTATGTTGTTTGATAATGTAACACCCCAAAACTCGTATTATTAATACGTAGGTACGTTGCCATGTTAATTAAATGAAATACAATAACTAGGTTATTAAACTTAGTTAAAAGCCTAACAAAATAAGTAAAGGAATGAAACTTGTGGCAACTATGATGGTGTGATAAACTTGAGGGACTAGAATTGCCAAATTTGAAACTGAATTTAGTTAAAACAAAAATCACACACACACAAGGAGTGTGTGTGCGTGAGATCGATCAGGAGAAGAGAAAGAAAGGGGTGAAACCCTAATTCAAGAAAACCTTCAAATTGAAAGGGGAAATAAGCCCTAATCGGATGCATGGACTTAGATTCTTGATTATCTAGACTTTCTACACATGAGGTAAGTTGTAGAAGTTAATTTGATGAATTAGTATGAAGTGAATCTATGATTAAACTGTGAAATCTCATGAAATTGTGCATGTAGAGGTGTTAGAATAACCATTTAGACTATGTGTTATGAACAAGTTCAAGTAATTTAATGATTTAAGAAGAAACCCACAATTTTGAATGAAGGTGGCGACATGGGTGTTCTACCCATGTCCAATCCTTGCTTGATGTATTTATTCCTAGCTTGAAATGGGTTTTGAGATGTTAGTTTAGGGTTAATTGTATGAATGGGATGTGATTTTGAGCACTCTCTTGGTGATTGGAATTAAGTTAGTGACTATGCTTAAACTAGTTGTAAACTATGCATAGTAGGTTGTACGCACACCAAGTGCTTGATGAAATGCTTAGGTGAGCTTAATAGATGAGATTGTATGCAATTAATGGATGAATACGCATAGAAGATGTTAATGATGTAATTGATAGTAAACTAACATGAATAATGTGCTTTAGATGAAGTTCATATGATAATTCGGGTTGAATGCATGTTTTGATCAAAATCATGCATTTGGGGATTGTACCTTATGCTTGTATGGTGTGACGGTCACCATGGAATTGATTAATTGTTTAATGGTGATTAAGAAGTGAATGTGTACTAAATATATAACATATGACCATACTAGTAAAGGATGATGTTATGAATTACGCTAAGTTGTCTAACTTAGCAATGTGGTTGTCAAATGTAGAATCATGAAAGCTTAAGTATGTGTGAATTGATTATGTGTATATTGTGTATGTGACTAGGTGATCATGTAGTTGTATGTGTCATACAACATTGTGCATGGAATGATTATGATGTCATTAATATGGTCCACCATATCAACATAACGTGTGTTCAAAATGTTGGAAGTTATATGCTAGAAGGTTGACTTTCTGAAAGTCAACCGAGAATATATAGCATGGTTAGGCCTTTTGACACAAATATAAGAATCAAGAGATCATGGAATATGTGTTAGACAAATTAAGTGCTATTTGTGATAACAAGTTTGGATTTCGAAAATATTGAGTAACGTGGTTGACAATTCATGTCGTATGCGTGTTAGTGAAAGTTAATGTAGATAAGAGTTGGAAATGTGTGTTAATATGAATGAGCATGAATACTAACATTATTATGGCATGACGGCATGAAAGGATAGGAACCACACTAGCATGGACCAAGCATGGACCAAGCATGGAAGGCTAACGGGTCAAAATGAGACAAGGAAGCGGTTACGAACACGGATGCACAAGGTAAGTGACTTCCGACTCACTTCTTAGTATGCATATAGATTTCATGTTCATAAGTGTGGGAAATTATGTAAGATTATGAAATGATGAAAGTTTTAAGATAAGTATTGATCTAGTTTAGATGAGGGAAGTTATCTAAGTCGAAGGTAATTTGATGGGATTAAACGGGTCAAATAAGCTTTGAGCGAAAGTGTGTTAAAAGGATGCAAGATATCTAAAAATTTGATCCTTTATGATAAATAACGTTGAAATTATAAGGTTCATGTGAAATCGGGATCAAACAATCATGTTTGTTTGATAAAATGCACAAACGGGTTAAAATTCGGTAAAAAGGTGATGAGTCGAAGGCTTAAAGGTCTAAAAATTTATTTTGTTGGATGTTGGGTTTCAACTCCAAAAGATGGAGGATTAAATTACGGACGCGTAGGAAAAAGAATCGGGTAAAACGGATCAATAACGAAGAAGTTATGGTCGTTTCCGTAAAAGCTGGCATAGATGAACTGAGCTGCAGACCTGCTGGAAAACGGTCTCCCTCGCGTGGCGCGAGGGAGCAACTGGGTTCCTTCGCCTGGCGCGAAAAACCCTGTTTTGGCGAAAAATTGTTATTTTAATCAGTTTCGCTTCCCAGACTCGTTTAAATACGTTTTAAGTTACGTATGACTAATCCAACTCATGTTATATGAGTTTCAGGTATAATTTTAGCACCGTTCAGTATAATGTGCAGAATTCCTCCAAAATAGTCCCGTAACCAAAAAGGAGTCCCGAATCGTATTCTAAACTTATTATAGAATGATTATGGGATGCGATGAGCGTGTATGCATTTATATATGGAGCGAAATAAGTAGAAAGACATAGTTAAATATAAGTATGGATTTACCTACATGATTAGTAAAAGAGAATCCTTGAGAAAACGCGTCAAACGCGTTTAGAAACGTACGTATGCGAGTAGGTAAGTATGTATGTATGTATGTATGTATGTATGTATGTATGTATGTATGTATGTATGTATGTATGTATGTATGTATGTATGTATGTATGTATGTATGTATGTATGTATGTATGTATGTATGTATGTATGTATGTATGTATGTATGTATGTATGTATGTATGTATGTATGTATGTATGTATGTATGTATGTATGTATGTATGTATGTATGTATGTATGTATGTATGTATGTATGTATGTATGTATGTATGTATGTATGTATGTATGTATGTATGTATGTATGTATGTATGTATGTATGTATGTATGTATGTATGTATGTATGTATGTATGTATGTATGTATGTATGTATGTATGTATGTATGTATGTATGTATGTATGTATGTATGTATGTATGTATGTATGTATGTATGTATGTATGTATGTATGTATGTATGTATGTATGTATGTATGTATGTATGTATGTATGTATGTATGTATGTATGTATGTATGTATGTATGTATGTATGTATGTATGTATGTATGTATGTATGTATGTATGTATGTATGTATGTATGTATGTATGTATGTATGTATGTATGTATGTATGTATGTATGTATGTATGTATGTATGTATGTATGTATGTATGTATGTATGTATGTATGTATGTATGTATGTATGTATGTATGTATGTATGTATGTATGTATGTATGTATGTATGTATGTATGTATGTATGTATGTATGTATGTATGTATGTATGTATGTATGTATGTATGTATGTATGTATGTATGTATGTATGTATGTATGTATGTATGTATGTATGTATGTATGTATGTATGTATGTATGTATGTATGTTATGTATGTATGTATGTATGTATGTATGTATGTATGTATGTATGTATGTATGTATGTATGTATGTATGTATGTATGTATGTATGTAGGTATACACGTATGTAGGCACGCACGTATGTATGTAAGTACGCACGTATGTGAGTAGTTATGTGCGAACGTTTGCATATATATTTGAAGGTATGTATGGAAGTATATATGCAGGTATTCAATGAAATTGAGCTTTGACGATAATAAGAGCGTGCCTTGTGAACGAAGTGTAACGCAGGTACAGCGAGGAAGTCTCACCACGGAATGTATAATCAGATAGAAAGCTGGAATATGACGAAATAATGAAATGAAAAGTCAGTAAGGAGGAATCTTATTTATGCTTATAATGTGTACTAACGTTATGAATGTATGTGGTGAGCGCAGGTCGATCGGGTCACGGAAAAATCATCAAGGAACGGAGATCGAGGACCGAGTCACGTGAGGGATTGTACGGGATTGTATGAGAGAGTAATTCAATACACACAAGTTGTGTTTTATTATGTGAATGAGTTAAATTGATGTATTCATTGTAAATGTGTCACCTTAAAGTGAACCTCAAGTAAGTTAAGACGTTCATAATGAAAGAAATTTTATGGTACGTATTTTCCGCTGCGTCTTTTTAGTTAAAGTGTGTTAGGGTGTAACAGATAAACTTACAGAGTAATTTTGATTCACTTGTAAAATAATTTTGATTCGGAGTAATTTTGATACACTTGTAGAGTAATTTTGATAATTACCCTAAAAGATCAAAATTACTCTACAATAACATTTTACAAAATTACTTTACAAAGATCAAAATTACTCTACAGGATCATTTGTAGAGTAATTTTGATAATTACGAAAAGTGTAAATTACAAGTTTTGTCCTTTATGTTTGTCCAAAATTTCAGGCGTTGTCCTTTATCTTTAAAGTTGACGAGTTTTGTTCTTAACGTTTCAAAATCCTGCACGTTATGTCATTTAGCCCTAACTTAGTTAACTTTTTCTGTTAAATAAGATCATGTGCAATGCACATGAGGGAAATTTTGTCATTTCTACTTTAAATAACCCTGTATCCCTTTTTCTCTCTCAATCTCTAATCTTACCTGACAAACCAACACCGCCCACCCCTTTCCTTTATCATCTACCAAACCACCATCACCCACCCATTTACCACCAGCAACCACCACAACACCACCCACCCCACACATCCCAACCGTAAAAAACCACCTGCCATCATCTCCACCGTACAAGGACGAGCAATCGCCAGCTACATCCACTCACACCAACCATGATGGGTCAAATTACTGATGAATCTTTAAAAGGGATTTGAGAAAGTTTGTTTTTTTAATTTTATTGATGGTTGCGATTATAAACCCTTCTTTAAATAATAATAATGAGTCAACCAGTAACCAAAAAGGCGCCACCATTAACGATGACGGTGCGGTGGCGCTGGAGAATTCGGTGGTGGTTATGTGATTATGTGAACTTGGTTCATTGATTGAATGTTTAATGAAATGATATGTGTTTTTACATGTGAATGTGTATGTACTTGTATGATCCGAACCGCACAACAACATAACCCAATCGCACAAGCCTATATTAGGCCGAACATCTCATCCTTTCACACTTTCCTCTCGGCCCACTCATCTTGAATTCGAAACCAATGGGCAATCCATGATGGGTTCGGCCACTCCCCTATATAAACCAACACAAAACCTTGTTGAGGGTTTTTGTTTCTTCATTGTTGCAAATAACACATAGCACACACACCAAACCCTATTCTCTCCTTCTCCTCCCTTCCTCGTGGTCGACGGTTATCCTTCCATTCGAAGCCCCTATCTCGGCCAAGCTAACATAACTCCCGGTTAGTGTTCACTGCCATGTTAGTGTTCACTGCCAAGCTAACATTCGAAGCCCCTATCTTGGCCAAGCTAACATAAACCCTTCAAGGAAACAGACAAGTTCTCTACCCTAGCAGACATTTACTTAAAGGAAGTGGTTTCGAGGCACGGGGTGCCCACCTCCATTATTTCCGATCGTGATGCACGTTTTACTTCAGAACTGTGGCAAGCAATGCACAAATCCTTTGGCTCACGAATAGACATGAGCACAGCTTATCATCCGCAAACGGACGGGCAGTCTGAACACACCATCCAGACTCTAGAAGACATGCTTCGGGCATGTGTTATCGATTTCGGCAACGGATGGGAAAAACATCTCCCGTTAGTGGAGTTTTCATATAACAACAGTTACCACACCAGCATTCAAGCCGCTCCATTTGAGGCATTGTACGGGCGTAAATGCCGATCACCTCTCTGTTGGGCAGAGGTGGGCGAGAGTCAGATCACAGGTCCAGAACTTGTAGTTGATGCTACTGAAAAGATTGCACAGATACGACAACGAATGACGGCAGCTCGTGACCGTCAGAAAAGCTACGTTGATAAGCGCAGGAAATCACTCGAGTTCCAGGTTGGGGATCGAGTGCTACTCAAAGTCTCACCTTGGAAAGGTGTAGTTCATTTTGGCAAATGAGGCAAGCTCAATCCGCGATATGTCGGACCGTTCGAAATCATAGAAATAATAGGCAAAGTGGCCTATAAACTGAACCTACCAACAGAACTCGGTGGAGTTCACAATGTTTTTCACGTGTCAAATCTGAAGAAATGTCTGTCAGATGAGACCCTCATAATTCCTTTGAAGACTCTCACTATCGACGAACAGTTGCGATTCGTCGAGGAACCAGTCGAAATCACGGACCGGGATGTTAAGGTCCTCAAGCACAACAAAATATCTATTGTTCGAGTTCGTTGGAACTCCCGTCGTGGCCCAGAGTTCACCTGGGAACGCGAAGATCAGATGAAACAAAAGTATCCCCAATTGTTCGCAAACAGCACAACCACTACTGAGACTGAAGCTACCACGGAATTTCGAGACGAAATTCCAAACCAACGGGGGAAGGATGTGACACCCCAGGAAAACCATGCAACTTAACTAGCTAGCTTCCTCAGTGAGTACGTACCAAATTTCGGGACGAAATTTCTTTCAACTTGGGAATAATGTGACAACTCGTATTTCCGAACCTATCTTTGTGTATGATGTAACGTATGTGAACGTTATGTGATTATGTGAACTTGGTTGATTGATTGAATGTTTAATAAAATGATATGTGTTTTTACATGTGAATGTGTATGTACTTGTATGATCCGAACCGCACAACAACATAACCCAATCGCACAAGCCTATATTAGGCCGAACATCTCATCCTTTCACACTTTCCTCTTGTCCCACTCATCTTGAATTCGAAACCAATGGGCAGTCCATGATGGGTTCGGCCACTCCCCTATATAAACCAACACAAAACCTTGGTGAGGGTTTTTGTTTCTTCATTGTTGCAAATCACACATAGCACACACACCAAACCCTATTCTCTCCTTCTCCTCCCTTCCTCGTGGTCGACGGTTATCCTTCCATTCGAAGCCCCTATCTCGGCCAAGCTAACATAACTCCCGGTTAGTGTTCACTGCCATGTTTTGATATTGCTCGATCATGTGATATGTTAGGAGTCATGCTAGTAAACATGTTAAAAACGATTATAATCATGATTTGAATCTATGTGCTTGATCTCGGTGATATGTTTATATGCTGAAATATAACCGGATTAATGGTCTTGGGTTGTTTGATGATCACCGAATCGAATATTTGGTTAATCGGCTATTATGGATTGTATTTGGATGATTTGTTAGTTTGCCATGTTAGTGTGTATGTTAGTGATAGGGATCATTGAACTGCTAATGTGATTGAAGGTTTTGATAAGTTGTTGTTCATGGCTATGATTGATTAGGATTATGTGAATTAGTTGCAACAATCTTGATTTGATCGATTGGCACAAGAGTGGAAACTGTTGACCGATTTAATGCTTGATTTGATCGAATAATTGTAAAACAAGAAACTGTTCAAATTATTGTAACTGATTGCGTGATTTTAGGAACTATACCCGATCGCACAACTGCAATCGCACAAGATCAGAACACACAAGTTATGATCGCACAAGTTGTTGGATCGCACAAGCTATAGTTTACTGCGGTACAATTGTTTAAATACTATGTACAACTTGTCACACCCCCAAAATCCCACACGCGGAGTACCACCGCTTGGAGGCGTGACATGACCAGGATCAAGCCATCAATCATATCAAACATAGCATTTAATAATAAAAGTAGATAATGTAATTCATCACGACATGATTGATGTTCAAAACCAAACTTTGTTTAAGTAGCGGAAGCATATAAATAAACCCAACATAGTTAATAGTTTGAAATGTCATAATGTTTAGCAATCAATCACTAATCCTTGTCCACAACGACCTGCTCCTTCCTTGTGCAAGCTCCGTAAGTACCTAAGGTCCTGCAAGGCATGCAGCAGAGAGTCAACAACTAGTTGAGCGAGTTCACAGTTAATAGTTCAGTAATAATATAGTGTGAGTAGTAAGTTCGTTCGTTATAGCATATATCGTATTTCCATCGCGGCCTCCCAGGCAGGTATGCGAAGATGTTAGGGGATGTTCATCCCATGTATACTAGATTAGGTTTGTTCGTATCGCGGCCTACCAGGCAGGTGTGCGAAGATTAGCAAGTTTAGTTCGCGGCCTTCCTAAGGCAGGTGTGCGAAGACAGTCATAATATCGCGGCCAACCCTTGGCAGGTGTGCGAAGATCAGTTCAGTAAGTGTTACTAGTCTAGTTGTGTCATATCATTCGGTTCTATCAGCTGAGTATGTACAATAATCCAACAAATCCCATTCCCACCCGGGAACCCCATTCCTTGGCTGTGTGAACTCACCTTGGGTTTGCTCGGTATGCTAAGTATGTGCTTGTAATTAATCAATCGCGTCCTAAAGTACGCACGTATTCATAATCAGTTTGAATTCATACAGTTCACGTATAAGCATAGTCAATGATCACCAAGTAGTACACATCACTAATCAACATCACACAAGTCATGCATAGTGTTTAACATCAGTTAGTTAACTCAGTTACACTTAACAGAATTAAACCAGTTTACTGTGCAGGTTTTCCAGGTTGGCGAAACAGAGGTTGGCGAAACACAGGTTGACGAAACACAATGTGTTTCGTCAACTACCCTGTGACGAATCTAATTCTATTTCGTTAAGGACCTTTGGCGAATCACACTTTCTATTTCGTCGACATCCTTGGAGAAACACATTCTGTTTCGCCAAGACTTCCAATTCGTCAAACATTCACATTCGTTAAGCAGCAGTTAGGTCAACATGTCAGTTACGCAATCATCACAGAAAACCCTAATCATTCTAGCAGCCGTCATGCCATCATCGGATCAACACTAACCACAGATTGTTATGCACGGATCTTAGAGAATTCATTCAACGATCATTATCAAATCAATAACGTACTCATCACGGTTTTAATGTCTAGCATGAACCCTAACTTACGTGTACCACAAATCGATTATCATAACACAAACAACATTCAAATATTGTTCCTAAGCATCATGAAATCTAGTTCATCATTAACAATATACATATACATAGGTTGTAACCGATAAATCATACGTTACTAATCCGGGATTACCATAAACATATATTCATATATGATCCAGGAATCAAGCATAGATATAACATGAATCAAGAAATCATGAACACATAAACGACTAACCGAGTGGAGGGAAAGACGGGTTAATCGCTAGGAGGTCTCTAAAAACCAGCTGCCGTCAGTGCACAGGAGCTCTAGGGTTTCTGTTTTGCTAAAGTGTGGTGAAAGTGGTTGTTCCGTCTAACATATACGTGTTTTAATGCTTCTGGGCCCTTAATGGGCTTGACGAATCATATGGGCCGGCGAAATAGGCTGTTTCGTTAAGAGTGGGCTGGCGAAACAGGATTGGCGAAACAGGTTTCCTGTTTCGTCGAATGGTTCTTGGCGAATCAAAATTCTGATTCGTTGAGATGTTTGTTGGTGAAACGCTCTAAGTGTTTTACAATAATCCATGTTATTCTTATAACAATAAGCCACATATGTGCACAATCATAACACGTTTCAATAAAACATAGCATGTATGATTACCAGTCAAACAACTACACAGTCAAAGTTAACGGTCAAGGTCAACGTGCATTAAATACAAAATGAAAGTCAAAAGTTCGAGTTGTCACACAACTCACTTATGCATGATCGCATAAGGTATTGTGGATCGCACAAGACAGTGCCAATCGCACAATACCTTGGGCCACACAAAGGTTTAGACTATATTATGTTGTTGGGCCGAACAGCCCAAGACACCCTCCGCACGAGTTGTCTGTAGTCGCACAAGTTTATTTGGACCGCACAAGTTTAGGTGTTTGTTTCATTGTTTGGGCGGTTTGGGTGTTGGGTTGCATGATTTGGGCCGGGTATGCTTTTGAGTCGCACAACCCGTGTGAGTCGCACAAGATTGTGCTGGACGCATAACAGGTTGGGTCGACTACCTTTTAGGCTTCACTCTTTGGATCGCACAAGATGTTTGGGCCTGCACAACTATAACCGCCCACTTGTCTATGTCGCACAAGTTAAACATTATGTGAACTTGACTGAACTACCTGTTCTACGTGTTACCATGATCAATACATGTTCGTAACCAGTTAGCTTATGCGTAAACATACGTGCATTACTTGAACCTAGACCTGACTTGTATGGTAACCATGATAGGACATGGTTAACCCCTTATAGCTCAAGTAACCTTTTCGTGTATCTGCCGAGCAAATCAAGGAGAGTTCACACTCTTACCAAGGCATGGGATTCCCGGTGGGTTGGGAATGGGATTGAATGATTACTTGTACTTTCATCGCGACTGGGAATACGTACCACTGACCTCGTTAGGGGAAGGACACCTATAGATACAACTAGACTAGTAACACATGGGAAGCCCCCACTAACCTTCGCACGCATGTTTGTGAGACCGCGATACAAATACTAATCTTCGCAAACATGTCTGGGAGGCCGCGATACCAATACTAATCTTCGCAAACATGTCTGGGAGACTGTCACGGCCCCCGGCCCGATTTGACCCGTTTCAGGAGCCGCGGGACAGGAATCCTGTGGTATTTAATTTAGGCGACAGCGGAAGTCTTTTTAAAACAGGATTTTTCAATAATTTAAACTGCCTGTTTCATAACTTAGGGATAAATTCCCGTAATTTACAATAATGTAATTTCCCAGGGAAATCTTTATTTTCAAACATGATCCTTTATTTATTTATATTGAGCCACTTTTCTAAGCTGGGAGTGCTTCACGGCACTTTTCTTTTGCTCACAACAGATCACCTGAAACATGTTTGAAAAAGGTTTTGTCAGCGGGGAAATACTGAGTGAATCATTCATTTTACTAAAACGACACATTTGTTATAATTTACAGTATTAAGAGCGATTACAATGTTTCTGATATCAAACCAACTACCCACAGTATTTGTCACTCGACCAGCCATCGGTAGCCTCATTGCCCGATGGTGTCTGTGACTATGGTCATATCACTCATTGGCTAACCCGTTGTCCAATAGTGACGGTTATCAAGTAATGTATACAAAACCCCACATACCGGCTGTGACTTGGTGATTACAAAGACTTAATCCCTGTAATTATAACTTTGAAAATAATTTTGGAGTTTTGTAAAACAGTTGATAAAAAGAGAATGACTCACATTGCAGATTTACGAGCAGAGTATAAGCTTTACTGATTAGCCTTTTTAACCTAATTTAAATAACAATGCACACACAAACGGGATTAGTAACTAATTCAGCAGTTACGTCAATTCACGAGATTAAACCCTCACAACAATTTATAAGTGAAATACTTAACAATTCAACGGATTCACAACGAATGACAGAGTATAGTCCGAATTCGAACAGCACTCAAACATTCAAGTCGAAATCACAATGAATAACAAAGTATTAGCTCAATTTGAGCAGCATTCAAACAATCGTAGGATAGTTACAATCGATCGGACGTTGAATCGTAATAGCGATCGAGTTATTACCCTGATTGCGGCAGCGATTCGTGATCGGTGTGTGTTGTGAACGATTATTGCTATAACTCAGTGCATAAGGTGAATTTGGACGTCGAAGTAACACCAAAATTCAAGTGCCACTGCCCCCTATTTATAGCTGGAAAATGCTCCCCATCGCGCCACGCGAAAGAGACATGTGTACCCGTCGCGTGGCGCGACAGGTCTACTTTCTAGCCTAGGTTGTTTCGTGTCCCAGATAGCCTTGCTGAGTAAATGTACGAACAAATTTCATTTCTACAGCAATTTTAGAAGATAATTGTCCAATAGGGTTTAGCCCCCCTAAGTTTTAGGGGCCCTGATCCAGATTCCGATTTTTATGAAATTTTTAGGGTTTATGCGGAATTACTTGGGTTTCTCAGTTAGGGTTTCCTTAATAGATAATTAATCTACTAAGCATTAATTTTAGTGAGAGTTGTTACATCCTCCCCACCTTAAGAAAAATCTCGTCCTCGAGATTCACTGAAATAGATGAGGGTATTTCCGCTTCATTTCTGATTACAGCTCCCAAGTGTATTCTGGTCCTCTCTTTGAATCCCATTTGACTTTGACTAACACTAGTCGCGTGTGTTTGAGAAACTTCACTTTCTTGTCTTCTATTTGCAATGGTTTCTCTACGAATTTTAACTTTTCGTTTACCTCTACATCTTGAAGAGGTATTACCAGGGATTCGTCTGATAAACATTTCTTGAGATTGGATACATGAAATACATCATGTACTCCAGCTAGTTCTTCTGGTAGTTGTAAGCGATAAGCAACTGGTCCAATTCGTTGCATTACTGAAAATTGTCCTACGTATCTTGAACTCAGTTTTCCTTTCTTACCAAATCGTACTACTCCCTTCCAAGGAGAAACTTTCAATAGTACTTTGTCTCCGACTTGAAATTCTAATGGCTTGCGGCGATTATCTGCATAGCTTTTCTGGCGATCTCTAGCCGTTTTCAATCTTTCCTTGATTTGAGTTATCTTGTCTGTGGTTTCTTGTACAATTTCTGGACCTGATAATTGACTTTCTCATATTTCTGCCCAACAAACTGGGGTTCTGCACTTGCGTCCATACAGTGCTTTGAATGGAGCAGCTTCGATACTTGAATGATAACTATTGTTATAGGAGAATTCAATTAAGGGTAAATGGTTATCCCAATTACCTCTAAAATCAATTACACATGCTCGGAGCATGTCTTCCAGGGTTTGTATCGTCCTTTCACTTTGTCCATCTATTTGAGGATGATATGCGGTACTTAAATTTAGTCGGGTTCCCATTGCTTCCTGGAAACTTGTCCAGAAATGAGAAGTGAAGCGACTATCTCTATCCGATACAATGGAGAGTGGGACTCCATGTAAGGATACTACTTCATCTACATACAACTTGGCTAACCTTTCCATGCTAAAGGTTTTCTTCATTGGTAGAAAATGAGCTGATTTGGTTAATCGGTCCACAATTACCCAAATCGCATCATTACCTTTTCTGGTTTTGGGTAACTTAGTAACAAAATCCATTGTTATGAGTTCCCATTTCCATACAGGCATTTCTAACTGTTGTAGTAATCCTGAAGGTTTCTGATGTTTTGCCTTAACTTGTGAACAAGTAAGACACTTGGATACGTATTCAGCTATGTCCTTTTTCATTCCTATCCACCAGAAATTATTTCTTAAATCTTGGTACATTTTATTGTTTCCTGGATGTACGGTATACCTAGATTTATGAGCTTCTTCTAGAATCTTATTTCTTAATTCTTCCTGCTTAGGTACCCAAATTCGTTTCTTGTGGAATTTCCAAATTCCATCCTTTCCTTGCTCTAATTCTTTTAGGTAACCTTTCATTCCTTCAGAATCATCCTTGATTGCCATTTCCTGAATGTTCCTCAATTGTTCCATTAAATCTACTTGTAGATTTAATCTAAGAGCACGTACTCGCTTTTGCTTTTCATGATATTTACGACTTAAGGCATCTGCGACTACGTTCGCCTTTTCTTCGTGATATTGAATATCACAGTCGTAATCGCTTAGGATTTCCATCCACCTTCTTTGCCTCATATTTAACTCTTTTTGCCCAAATATGTACCTTAAACTTTTATGATCTGTATAGATAGTAAACTTACTTCCATACAGATAATGTCTCCAGATTTTAAGGGCAAAAATTATGGCTCCTAATTCTAGGTCATGAGTCGTATAATTTTGCTCGTGCTTTTTCAACTGCCTAGAGGCATACGCAATTACCTTCTTGCATTGCATCAACACGCATCCGTATCCTAATTTTGAAGCATCACAGTAGACTTCAAAGTCTTCTGTTCCTTCGGGTAAAGCTAAAATTGGAGCATTTGTCAATCTGTGCTTTAGAATTTTAAAAGCTTCTTCTTGTCTATGTCCCCATTCAAACTTAGCGGCTTTACAGGTCAATTTCGTTAAAGGTACAGCTATCTTAGAGAAATCCTTAATAAATCGTCTATAGTATCCAGCTAAGCCTAGAAAACTTCTAATTTCCATAGCTGTTTGCGGAACCTTCCAATTGGTGATTGCTTCTATTTTAGCAGGATCTACGTGAATTCCTTCGTGATTCACCATATGACCTAAAAATTGTACTTCCTGTAGCCAGAATTCACACTTCGAGAATTTGGCATAAAGCTTTTCCTTTCTTAACAAAGTTAAGAGTGCATGTAGGTGCTTACAATGTTCTTCCTGACTTTTGGAATAAATAAGTATATCGTCAATGAATACGATCACAAATTTATCCAAATATGGTTTACAGATTCTATTCATCATGTCCATAAATGCTGCTGGAGCATTTGTTAGTCCAAAGGGCATGACTGTAAACTCATAATGACCATACCTAGTTCTGAAAGCAGTTTTAGGTATGTCTTCTTCTTGTACTTTCAGCTGGTGATATCCGGATCTTAAGTCTATTTTAGAAAAATACCTAGCGCCTTGTAATTGATCAAAAAGATCGTCAATCCTAGGTAATGGGTATCGATTCTTAATTGTAATTTTATTTAGTTCCCTATAATCGATACACATCCTCATCGATCCATCTTTCTTTTTCACAAACAACACTGGTGCTCCCCAAGGGGATGAACTAGGTTGTATAAATCCTTTGCTTAGTAATTCATCTAACTGTTTCTTCAATTCTAGCATTTCGGCGGGTGCTAATCGATATGGTGCCTTGGCTATCAGTGTAGTACCTGGAATTAGATGAATTCTAAACTCTACTTCCCTATCAGGTGGTAACCCAGGTAATTCTTCTGGAAAGACATCTGGGTATTCTGAAACTATAGGGATGTCCTGGAGTTCCTTACTTTTAGTGTTAATGATTACAGAAATCATATACACCATTTCTTGTTTCCTTGAATAACTAGCCAATTTCATTACTGAAATAAATTTTAGTGGCTTTCGAGGTCTATCTCCTGTAATTAGAATTACTTCTCCTGTGGGGGTACGGATTTCTACGAATTCTTATCACAAAGGATTCGAGCATGGTTGGCTATTAACCAATCCATTCCTAACACCACATCGAATCCGGCTAATTTCATAGGTAATAGGTTTGTAGAAAACATATGACCTAATAGTTCTATCTTTCCTTCTTGCAAAACCTTGTCTATGTTGATAGAATTTCCATCTGCCGTTTCAACAGTAAAGATCTGCCTAAGGGTGGTTAAGGGTAAGTTAAGAGCTTGGCAGAATGAAGTATTAATAAAACTTTGGTTTGCACCAGAGTCAAATAATACTTTTGCATAGACGTTATGCATTAAAAACGTACCCGCTATCACATCTGGAATGAGTTCGGCTTCTTGAGTGGTCAGCTGGAATGCTCGGGCATTCTTCTTGGTTGTCCCTTCAGTTGGTTTGCCTTTGTTATCTGCTGGTTTAACCAATTTAGGGCAGTCGGGTTTGAAATGCCCTACTTCTCCGCAGTTATAACAGACCCTGGTCTTTCTCCTACAATCTTCCTCACGATGTCCTATCATTTTGCAAAAATTGCAGGTCACGTTGCATCTTCCAAAATGTTTCTTTCTACAATTTCTGCAGAAAGGAGGTGACGATGATTGCCCTGTTCCTCTTTTCTTAGTATTACCCACACGAAATCCTTGGGTAATCTTCTGGGCCAATTCCTTCTTTCGATCTTCTTCCCTTGTGCGTACTAGTTCATCGGTTAAGGTACTTGCTAACTCCACAGCATCGTCAATAGTGCGTGGTCTTGCATCCTTAACGATGTTACGGATTTCTCCGATTAATCCCCAAATATAACGGGAAATGAGTACCGGTTCTGGCGAAGCCAGGGTAGGTACCACTCTCGCATATTCAAAGAATGTCGAAGTATATCCCCGACAGTCTACGCCTATCATACGATGGCTCAGGAACTTGTTGGCCATTTGTTCCTTTTCGTATTCAGGACAGAATTTTCTTTCTACAAGACTCTTAAATTCTTCCCAATTCATCGCATAGGCCACCCTTCTTCCTTTTGCTTGTAGCACGGTGTTCCACCACTCTAGCCCCCTTCTTTGAATAGATTTGACGCATACATCACTTGATCTTCTTCAGCACATTTACTTATTGCAATTACTGCTTCGGTTTTCTCTAACCAACACAGTGTTGCAGTTGCCCCTTCATTACCTGCAAATTCTGCGGGTTTACAGGCAAGAGAACTCTTTGTAAGTGCAACCAGGCGTTGCAGCTTTCATTTTCTTAGGGAATGGGGCCTGTTGCGGATCATGATTGTCATGATTGCCGCCTCCATTTATGCTGTTACTGCCGTTATCTTCCGGAGTACGTTTGCTAGGAATTAATTGTTGTGGTTCGGCAGGTTTCTGAGCAGCAGCCATAATTTCTGGAATAGCATTGGCTATCCCTTGAGCAACAATGTTCTCGATATCTTGCCTAGTCATATATTGATTTTCTTGATTTTGCTCAGATTGATTTTCTTCATTAACTGGTTCACTATTAGCGTTTTCCATCTGCTAGTTAGTATGAATTATTAGTATCTAATTGTTGATAACAAAATAATCACACATAAACACATAAAATCTTACAACACACATCTATAACCAAAATTGTCGATACCTCGACTTCTGTTTTGTTTTATAGATTATATCTGCTTCAATACACACTTTTTATCTTACACTGTTTTATTTCCCATTTTACAGAGTTAGATTTACTATATTGGTTATAATACAAACATACTTCCCGACCCTCCTATTCCTTGATCAACTGGCAGTTTAGTAGTGACGCTCCCTCTCGTCATACTTCCAGGAGATTTGTTCCCCCATTTCCCGGATCCTATTCCCTGTACCTATCAGCTCTTCACCGAACTGACGGAGTTCGGCTAAGTTTTCATAGCTCATCGGCGGATTGGGGATAGGTTATGGATCAAACTGTGGGAGGAAGGAATAAGGACTATTGATCATATTTTGGAATTGCCAGTCATTTGTCCACCATTCTTCCATTTGGCCTAAAGGTCGTGTGTGGATTAGTGGGTCTGGAATAGCTGGTTCTAGGTTTATTGGGAGTTGGGCTGTGGCAGGGTAAGAGTAGAGATTATTGTTGACAGGCTCTATGACATCACAATTGGCCAGTAGACGGTCTATTTCGTCTTGAAATGTGATCTCCTCAGGTTGTTTAGAGCTCTCTCTGATCTCTATTCCCTTTTGCTTTATGTCTATCCCTATTTCTGGCCCTGCTTGTTTGGAACTCTCTCCGGTCTCTATTTCTTTTCCTTTACTTACAGGATTTTCTATTTTAGGAAGTTTCCTAGTGGCGGGTTTTCTCCTGCGCACTTTTCTCCATCCAACATATCTTCTCCTCTTTTTAGGTTTTGCTCTTTCCAGCGGTGGAGCTTGGAATTCCAAGGGTTCCTCTATATCAGCAACATATCCAGTAAAGTCGTGGGACTGGGTAGAGGTTAAGATTCTGGAATGCTTCAGATAACTCACTCATGTTGTGTAGCATATATGCAAAATGCACAAATAATCATTGAAGTTTTATTGCACACTACTTTGTACAAAGGACAACAGGAAAGAAAACACACTCGGATTTATTTATTTACTGGGTAGTGCTATTACTAGACTTAGGGTGTTAGTAATTTAAAGATTTGCATGTTCTGCTACAGTGGCTAGCATATACAGGTTTGCCCATTTTTCATCTAATTGGTCTTCCCAAGGTAGATTATTGCCTAATTCCTGGACTTCTGGATTAAACCTCACTTTCTTGGCTTGGGTTTTCTTTTTCTTCTAACCCTTTCTAAGTATTGAATTTCTTTTCTCTGGGGTAAGAGGATTTTCATAGTTTGCCTTACGGACAAAAATCCCTTCTTCTAAATTGGCTGGATATTTGGAGGAAGAGGTTCCCTTTTCTTTAGGTGTACTATCTCATTTGTGGTAGATGGCGGAAATCTTTTGTTTACCCATACTGTAATTTTAACAATTAATCAGTTAATGCACATATATTCACAAAATGGCAATTAGAATTTTCCTAAGTACTTAAATCATTTAAAATAGTGAGCTTAATCAGTAAGCTTAAAACAGTGGCTCTGATACCACCTTTTCCTGTCACGGCCCCCGACCCGGTTTGACCCGTTTCAGGAGCCGCGAGACAGGAATCCCGTGGTATTTAATTTAGGCGACAACGGAAGTCTTTTTAAAACAGGATTTTTCAATAATTTAAACTGCCCGTTTCATAACTTAGGGATAAATTCCCGTAATTTACAATAATGTAATTTCCTATGGAAATCTTTATTTTCAAACATGATCCTTTATTTATTTATATTGAGCCACTTTTCTAAGCTGGGAGTGCTTCACGGCACTTTTCTTTTGCTCACAACAGATCACCTAAAACATGTTTGGTGATTACAAAGACTTAATCCCTGTAATTATAACTTTGAAAATAATTTTGGAGTTTTGTAAAACAGTTGATAAAAAGAGAATGACTCACATTGCAGATTTACGAACAGAGTATAAGCTTTACTGATTAGCCTTTTTAACCTAATTTAAATAACAATGCACACACAAACGGGATTAGTAACTAATTCAGCAGTTACGTCAATTCACGAGATTAAACCCTCACAACGGTTTATAAGTGAAATACTTAACAATTCAACGGATTCACAACGAATGACAGAGTATAGTCCGAATTCGAACAGCACTCAAACATTCAAGTCGAAATCACAATGAATAACAAAGTATTAGCTCAATTTGAGCAGCATTCAAACAATCGTTGGATAGTTACAATCGATCGGACGTTGAATCGTAATAGCGATCGAGTTATTACCCTGATTGCGGCAGCGATTCGTGATCGGTGTGTGTTGTGAACGATTATTGCTATAACTCAGTGCATAAGGTGAATTTGGACGTCGAAGTAGCACCAAAATTCAAGTGCCACTGCTCCCTATTTATAGCTGGAAAATGCTCCCCCTCGCGCCACGCGAAAGAGACATGTGTACCCGTCGCGTGGCGTGGCGGGTCTACTTTCTAGCCTAGGTTGTTTCGTGTCCCAGATAGCCTTACTGAGTAAATGTACGAACAAATTTCATTTCTACAGCAATTTTAGAAGATAATTGTCCAATAGGGTTTAGCCCCCCTAAGTTTTAGGGGCCCTGATCCAGATTCCGATTTTTATGAAATTTTTAGGGTTTATGCGGAATTACTTGGGTTTCTCAGTTAGGGTTTCCTTAATAGATAATTAATCTACTAAGCATTAATTTTAGTGAGAGTTGTTACAGAGACCGCGATACAAATACAAATACAACTAGTCTAGGACACATGGGAAACCCCTACTAATCATCGCAAACATGTCTGGAAGACCGCGATACGAATTAATACGATACATGGTTTACTAAACGAACATATGGTTCATGAAACGAATACTATAACTAAACAACCAACTGTGAACTCGCTCAACTTTGTTGTTGACTCGTTGTTACATGCCTTGCAAGTCAATAGGTACTCAGGGAGCGCACAGGGGGGGCGCAGTCGTTGTGGGGCATGGATCGTGGATGCCATGTGTAACACCTCGAAAAATTTCGTCCAATAATGTCTTGACAGGTGTCATAAGGTTCCGTTATGTGAAAACATACTTTAGAGGGACTAAAAGTGACAAACAGTGAAAACTATGGAACGTAAGGGTCCGAAGTGTCAACAATGGATAAATAGGCTCTATGATAACCCTACATAATGTTTATAACCTTAAACGGATGGTTCATGGATCATACGGCGCGGAAATTGCACAAAAGTGAAGTATTGCAAACTATAGGGGCCAAAAGTGTCAACATGTTTAATTTATACCTCTGAGTGAACTTTTGGCAGACCCGAAGCTTTGTAAAGCTAAAATATACTCATTAGAATATGTGGTAAAAATTTCATGAAGTTTCGTCAACGTATGAGAAAGTTATGGCCAAAACCGTACTTGAAGGACTAAAAGCGTCAACGTCGAATTTCAGGGCTTTTCGGTTGAGCGCAAAATTTTCCGAGGACATTACCATGTTGGTAAAAGTCCTAAGGTTCTTAAAAACCAGGATTTAGGGTTTACGAGTCAAATTCAAGAGCCGAAACATTAATCGCGAAGACAGGGACCAAAACTGCCAAAATGTGGCAAAGTTTGACAGCAACAAAGGCCAGGCGGCCCGCCTGGACTGGCTTACGCGGGCCGCGACCTAGGCCCGGATGCAGAATTCGTTTTTTTAGCTATTTGGCTCCGAAATTTAAGTTGATTACAGCTCATTCCACCTCCCATCTGCCCCAATATGTGCCCTTGCATGCCTAGTTCAACAGGAGCCTACTACAAACATCTGATTCACTCTTTAAATCAGATTTTGATCATTGTTCTTGGCACTTGAAGTTGTGAACAAGGAGCTCTCTACATTCAAGAACTCTCTCAAGCTTTCTGGAGCATTTCTGAATATCAAGGACGATTTCTAGTGTTCACTAAACATCTATAGGACCCTTGTAAGCTCTCAATTCAATCTTTAATCCGTTCTTGTTGTGATTATTGCTAAAAGTCAAACTGTTTGTTCATAAGCTTTGACTTTCTGATTAAACAAGTTTCAGTCAGTCATTTCCCGAATTGAAACCTGATTCATGTTGGTAATATTATGGGAAACAAACCCTCAAAAGGGTACTCTCTGATTCCCACTACATGCATGCTAAATGTCGAGTCAAACCTATTTCTAAAAAGTCAACAGAAGCGATTTTTGTGAAAAATGACATGAATAATGATACAGATGACATGCAATCTGTTTGATCTTCATAGAAAGCTTTATTATGAATATAAGAATGTATTTTACCACGATCAACTCGACGATCTTTAGTGTAAACCCGGATTGGAACCGAAAGTCTTAATAAACGACTTTTTCGTAAACTATCGGTTCGGATCCGTACATGCATGTGTGAGATCTGTATTTTAGAGCATTTTTGACCATTGGCATTTTAGTTAAACTTTCTGGAAATTTTATGTCATAAGTCTATGCTTAGCCGATTCGAGTGCATGTTTCCGATTTATGCATAAAGTTGACTATTTTGCCCTTTTTGATATAAAACGTGATTTTCGGAAAAGTGAAAGAGTAGAAATCTTTATTTCTAATATATAAACTTGCACCGAAAATTTCGGATCAGTTGGTGGTCCAGATTGTGAGTTATGGCCATTAGCGTAAAACTATATTATAAATTTACATAAACGGTCCTTTTCGCGTAGAACCCGTTTCTGGCCACGTTTTGATACGAAACTCTTTACCAACAGAAGTAATATAATATTCTGGGAATTTTGATGATTTTTAAGTAATTTTTGGCTGAACGGATCCTAGATCGCCTAGTCATTTCGGCTTATGTCGGTTTTGACCGTTTTTGCCATAAAATGAGTTTTACACATCTTTTGACCCGAAACCTTTTTCTACTGATTTTATATGATGAATAAATTATTTTAAGTATTCTGGAAATATAAAAATCTCATATTTAATTTGAAAACCCGAAAACGCCCTTAAATCGCATATTTAGCGTTTTAAGCGCATAGTGAGCGTTATACTTGTTTTAAACATATAAGACCTATACCTACTGATGTGTTTAGCATATTTTCATATAAAAACAGTAAGTATAAGTATATGAACTCAGACTTCCAGTTTTGGCACTTTTAGCCCTTGTGAAATTACTAAAATACCCCTACGATGCATAGTTTGGTTTTAAATGATAAATTTGGTATATGGGTCATACCCTACTGTTATAATATGTTAAATGAGGTATATTTACTGTATGAACCAGACCCGAAACTCAGATTTCTAATTTGACTCTTTTATAATCTTTTAAATGACCAAAATGCCCTTATAAGGCATAAATTGAGTTTAAAATTATTCCGGGCAATATAGAACATGACTTACTGATGTTGTATCATATTTAAAGCATATTATCTCAGGGAACTTGCATTTGACTCTTTTGGCTACCCGTAACGCCCTTTTTGCGTTCGGTTCAGTTTACGTAACTAGTTTGCGTAAATTGACCGAAACGGGTCAAACGTTATCATTTTTATCTCATAATCCAGAATGTATTTAGTATACCCATATTATACAAGTATTCAAACTTGTCGGGTCTAAATCACATTCTATCCGGTCTTTCGCTTAATCGTGCGTAAACCGTATCATCCTTAAACTAACCGGTCAAAGCTTAAGCTTAAATAAAAGGCCGTTAGGAATCTAATAGGTTAATTATAAACCTTTGTTCCAGATTAGGAGGCCCGGTAAAAGCTACCAACACTTATCATTTGTGACTTATACTGCTCAGGTAAATACATTTTGACTTATTTTCCCTAACGGGCTTGGGGTACGGTATTTAAAATACCGCTTGATCGGGCGCACAAGTCCTGCTCCTTATGGGTGTACAGTCTTGAATAGCTTGTGCGACTTCGTTTAAACAGTCTTGTCTTACTTTAGGCTTTGGGGGTTATTGATCGTGTCCCGGATATCCTTGGCATTATCTTACGAGATGGCCACGACCAGAGCACGGGGTGTAGGCGTACACTCGGCGTGTATAACTCTTTAATGTGGTGTGTCATTTAATTCTTAGTCCGGACAGCAGATCCCGGGCCACCAAAGATACGAGTGCATGTAAATCGTTCACAAGTTTATATTATATAATTATCCCAAGTTAATAAAAATATTTATGCCTTGTGCATTTAAATCAATTTTCAATCATTTTCAAAATGAGTCAGTCGATTTGTATTTACCAGTGTAAACTGACGTATTTTTCCCAAAAGGTTAAGTGCAGGTACTATACGAAAATAGGCTGGCTGTTTCCTAAGAGCGTCCACTATAGTCTCGCAAGCTCGGACGACAAATATCTGTTGAACTATTTTTATCTTATTTTATTTGATCCGCCTGTGGATCCGTTTCAACTACTGTGATATTTATTATTGCAAATTATTTAAAAGTTGAAATGTATCTATTCTGCTTCCGCTGTGCATTATTATATTGTGTTGATTGTCTATGATGATGCCAACTACGTCACTGTACCCCACACCGGGCCCACCGGTGACACGTGGAAATCGGGGTGTGACAGGTTGGTATCAGAGCCAACGCTGAGTGAATTAAACACTATCCTAATGTGTCTAATCTCAGTTACACAATTGCACATTCCTCGATTTTCGAGTCTAGACAAAGAACTTAGGAAATGTTCAACATTTCGTTTAATTTATTTTTATTATTTTTCTTGTCTTATATATTTTGTTGTGCAACTTGTTTGACTTTTGACAGGATCACTATGCCGCCCCGTATGAGAGGTCGAGGAGGATTTGCTACGTCTCACGACCATGAGGCAGGGCCCTCACATAGGCGAGCTCCATCCGCCACGCACAACACAGCCGCCAACGACCTTTGGAGGTCTTTCGCCGAGCCTGCTAGACACTCGGTATCCGCGAGCACTTCACCGTCATTACCCACTCGTTTGGGCCCCACTCGGAGAATGGGCCCCATGGTTCGCATGGATCCTACATACCTTTGCAGCAGTCACCGCACCAGTATCCAGCACCAGTCTACCAGGGTTTATATAACCCTGATGCTTTTGTGGATGAGCCAGTGGGTCATAACCCACTCGGACCGGAGGACCACTTTTCTGGTGGTCACGAGATGGACGTCGACGAGGATACGGACCCCTCGCTACCACCGTCAGGTACGCCCAACCATCCCATTGAGATATCGGATGGGTCGCCATTTAGGGGATCACCCTACAATGGTGGGGACAGCTTTCAGGAGAGATTTAAGCAGCATGATTGGTATTACACCCCCAGCCACAACTCTCTGATGCTCCAGTCTCACCAGGTTTCGCCGGTGCACTCGCAGCACCACTCACAGCAGCAGCTTCAGCAGCAGCCGCCTCTACCGCAGGACCTATCTGAGGCCCTATGGCGTGACGTGATCACTCCGTCACCACCGCCGCCACCAGTTTTACCTCCTCCGCCTCAGAGGCCTAGGAGGAATGCGCGCATGTCTACGCGCGGAGGGATTCGCATAGGCACCCCTCCACATGTTGGTAGCAGCCGCTACACGCCTCTTCCCGAGGAGTCCGAGACGGGGGAGTCTCAGCATCCCGTATCGGAGGTCACTTCAGTACCGATCCCGCCTCTGCCGCCGCAGAACTTTGGAGAGCCGATTCCGGCTTATGCTAGTGCAGCTCAGTTTAACCCGTTCGAGCATGTTTTCCCTCAGGGTTATGATTACACAGGAGACCCTTATTGGCAAGCTGTGAACTACAGCTCACTCCCACCTAGTGGTCCATTGGGAGACACTTGGGCTGCTGGGCAGTCTACTTTTGGTTACCCTCCGGGTTACCAGCAGCCACCGCAGCCGCAGCAGTACCAGCCGCCGCAGCCGCAGCAGTACCAGCCACCGCCGCCGGCGCCTATGATGTCGCCGCCACAGGTTCAGGAAATCCTGCATGGGATTGATAGCATGCGACGAGAGTTTCAACACGAGATGCGAGCTGATCGCCGTCGCACCAGTGGCATGTTCAAGAAGGTCTTTGATTTGCTCAAGGGTAAGAGCAAGAGGGATCATTGAATCCTTTAATTATTGTCTCATTTACTCATGTCCCTGCGTGGACATCTATTCCTGTATCCTACCCCTGCGTGGGTATATCTATCTTATTCTACCCCTGCGTGGGTATGTGGTTCTGTTAACCCCTGCGTGGGTTTGTTTTATTTTGTTGTTGTTGTTAGTTGTTTAGCCCCTGCGCGGGCATGTTATTCGTGTTATTTGCATTAAGGTCCCGTTTAGGGCAAATATGTACTGGTACTTTATTTGAAATTTGAAATGGTTAATTTGAATTTCTCACTTTATTTATATGCATGAATATAATATTAAAATAATGGAAAATATCAATTTTTATTTGATTTGCCATTTATAAGAATCTTAGTAAGGTATAACCTAGCTTGAACGCCTTATTAACAGGCCTGGCCATGATGGTAAAACCTGGTTGAAAAGATTCAACTCCCTGTTAACATCTGAAAACATGTTAACATTCCTGGCTAAGCGTGATCGGTAGAATCACACAAGCCACCCTTTTTAATAAATTATCTACAGATTATATCTGTATACAAGTCTATTAATGACTTGATACCTACGGGTTATGACTATGTCATATAGTGACAGTTGTGGTTTATGACTCTCTGTCTAGTAAAGGATTATTTGTTTAATTATACAATTTATAATCTTATAAAAATCTAAATTTATAATTTAGTAATTGTCCATGTGACTAGGCCTATGGTGCCAATATATATATTTTCATTCCTTGATTGCTAATAAGAGCCTGAATGAAATTTATTAAATTAACTGCTAAGGTTCTTGATACCATGGTTAAAAAATCGTCTAGAACGATAATATTGTTAGGTTCTAAATTAGACCTTGTCCTTTATTGTAGCTTAAAGCTACAATGGCCAAATCGGAGGAGACCAACAGTCATTCTGGGGAACACTCAGATAATGCAAAGATTCACGTTACCGGTGCAGAGTTGCAAGCACTGATAGATAACGCTGTTGCCAAAGCTATGGATAGGCAATTCAGGGAATCTAGTGGTACTCGGAGTAGGACCCGAACAGAAACGCACGCAAAGCCCAAGACTCATTCTGAGGCTCATAGTAAGCCACCCTCTAAAAAGAGTGAGCCGAAGAAAGCTGAGGATGATAATCACTCCTCCAACCACAGCAGTGTCCCAAAGCAGGAGATTAAGCTGAAACATGACACGTACAGCAGGTCCTGTACGTACAAGTATTTTGTATCTTGCAAGCCCAGAGATTTCACTGGGGAAAAGGGAGCCGTCGATTGCATGACGTGGATTGATGAGATGGATACTGTGGTTGATATCAGCGGGTGTGCTGATAGGGACGTCGTGAAGTACGTGTCCCAGTCATTCAAGGGAGATGCGTTAGCATGGTGGAAGTCACTCCTACAAGCTGCCGGTTAGGCCACACTGTACGGTTTGTCATGGGAACAGTTTGTGGCCCTGATCAAGGAGAATTTCTGTCCGCAGCATGAGGTCGAGAGAATTGAATCGGATTTTGTGTCTCTAGTTATGAAGAATCTCGATTGTCAAGCGTATCTTACTACGTTCAACACCTTATCCCGGTTAGTGCCTTATCTGGTGACCCCGGAGCCGCGTAGGATCGCTCGATTTATTGGGGGTCTGGCACCGGAGATAAAGGCAAGTGTCAAGGCTTCAAGGCCTACTACATTTAGATCAGTAGCTGATCTATCCCTCTCCCTCACTCAAGATGTCGTCAGACTTAGAGCTATGAAGAGCTCGGAAGAGAACAAAAGGAAACGTGAGGATGACACCTCACGAAGATCTGAGAAACGACACAAGGGAAACAACGACCATAGGAAAGGGTCGGGGTTCAAGAAAGGGGATCAGTCGGGTGAGAAACCCAAATGCAAGGTTTGTAAGAGGTATCACTTTGGGAGATGCAGGCAAGAGTCTAAGTCCCAGTCTTTCGAGAAACGTTGTGGGATCTGCAAGTCCACAGATCATAAAGCTGTGGATTGCAAGAAAATGAAGGATGCAACTTGTTTCGGTTGCAACGAGAAAGGGCATATCCGGCCAAATTGCCCAAAGAATGCGAAGAAAACTGATGATGGGAAGAAGACTAATGCGAGAGTCTTCAGAATGGACGCTAAGGAAGCAGTCCTTGACGACAACGTCATTACCGGTACGTTTCTTGTAAATGATGTTTTTGCTAGAGTCTTGTTTGATTCAGGAGCCGATAAGTCGTTTGTAGATGATAAGTTTTGTAAACTGTTGAACCTTCCTGTTAAAACCTTAAGTGTGAAATATGAGGTGGAATTAGCCGATGGAACCTTAGAAACCGCCTCGACTGTTCTAGATGGATGTGTTATATCCATTAGGAATCATTCTTTCCCGTTATCCTTGCTTCCCTTTAAGCTAGCTGGATTCGATATAGTAATAGGTATGGATTGGTTGTCGAGTAACCAAGCCCAGATTCTGTGCAATAGAAAGCAGGTGATAGTGAAGACTCCGTCTGGTGGGTCACTTACTATTCAAGGAGATACCCATCATGGATTGCCGGAGCAAGTGTCCATGCTCAAGGCATCCAGATGCATGCAGAAAGGATGTGTCATTTATATGGCACAAGTTACCATTGATGAGCCGAAGCCGAAGATTGAAGATATTCCTGTTATTTCGGAATATCCTGAGGTTTTCCCTGAAGAGCTACCTGGTTTGCCACCAGATAGGCAAGTAGAGTTTCGGATAGATATCATACCAGGCGCTGCACCTGTAGCAAGAGCACCATACAGATTGGCACCAACGGAGATGAAGGAGTTGAGGACGCAGTTGGATGACCTATTAGCTAAAGGTTTTATTAGACCTAGCTCGTCTCCTTGGGGAGCGCCAATCTTGTTCGTTAAAAAGAAGGATGGGTCGATGCGCCTGTGCATCGATTACCGTGAGCTTAATAAGGTCACTATCAAGAATAGATATCCGTTACCCAGGATCGACGATCTGTTCGATCAGTTGCAAGGAGCAAGCTATTTCTCCAATATTGACCTAAGGTCAGGATATCATCAGTTGAAGGTCAAGGATGAAGACGTACACAAGACCGCGTTTAGGACTCGTTATGGACATTACGAGTTCCTAGTGATGCCGTTTGGGCTCACTAACGCACCAGCCGCGTTCATGGATCTCATGAATCGCGTCTGCAAACCTTATTTAGATAAGTTCGTCATCGTCTTCATTGATGACATCCTTATCTACTCGAAGAGCCAAGCTGATCATGAGAAACACCTTCGTTGTATTCTCAAACTTCTGAATCAAGAGAAGCTTTATGCCAAATTCTCGAAGTGTGAATTTTGGCTTCGAGAAGTCCAGTTCCTTGGACATGTAGTAAGCGAGCGTGGTATCCAAGTAGATCCCGCTAAAGTAGAAGCAGTCATGAACTGGCAGGAGCCGAAGACTCCTACCGAGATTCGCAGTTTCCTCGGGTTGGCAGGATATTATAGGAGATTCATCGAGAACTTCTCAAGGATTGCTGCGCCCCTAACCTCATTGACCCGTAAGAAGATAAAGTTTGATTGGGGCCCTAAGCAGCAGGAATCCTTTGACATTCTGAAGCAGAAGCTGAGCAATGCGCCAGTATTGACATTGCCCGATGGCATAGAGGAATTTGTGGTGTATTGTGACGCATCACACACTGGCATGGGTTGCGTACTCATGCAGAAAGGCAAAGTCATTGCCTATGCTTCTCGCCAGCTAAAGGTGCACGAGAAGAACTACACCACCCACGATTTGGAATTGGGTGCAGTTGTATTTGCTTTGAAGCTATGGAGACATTACTTGTATGGAACCAAGTGCATAATTTATTCGGATCACAAGAGTCTTCAACACTTGTTCAATCAGAAGGAATTGAACATGCGTCAAAGGCGATGGATGGAAACTCTCAATGACTACGATTGCGAGATACGATACCATCCAGGCAAGGCAAATGTGGTTGCCGACGCCTTAAGTAGAAAGGAAAGGGTGAAGCCAATCAGAATCAATGCCAAGCGCATTGAGATAAGAAATAATTTGAATGAAAGGGTGTTAGCTGCACAGAAGGAAGCTGTGTTGGAAGCTAACTATCCTGCAGAAAAGTTAGGGGTAACTGAGGAGCAGTTATCCTACGACAAAGATGGAATGCTACGCCTAAACGGACGAATATGGGTTCCAATATATGGAGGACTTCGGGATGTTATCCTCCAGGAAGCCCACAGCTCTAAATACTCAGTTCATCCTGGAGCAGATAAGATGTACCGGGATTTGAAATCAAACTACTGGTGGATTGGTTTGAAGAAGTCAGTAGCTGAGCATGTAGCTAAGTGTTTGACTTGTGCGCAAGTCAAGGCTGAGCACCAGAAGCCGTCAGGGTTGCTTCAACAACCTGAAATTCCCAAATGGAAATGGGAAATGGTGACAATGGGTTTTATCACCAAGTTGCCAAAGACGAAAAAGGGAAATGATACCATATGGGTCATAGTAGACAGACTGACTAAGTCAGCTCACTTCCTACCCATCAAAGAGACGTATAGCTCAGACATGTTAGCTCAATTATACGTCGATAAGATAGTAGCGCTACATGGTATACCTATATCTATTATCTCTGATAGAGATACTAGATATACGTCACATTTTTGGAAGAGTTTCCAACAATCGTTGGGCACTCGTTTGAATTTTAGTACGGCTTATCATCCTCAGACTGATGGTTAGAGTGAGCGTACTATTCAAACTCTGGAAGACATGCTTCGCGCATGTGCGATCGATTTGGGTGGTAGTTGGGATAAGAACTTACCACTGATTGAATTCTCCTACAACAACAGCTACCATTCCAGCATAAAGGCTGCGCCTTTTGAGGCCCTATACGGTAGGAAGTGTAGATCGCCCATTTGTTGGGCAGAAGTTGGAGATGTCCAGTTGTCTGGACCAGATATCGTCTTTGAGACGACAGACAAGATCGTTCAGATCCGTGATCGTTTGAAAGCTGCCAGGGATAGGCAGAAAAGTTATGCGGATCCTAAGCGCAAGGATTTTCACTTCGATGTAGGTGATAAAGTATTGCTTAAAGTATCGCCCTGGAAGGGTGTGATGCGATTTGGAAAGAAAGGCAAGCTAAGCCCGAGATACATAGGACCTTTCGAGATAATCGAACGTGTCGGGGCAGTCGCTTATAAGTTAAACTTGCCTGAAGAGCTTAGTGCTATTCATAATGTGTTCCACATCTGTAACTTGAAGAAGTGTTTCGCTGACGAATCACTGGTTATACCGCATACAGATATACACATAGACGAGAGTCTAAAATTTGTGGAAAAACCTTTGTCGATTGAGGATCGACAGGTAAAGAAGCTTCGAAGGAAGCACGTGCCTATTGTTAAGGTCAAGTGGGATGCCTGTAGAGGTCCCGAATACACGTGGGAAGTGGAATCCACGATGAAAGAAAAATATCCCCATTTGTTTGAATAAATCTCGGGGTCGAGATTTCTTTTAAGGGGGTGAGGATGTAACACCTCGAAAAATTTCGTCCAATAATGTCTTGACACGTGTCATAAGGTTCCGTTATGTGAAAACATACTTTAGAGGGACTAAAAGTGACAAACAGTGAAAACTATGGAACGTAAGGGTCCGAAGTGTCAACAATGGATAAATAGGCTCTATGATAACCCTACATAATGTTTATAACCTTAAACGGATGGTTCATGGATCATACGGCGCGGAAATTGCACAAAAGTGAAGTATTGCAAACTATAGGGGCCAAAAGTGTCAACATGTTTAATTTATACCTCTGAGTGAACTTTTGGCAGACCCGAAGCTTTGTAAAGCTAAAATATACTCATTAGAATATGTGGTAAAAATTTCATGAAGTTTCGTCAACGTATGAGAAAGTTATGGCCAAAACCGTACTTGAAGGACTAAAAGCGTCAACGTCGAATTTCAGGGCTTTTCGGTTGAGCGCAAAATTTTCCGAGGACATTACCATGTTGGTAAAAGTCCTAAGGTTCTTAAAAACCAGGATTTAGGGTTTACGAGTCAAATTCAAGAGCCGAAACATTAATCGCGAAGACAGGGACCAAAACTGCCAAAATGTGGCAAAGTTTGACAGCAACAAAGGCCAGGCGGCCCGCCTGGACTGGCTTACGCGGGCCGCGACCCAGGCCCAGATGCAGAATTCGTTTTTTTAGCTATTTGGCTCCGAAATTTAAGTTGATTACAGCTCATTCCACCTCCCATCTGCCCCAATACGTGCCCTTGCATGCCTAGTTCAACAGGAGCCTACTACAAACATCTGATTCACTCTTTAAATCAGATTTTGATCATTGTTCTTGGCACTTGAAGTTGTGAACAAGGAGCTCTCTACATTCAAGAACTCTCTCAAGCTTTCTGGAGCATTTCTGAATATCAAGGACGATTTCTAGTGTTCACTAAACATCTATAGGACCCTTGTAAGCTCTCAATTCAATCTTTAATCCGTTCTTGTTGTGATTATTGCTAAAAGTCAAACTGTTTGTTCATAAGCTTTGACTTTCTGATTAAACAAGTTTCAGTCAGTCATTTCCCGAATTGAAACCTGATTCATGTTGGTAATATTATGGGAAACAAACCCTCAAAAGGGTACTCTCTGATTCCCACTACATGCATGCTAAATGTCGAGTCAAACCTATTTCTAAAAAGTCAACAGAAGCGATTTTTGTGAAAAATGACATGAATAATGATACAGATGACATGCAATCTGTTTGATCTTCATAGAAAGCTTTATTATGAATATAAGAATGTATTTTACCACGATCAACTCGACGATCTTTAGTGTAAACCCGGATTGGAACCGAAAGTCTTAATAAACGACTTTTTCGTAAACTATCGGTTCGGATCCGTACATGCATGTGTGAGATCTGTATTTTAGAGCATTTTTGACCATTGGCATTTTAGTTAAACTTTCTGGAAATTTTATGTCATAAGTCTATGCTTAGCCGATTCGAGTGCATGTTTCCGATTTATGCATAAAGTTGACTATTTTGCCCTTTTTGATACAAAACGTGATTTTCGGAAAAGTGAAAGAGTAGAAATCTTTATTTCTAATATATAAACTTGCACCGAAAATTTCGGATCAGTTGGTGGTCCAGATTGTGAGTTATGGCCATTAGCGTAAAACTATATTATAAATTTACATAAACGGTCCTTTTCGCGTAGAACCCGTTTCTGGCCACGTTTTGATACGAAACTCTTTACCAACAGAAGTAATATAATATTCTGGGAATTTTGATGATTTTTAAGTAATTTTTGGCTGAACGGATCCTAGATCGCCTAGTCATTTCGGCTTATGTCGGTTTTGACCGTTTTTGCCATAAAATGAGTTTTACACATCCTTTTGACCCGAAACCTTTTTCTACTGATTTTATATGATGAATAAATTATTTTAAGTATTCTGGAAATATAAAAATCTCAGATTTAATTTGAAAACCCGAAAACGCCCTTAAATCGCATATTTAGCGTTTTAAGCGCATAGTGAGCGTTATACTTGTTTTAAACATATAAGACCTATACCTACTGATGTGTTTAGCATATTTTCATATAAAAACAGTAAGTATAAGTATATGAACTCAGACTTCCAGTTTTGGCACTTTTAGCCCTTGTGAAATTACTAAAATACCCCTACGGTGCATAGTTTGGTTTTAAATGATAAATTTGGTATATGGGTCATACCCTACTGTTATAATATGTTAAATGAGGTATATTTACTGTATGAACCAGACCCGAAACTCAGATTTCTAATTTGACTCTTTTATAATCTTTTAAATGACCAAAATGCCCTTATAAGGCATAAATTGAGTTTAAAATTATTCCGGGCAATATAGAACATGACTTACTGATGTTGTATCATATTTAAAGCATATTATCTCAGGGAACTTGCATTTGACTCTTTTGGCTACCCGTAACGCCCTTTTTGCGTTCGGTTCAGCTTACGTAACTAGTTTGCGTAAATTGACCGAAACGGGTCAAACGTTATCATTTTTATCTCATAATCCAGAATGTATTTAGTATACCCATATTATACAAGTATTCAAACTTGTCGGGTCTAAATCACATTCTATCCGGTCTTTCGCTTAATCGTGCGTAAACCGTATCATCCTTAAACTAACCGGTCAAAGCTTAAGCTTAAATAAAAGGCCGTTAGGAATCTAATAGGTTAATTATAAACCTTTGTTCCAGATTAGGAGGCCCGGTAAAAGCTACCAACACTTATCATTTGTGACTTATACTGCTCAGGTAAATACATTTTGACTTATTTTCCCTATACGGGCTTGGGGTACGGTATTTAAAATACCGCTTGATCGGGCGCACAAGTCCTGCTCCTTATGGGTGTACAGTCTTGAATAGCTTGTGCGACTTCGTTTAAACAGTCTTGTCTTACTTTAGGCTTTGGGGGGTTATTGACCGTGTCCCGGATATCCTTGGCATTATCTTACGAGATGGCCACGACCAGAGCACGGGGTGTAGGCGTACACTCGGCGTGTATAACTCTTTAATGTGGTGTGTCATTTAATTCTTAGCCCGGACAGCAGATCCCGGGCCACCAAAGATACGAGTGCATGTAAATCTTTCACAAGTTTATATTATATAATTATCCCAAGTTAATAAAAATATTTATGCCTTGTGCATTTAAATCAATTTTCAATCATTTTCAAAATGAATCAGTCGATTTGTATTTACCAGTGTAAACTGACGTATTTTTCCCAAAAGGTTAAGTGCAGGTACTATACGAAAATAGGCTGGCTGTTTCCTAAGAGCGTCCACTATAGTCTCGCAAGCTCGGACGACAAATATCTGTTGAACTATTTTTATCTTATTTTATTTGATCCGCCTGTGGATCCGTTTCAACTACTGTGATATTTATTATTGCAAATTATTTAAAAGTTGAAATGTATCTATTCTGCTTCCGCTGTGCATTATTATATTGTGTTGATTGTCTATGACGATGCCAACTACGTCACTGTACCCCACACCGGGCCCACCGGTGACACGTGGAAATCGGGGTGTGACACCATGTTAAACATTTATGACATTTCAAACTTATTACTTATGTTGGGTTTTACATTTAAGCTTCCGCTAAACATTGAACTATACTTTTGTTTTGAACACCTTTCATATTGTTTGGTTGAATTACATTTACTACTTACATTGTTCAATATGATTGGTGGCTCAATCCTGGTCAGTCATGCCTCCAGGCGGTGATACTTCACGTGTGGATTTTGGGGGTGTGACAGGTTTGTTGATTTTGCTGAATCTGGAAATTACCAGATGTGTGATGTTTATAATTTCATATATAGATTTCAAAACAAGAGGCATGCCTAACAAAGGTATCGAGTTCCACTGGTAACAACAACAATCCTAAACAAAACGGTTGAAGGGTTTCAATTTTCATATATTAAGAGAAGAAAGGATTTGTGAGTACCTTTTTATGCCATTTTCTTGATTTCAATGGTTGTTCGTCAGAGTAATTGTGACTTGTTTGCTTTGTTATTTTATATTGTATAACAAAATACATATTCATTATGAATGGTAACCCAGGTAGTGTTGATTTCTTTTTTCATGGTCATCATTTCTCTCATTTGCAGTTGACTTGTGAGCCCTAATTTGCAAAGGTGAACCACAGTGATGTTATCAGGGTATTAAAGAGAGGGAAAGACAAGTGGTAGGTGAAATGACCGTTCTACCCTCATGTGCAGTGCACATGATATAATTTAACTGAAAATTATAACTGAGTTTGCCATAAATGATATAACGTCCAAGATGTTCAAACATTAAGGACAAAACTCATCAATTTTAAAGGTAAAGGACAGCGCCTGAAATTTGGGACAAACATAAAGGACAAAACTTGTAATTTACTCTTACGAAAATGTCACCGCGTTTTTTCAGTAAAACCTTCAGTTCGTACATTTTGTACGTTAAATTTGTTTGTAATTGATCATTGTAAAATTAAAATACGTTTATAATTGTATATTTATTTTCCAGTGTAATTAATTGAATCCTGGTTCGTTATAATTTACATAAATTCAATACCAATTAGTTACTTATAGTTAGTTTATATGATTCCTAGGGTTATTAAAATTGAAATTCAAATGTAATACATAACATGGTTTGCTTGATAATAAATAAAACTAAAACTGAAGTTAGTTATAATTAGTTTATATGATTCCTAGGGTTGTTAGAATTGAAATTCAAATGTAATACATAACATTGGAAATAAGACTAAAACTGAAAAGTTTAATTCAACAAATTTAGTATTCGTTTAAAGATCGAATTCAATTAAAGTAAATAAAGTCTTTTTATCACCGTTGTCACCTCAATCATTATTGTCACCGTCATCATCACAATCATCGCTGTGGTCATCTCCGCCACCCCTACCCCGCCACCGTCATCTTCGTTGCCACCATTGCCCATAATCGTCAATTCACTCGTTGATGTTGCCACTCACCACCACGGCACCATCTCTCACCATTGTCAATGTTGTCGTTGCCACCATAATCACAATCCCCATCGCCTCTACAACTTCCACCCCAGGCACTTACGTCAACCCTGCCTCTACTACCCCGTTAATAATTTTACAAACTAGACATGATTATTTTCTCAACTAAATGCTCTGTAGATTGTGATTCTTTCTTAAAAAAATATATATTCTACTATTACTTAAAACACAAAGTCGGTGGCAAAGGCCACTGACAATCCAACTCAAATTACAATTTTGTCCTTTGATGTGCAAGATAGCACAAGGTACAAGATCAGGATGCACAAGAAAATCGTACACAACAAAGGAGGCACAAGGTACAACATGAGTATGCACAACAGAAAGTAAAAGAGAGATAGACGATGGTTCCCGTTTCAGGCGGTCTTCTTTGGCGGCGACGTCACCATCGCAACCCATTACGTCTGGCTTCGGGGGAGGTGGTGGTGATTGTTTCGGGAGAAGATGGTAGGTTGGCCGGAAAGACGAAACCTTGACCCCCAATTTGTTGTTTGACCACCGTTTTTGTTGACTTATCAACATATGCAGTGGCGGCCGGTTGGAGATATCTAAAGCTCATCTAGAGAGAGAGAGAATGAAATCAGAGTGAAATGAAAGAGTAAAGTCTACCGGTGAGTGGTGGTGGACTAGTGGTGGTACTGGCGGAGATCAACGATGGACTAACGGTGGGATTGGCGGTGAGTAGCTGAGAGGAATAAGGGTTTTATGACTACAAGTCTACAAGTGTGTTTTCAGTGGGAAATTAAACACGTATGCAACTCAAATGTAAAACATGCGTGGATTACAGCTCAACAAAAATAAGAATGAATAAAAAATATAATAACTTATAATAAAAGACTCCAAATAATGCCACATGGCATTCTCTCCTCCAACCTCATAACTTTTATTTATAATTATTTAATAACTTTTTTTTAATATTAATACTAGGTGGACACCCGTCCGATGGACGCGGGTACATCGTAAACATTGAATGTAAGCCTACGTTTATATGTAAAATATGATGAAGTTATTTAATGAATTCACATTCGCATAATACTTAAGATTTTTATGTATTTAACATCTTAGTAAAAAAAAAGATCAAGTGTTTAGGCTTGAAGCATGTCAGCTCGGTTCGACTCATTGCCAGCTTGTTTATATTTAACATTAACTAACCACAACTCTAAATGGTTGTATTACGAAATTATCATCAAGACATTTTATGTTAAAAGATTTTTATGTATTTAACATCTTAGTAAACAGAATTACTGTTTTTTTTTTCTAAAACTTGGCCAATTTTAACTAATATAACTTAGAAAAGAATCTTTCAGGATAATAATTTTGTTCCTCTAAATCTCTATAATCTATAGCTTGAAACTGAAATATTATACAAACAGAAACAAACAGTAATTCTTTTTACTAAGATGTTCAGATCTTTTCTCTCGCATCTCAAAAAGCCCGCATATCTTCATATTCTTTCTTACAATTTGAAAGTTGCAAGTTGTATTAGATCTTTCCTCAGAATCTTCCCAGACGGGTTCTTCGGGACCGACCTGATGAAGGCTACTCGCCTTATTCTCTTGTACGGAGCCACCTGTAGCAAGCATAGCATTCATGATTATACTCATATATTTGGTTGAAATATGTTAAAAAACCCGCAAACTTTATGACCGAAAGCTGGAATAAAATAATTACCTGTTTAGAAACGAAGTCCATAACGCCCTTTTCAGTTAGACCACTTCCATTTTTCCTCACCACATATGCCATCGGAAACTGTCCTACATCCTTGTCAGGAAACCTATGGGACACGTCATAAAAACAGAATTTAAGCTGCGATCTATCGGTGAGTACAGGTGGTCCTGTGGTAAAGAAAAAACAGAATTGTAAACTTACGGGATCACAGCACAATCGTCGATTTCAGAGTGTGTTAGCAGCAAAGCTTCGAGTTCTGCTGGAGGCACCTATTAAAGATTTAAAAAAAAAACGTTCTTTATTGTAAAAAGCCTGCATTATGTTTAACCTTCAAAGGGCACAGGTTCAAACTTGTCCCATATGTTATGAGAGAGTTGCGACGGTTACCTGATACCCCTTATATTTGATGAGCTCTTTTAATCTATCGACCACGAAGATGAACCCGTCTTCATCAATGTAGCATAGGTCTCCGGTTCTTAGCCATCCAGTTGAGTCTAAAGTAGACGCGGTTGCCTCCGGATTACTAAAGTAACCTGCAAGAACATCATTTTAACATAGGAGATCTCAACCAAAATCGGACAAATCAGAATCGGAATCCTCATCAAATTGTACCTTAATGCATCATCATAATGAACTATCATGTATCATTTGTTGACCACTAAATGTCAACAAATTATTTTACATACAAGAAATATGTTATTTGTTTGCTAATTAGTAGTATAGCACTATAGCTATAAAGCATTAGATTTAACTACCTATAATTACCACCAACAAAAAAAAATCAAATGACTGATACTTAACATGGCACCTATTATCGAAGAGGCAAGTTATTTGTTGATGTCAAAATATTGAGATGTATGTAATCAAAGAACATATTTCTTAGTCAATATTGCCCATGTTCCAAAATTACCATTGCTTTCTTAAAGATTAAACAAAGATTTGTTTTACTAGTTGTAACGCCCCGAAATCGGGGTTGGTAATTAAACCATGTTAATAATAATGAACGGGTAAAATACCGTAGGTGGTTAAGTAAACCCGGTGAATATTAGGATTTAAATAAATAAATCTAATATTTATTAAAAGGATGAAAAATACTTTGAGAAAACAAAGTATATAAAGGGCCCGAGTTAACGGGACTTAAAATAAAACGGAGTATGAACAAACAACCTTGTAGGCTAAATTGAACAAACAACCCTTCGTCGTAAAAGGAGGACCAAAATCGACCAAAACGCCCTTGTAGGCTAAATTGAACAAACAACCCTTAAAGGTTGTTTGGAAACGAATTTCATGATTAGATAAATACTTAGAATAAGTATAGAAGTTGAAAGATGTAATATGTTAGTCAAATGGCTCTATTTGAGTTTTGCCGTAAAATAATAATCTGAGGGGTAAAACTCGGAACATATAGATATCCACATTAAAAACAAACGCACATCTAGTTGTGGTGGAAGATTACTTGATAAGAAATGTAGGAATAAGATACTAGAAATGAATGAAAGCGATTTCAAGCTTCAAAGTTCTTAAATACCCTTAACGGGTCAAAATAAGCATACGAACGTAAATGGGTTTAAATTGTGTAATAAACCTGTGATTAGAACCTAAAATGGTAGATAACATTAAATTGAAGTAGTGTATGTAATATAAGGATCAAACAAATACGTTTGTTTGATAAAATGCATAAACGGGCTAAAATTCGGTAAAAAGGTAACGAGTCGAAGGCTTAGAAGTCTCAAAATTTATTATGTTGGATGTTGGATTTTAACTCCATATGATGGAGAATTAAATTACGGACGCGTAAGAAAAAGAATCACGTAAAACAGATTAAAAACGAGAGAGTTATGCTCATTTCCGTGAAATCGGGTTATGCTGAGAATCTGCAGCACCAGCAAACAACATTCTGTCGAAATGGGGGCTAGGCGTAGCGCGACGCCCCCCCTGAATCCCAAAAATGTTTAATTTTGTTTGTTTGACCCATATAACTTGTTTAAACTTGTTATTTAACTATCAAAACTAACTTTTAAGTTGGTTTTGATCATAGGTGATCGCCAAGAGTGCCCGGATGAAGATCAAGGTCGAAGAAGAACCGAACACACGAGATTAAAGCTTCCGCACGGCGTTACGTCATAACTTTTAAACGACGAACTTATTTATATAATGTTGAAAACTTTTAAGTTGTAAAAGTTTTAAATTACTCGTATTTTCCAAGGATACTCAATCGTAATTACATGTTTATTTTCCTTAATTATACGAAAACCTTTAAAATAATAACAAGGGTGTTACATTAGTTGTATATACCAAGCATACAATTGTGAAAAAAAGTTGTTTTCGTGATCTTAACATGGGTTGTTTTTATAGATTGGCTAACTTAATATTAACCACATATTTTTCTATAAAAATTTGTTTATTTTTCATAACCCTTCCACGTGTAACTTTTTACCTTTATCTCTACCTTACTTACAAACAATTATTTTATTATTTTTCTCATAAAAGGTTGAAAACTAACCAAGATAACGATGTTTTTGTTGTCTCCTTTATTTTTTTTCTATATTATATGCAATATATGATTATAGAGGCTCCATTATGAATGCTCTAACACTCCAAAGCATAGAGTTTACGATATCAAAGTATCCGTCGGAAGCTCTAACACTCCAAAACATAGTGTTTACAAGATCAAAGTGTCTGTCGGAAATCTAGGTAAAGTGAATTTCCTTGGTAATCCATTGGTAATAAATTGCCAAAAGTTAGGTCACAAGGTATCCATATTTTTCATCTCTCACATCTCACAACTCTCTCTCTCACACACACACACATCACAGACATATGAATAGTTGGTTTTGAACTAATAGTTGGTACCGAAGTACAAGGAATGGTGTTTCATCAGTACACAAAAGTCGTATCAAATTTCTTTCGGTGTCAATTAAAAAACATTGTCATACCATGAGGTCTTATTGAGAGCTAATGATGGATTGACGTCTTATACATGTCTAATTTTGCCAGGGGCGGACCTGTTAACAAAGAACGGGTTCCCAGGAACCCATTCGGTTTTTAATTTTTAGTGTAAATATATATAACAAACTGAAAAGGAACCCATAAGTAAAATATAAAAGGGACCCATAAACAAAAAGCCTTGGTTCTCCACTGGTTATTTCCGCGTTATTCTTCCCAAGACACCCGGGTTTGAATCTCATATGAGGCATATTTTTGTTCCCTTTTTTTATTTCTCTTTTTATTTCTTTCTTTAATTTAAAACCATTTAGGGTTACAACAACAACACAGGCCCATAACACAAAAACAGAACAAAGTGAACCTCGCCTCCTGCCTCCACCTTCAGCAACATCATAGTCAGAATCAGCAGCGGCTGCGACGCCTCCGCCTTCCGACCGCCGACACCGGCTGTCCTCCGCCTCCGCCTCCACCTTCCGACCACCTCCGCCTCCACCTTCCGATTTGAACCAGGGAGGTTTTTGACTTTTTGATTGACTTGAGTTGAGAAATTTGGGCTGTTTTAAATTAATTGAGTTGGATCCGCCACCGTTGTTTAACCCTCTTTTTGTGTAGCTTGGAGCTATGGTACCATGTTATTCTGGTCTTACTTGCTGGATACATGCCAAACGGTGAGGTCGCAATATCGGCATTCTCCATTTGGTATCAACACATGTTCTTGTTTCTCCCTTTACGTGTCATTTTAGAAGAAACTAATAAATTCATTTTCTGCTATGTTTTTACAGCCTGAGCATTAACTCATGGGAGTTCATGATAAGTCTTGGTTTCTATCACTACCACAAAAATTATTTCTTTGAGCGTTCAAAACATTGATTTGAGCAGTTTTCTGTAGATTTAGGAACGCCCAAACAATAGTGGCTGGAAAAAAACAAAGGACTCATTCTGAGCGTTTATTAACTCGCCCATATGGTAAATAAAACGCCTAAAAAAGGGCCCTAAGAAGCCTGCTCAAAACTGCCCAAAATAACATGGAAACGCCCAAAAAAACCTTCCATAAATCACTCAAAATAAATCCCAAAACGCCCAAAAAGACTTTCCTAAAAGTCTAAACTACTTGAACCATAAACGCTCAAAAAAAACCCTTTAAATGCCCAAAAAAGTTCTTATAAAACCCTGCTGAATGCCAAGAATTTCTCAATAAATGCAGCCACCCAAAAATTTGTAAAAAACAAAGACAAATGCATATAAATGAAACCAAAATTACATTAAACATACATCACAAACGTGTTTCATCAACAAACCTAAACAGATATATCCCAAACATGTTTGATAGCGGACATATCTTACAAAAATTGTTCAAACACGATACTACTTCTTGGTGGTATCATTAAACACTTCTCTGAAAAACCGTGTCATGATGTTCTTAACCAACTCATCGATTTCCGCTTCAGTGACATCTCTTGTGTCGTTCCAAATCTGAAAAAGCAAGTAAACAAAATAAGATTGATTCAAACATGTAGAATTGATTCAAAATATGTAAATTAAATACAACACTTACCTTTTTCGGAAAATCATATTGCTTTTCGAGAACAAAGTTGAACATGTTTCTTATTACCAAATATCCACACTCCCAAGAGCCATCTTGTTGCATACACTACATTGAATCAAACGAAAATGCATTAATAAAATAATCTTTTAATTTTATAAAATACAAAATATATATGGATAACATACCTTTGCCATCTTCCATGTAAATTGACTTCCAAAGGTAGTTTCAATTGCTTTTGTTAGAGGATAATGATTTTTATTCTTTTCGGCTCTAATCGACACTGAATCCAAAATCCAACCTTTCCGGTCCAAAGGGGACACAATAAACAACACCCAATGACCACTTCAAAAAAGTAATTAAGCTATAGTCATTATAAAAGATCAATAATAAAATTAAAAAAATAAATATAACACGTTAAAATACAATAATATACATTACCCGTAGAAAAATGGAGCGAGAAAATACTTTTTGTCCTTGTGAAGTTTGTAGACCTCGACTAAGTGTTCTTTAACACTTGCCAGATTTTTCTCACATTCTTTCCCGGTGATGTATTGGGTATTGAAGTAGGCAACACGAGTTTTTCCTTCTGCGTTCTCTTTTTTTTACCGCATGTGATTATATAAAAACCTAATCTCAAGAAAATAAACATAATGTTAAAATACTTAACCATATTTAAAAATAAAATATAGATGTCAGAGATGATGATAATTATAATATAACTTACATTTGACACCAATGTATGAAGCTGGCATCAAGCAATCCGTTTGCTAAAAACTGCAACACCCCCTCATTTTTGACGTAGTCATATGAGTATATGAGTGACTGGAATCGGTAGTGGGATACATCCCAGTAGGACACTTAAGTTGAATGCTCGTCTCGCCTCCATAGTGTTTTCTTAACCGTTCGGCCAATGATTTTATACTTTTAGGGCGCAAATGTTCGATATTCCACAAGGCCTCTTGTATTCTTTTTTGTTCCTTTGACATCGTTGAAGCTTGAGTTTGTTCAACAGGTTCCGAAAACTACATTATTTAACAAACAAATTTTCATAAAAATGGTAGTTACATATACGCACACAAACATATATAACATATTTGAGTTTTCGATTACCATCATATCCAGTTCTTCTGATCCATCAACGTCATGTTCAGTTGAAACATCATGCGGGCCAAATAGAAACTACATAATTATAAACATACTATTAGTTGATTGATTTTATTACCTCATCAATCTAAATGTTAGTACATGATTACCTCATCGCTAACATTTTCAACCATTGTCATATCAATTTGATGATTTTCATGAATTTGATATTGTTCGGTGACATCCTCAAACTATAAAAGTAAATGAAATTGTTATCATATAAAACAAAAATAATCTACATAATATACTACCCGAACGCGAGTAACCCAACCCGAGACCCAAACGAGACTCCTAACCTCTGGTGAATAACATGTGTTTTCATGAGCTGGTTGTATCATGGTTGGAATATGATGAGTAGCCTCTATGTTTGAAAGCTACAGTTTAACAAACATATTAGAAGGTAAGAGTAAAAGAAAGTAATATTTACTTCATACATTAAACAACCTTTATAGAAGAAAGTGGCCACTGAATGAAATGACCAATGGCATCACCATAATCTTCAAGTTCCTCGTAGCATGAAAGTTCAGGAAGCGACGTTTTCTTGTATTCGGGATATATTTCAATTACTTCGATTTTCACATAACCATCAGCCATTGGCCCGTTATGTATAATCCTAGTCGAATTAGGATGAAGATATGCTGTACCAACTATTTTTTCTCTTTTGGCCCGTTATGTATAACAGTTTTGCTTCTTTCTCGTTTGAAAATAATCGTTTTAGTCTTGGTATAATTGGAAAATACCACATTACTTTGGCCGGTGGTCCATTTTTGGTCACATCATTATGATATTCACCAGTTTTACTTTTTCTCTTGTACCTAGATTCGTCACATACAACACATTTATGACTGCTCTCATACTCATTTCTATACAAGATGCAATCATTCGGGCATGCATGTATTATTTCCACTTCCAATCCCATTGGATTCATCATTTTTTTGGCTTGGTAAAATCAAATTGGTAACTCGTTATCTTTCGGAAGTATGTCATGCAAAACAACTAATAGATCTGTGAAACTTGTATCGCTCCATCTGTTTTTTGCTTTCAAGTTAAATAACTTCAACACAGCTTCAAGTTTTGAAATCTCACAATCGCTGTATAATGGTTTTTGTGCATCTTCAATTAGATGTTGTAATTTTATATAATCATCATCGTCGATATCATTCTATAAATCCTTAAACATGTCATCTAAGTTTTTATCATTTAAAGTGTCATCAGTTAAGTCGTCACCATTTAAATCATCAACGTTTAAATTGCCATCATATAAGAGATTTTCATTATCCTCATTGTCTATATTAGTCGATGTTGTGGCACCATCAATCCGTGATTCCCCATGTTTTGACCAACAAGTGTAATTAGGCATAAAACCATTTGCAAGCAAATGATACTCTATATCACGAATATTTCCGAATTTTTGAAAAGTTTTACAACTCATACAAGGACACCAAATCTCTTTGGAGCCAACATTCCTCCGATTAGCTTCAGCAACCTTAAGAAAAGTAGAAACGCCTTTCGTATATATTTCGGAAGTACGCACGACGCTACTATTGTACATCCAATATTCTCTACCTTCCATCTGAAAAATTAAAATAATCAAATAAGTGATATGCAATTAAGTATGCAATTAGGCGGTGGATCCTAACCCACTTTTTAAATAATCTATCTCACATGTATATATTTTAACGTGAAAACTATTTAAGAAAAAATCGACAGCGTTTCCCCTCAACTCCCCAAGTATGCGGTTAAACCACAAACCCGAAGGAGTAGGGGAAATACTGCCAATTTTTTCTTAAAAAGTTAACAAGTTAAAATACATACACATCCTAATGAGATAGAATATTTAAAAAGCAGTCCCAAACGGGGACAATCCAAAATTTATCTCTATTAGATAAATTTTGGACGGGTATACTATAAAGGGTTATCTTCAATGCACACATATCATACATATCTATACTAGGTTATCACCCGCGAACTTCGCGGGTAGAAAAATTTACTTTATATTAATCGAGTTATGTCATTAAATAAAATAAAAATACATGTTTTCAAACGTAATTTTTTTATAATTGTTTTGAATTGAAAGTTGTAGTCAATGTGTTGCGAGTAAGGTCAGAAACTTCGAGCAAGAACCGGAGGCAGAAACTTGCCTCTCTGAACGACCCATGAAACAAAAAAAGCTTTTATTTTTTATAATAAAATATACACATGAAGTTGTTCGAACCTGCAAAACAGACTCATTTAATTAAATTTAGAAGTTAATTAAAAGTTTAAATTAGAAAATATAAACAACAAAAACTTTATTCATTAAAATATACACATGAAGTTGTTAACCTGAGCTTCACCAACATCTCTGCATCATCGACATCGCAGAGTACATCCAAAATCGTTTAACATCCTAAACCTGTAATAACCACCCAGGTAAGAGACTTAATCTTCCAAGTACCTCGAATGGTTTGTCGGATCGTTCAAAATCCAGTATGTTTAACGCAACTTCACAGCTCTATGAAACAATCGGCTCTAGATCTTTGGAGATTCCTCAAATAGAGATATACATTGGTCATCTACAAAAATGGTTTATTAAGGTCAGAAACATCAAGTTTTTCATAAAAGTGTCCCGAGTCAACCCAACACAACCGTTTTGACCCTAAAAACCATGTTTGACTACCTACCCAATATAGTCCATTTTCCACAAAATATTATTAAAAAGTATAGTAAATTTTAGAAGCATGGTTACCTTATATTTTTGGTTTTAAAAATGTGGCAACTCTCTCTCTCTATCCTCTTTTCTCTGTGTTAAATTATTCTTTTTTTCCTTTTCCTTTCAGTTTTTCGTTCATAATATAATTCAGATTATAACAACCTCTCATTTTTTATACTTAAATGTGAATCTAATTGTTCAAACTTATTTGTCTACAATCAACAAAATCTCATATAACCAGCAATTTCATGCACAATCAAAGGTGTCACAATCAAACACAAACATAATTCAATCTACACATTTCTCAAAACACAATCTCTAACATCACTAACCTGTAGCAATAATTCAAAACCCTAACTAATGTGTTGTGCACTCACTAATATCTGCTATACATGTCTCACTTATTCATCTTCAGAACTTCAAACACATCTTATCTAACACCTTATACCAATCAACAAAATCTCATATATACATAAACCTTGAATATTACTCAAACACATCTTATTTGATGAATCAAAATAGAAACACATAAACCTTGAATATTACTCAATTTATGACTACTATCCCACAAAACAAAACTTTGTCAACAAATTATACTAACTTATGCAATGGTAAACCATAAAAATAACAAATTAATTTAGATGATTAGCCTTGCAGAAAACCCAAATCGGGAAAGTTTACCAGAATCGTTAACGAAAAAAATCAGACTCAGATTGCCATTACTTCAAAATTTAAATTTAAAATAATGATTGACTTCAAAATTTAAAATTTAAAATCTGAAAATCAAATCACTAATATCCAATCCCGTAAATCAAGCAAACTTATTAGGAAAGTCTAACCTTTCAAATTTAAATTCAATTTACAGTTTCGAAATTTAAAATCAAAAACATTAATGGCAAACTTTCAAATCTAATAAGTTCTGTTCAAACTTATTTGTCTACAATCAACAAAATCTCATATAACCAGCAATTTCATGCACAATCAAAGGTGTCACAATCAAACACAGACATAATTCAATCTACACATTTCTCATAACACAATCTCTAACATCACTAACCTGTAGCAATAATTCAAAGCCCTAACTAATGTGTTGTGCACTCACAAAAATCTGCTACACATGTCTCACTTATTCATCTTCACAACTTCAAACACATCTTATCTAATACCTTATGCCAATAAACAAAATCTCATACATCAATCAGCAATACAATGCACAATCAAAGACCTCACAATCAATTTCAAACATCAATCAATATACAAAATTTCTCAAGGCACAAATTTTAATATCACTAACCTAATGCGCTACTACTCAATAATGTGTCGGTGCCATGAAAAAACATCATAACCTTAACTAATGTGTTAACTTACCAAGGCTCAAGGCTGTATATTTTCCCAATGTTGTTTGTCCGACGCATTGTCACAAATCTAACAACCGAGTCAATCAAATTATTAGTTAAAACCCAATAAACAAAGTATACTAATATCCAATCCCGTAAATCAAGCAAACTTATTAGGAAAGACTAACTTTTCAAATTTAAATTCAATTTACAGATTCGAAATTTAAAATCAAACACATTAATGGCAAACTTTCAAATTTAAATTTAACATAATAATTGACTTCGAAATTGAAAATTTAAAATCAAACACAATAATGGTTTATTTCAAAATTTAAATTTAGAATAATGATTAACTTCAAAATTTAAAATTTAAAATCTGAAAATCAAATCACTAATATCTAATCCCGTAAATCAAGCAAACTTATTAGGAAAGTCTAACCTTACCAAGCAAAACCAACCGACATGGTACTAATTTACAGCAATAGCAAGCATATCTCTGTCCAACATAGTTGCAGCCAAAAACTCCGGACCATCCAAAATAAACACCTAATGAATCAAAATAAAAGCACATCCCTAAAATTACAAATAATATAGTCAAAGCATCTCATAAAAAAACATCAGGATTTCAAAGCATTCAAAATTTAAAATCAAACACAATAATGGTTTACTTCAAAATTTAAATTTAAAATAATGATTGACTTCAAAATTTAAAATTTAAAATCTGAAAATCAAATCACTAATATCCAATCCCGTAAATCAAGCAAACTTATTAGGAAAGTCTAACCTTTCAAATTTAAATTCAATTTACAGATTCGAAATTTAAAATCGAACACATTAATGGAAAACTTTCAAATTTAAATTTAAAATAATGATTGATTTCAAAATTTAAAATTTAAAAATCAAATCACTAAGGAAACATACCAAAAATATAGGATCATATTCCTTAATCAACTTTAACAACGAATGAGAGTTGTTTTTAGGATCCATAACTGCAAAGGAAGTAACCATTGTTTTAAAAAATATATAATGGTAATATATTTATAGAAACAAAGTCTATTTACAGAAACCGAATCATAATTCCGAATACAAAAATAATCTTTAACAACAGTAATCTGTTTATAGAAACAAAAACAACTTTAAAATTGAAATCAAAGGCATCTTTAAAGAATTAACAACTAACTAAATACAAAAATTATAACTCAATGACTCACGATAAATCATCATCAATAATTTTAAGACATTGACATATGAAAGTTGTTCTCCCCACAATAAGGTTGCAAAATCATATGGTATTTCCTATCAATCGAAACAAAAAAAAACATATAAGTTGCAATAACTTATTGTGTGCACAAAACTGAAAACTTAAGAAACATACCAAAAATATAGGATCATAGTCCCCAATCAACTTTAACAATGAAGGAGCGTTGTTTTCATGATCCATAACTGCAATGGAAGTAACCACTGTTTTAAAAAAATATATAACGGTAATCTATTTATAGAAACAAAGTCAATTTACATAAACCGAATCATAATTTCGAATACAAAAATCATCTTTAACAACACTAATCTATTTATAGAAACAAAAACAACTTTAAAAAGAAATTAAAGACATCTTTAAAGAATTAACAATTAACTAAGTACAAAAATCATAACTAAATACAAAAAATTATAACTCACAAAACAAACCATGAGAACTTCAAAAGATAATCACATAAAATTTCAAATTAACACCTAAAGACAAAAATAAAAAAGAAAGACTATACATATCAAAAAACAAACAACACCAACAAAACTGAACTAACCTGTTTTTGGTCGACAACAATTCGAAAAATATAGGATCATAGTCCTTAATCGACTTTAATAACGAAGGAACGTTGTTTTCATTATCCATAACTGCAAAGGAAGTAACCATTGTTTAAAAAAAATATAACGGTAATCTATTTATAGAAACGAAGTCTATTTACAGAAACCGAATCATAATTTCGAATACAAAAATCATCTTTAACAACACTAATCTATTTATAGAAACAAAAACAGATTTAAAAAGAAATTAAAGACATCTTTAAAGAATTAAAAACTAATTAAATACAAAAATTATAACTAAAATACAAACAACTATAACTCACAAAACAGTGCAAAATATACCTTTTCTTCAACTTCTCATAGGAACCCATTCAATAGTTCCTTGTAGGGGAAGGAGTCTGAAAGAAGCGCTTCACCTAAAATTACAAAACACAAAAAGTTTGTGAGATATGCAACTCGAGTACAAAAACAATAGTCAAAGACTCGAAGCATCCCTAAAATTACAAATAATATAGTCAAAGCATCTCATAAAAAAAACATCAAGATTTCAAAACATACAAAATTTAAAATCAAACACAATAATGGTTTACTTCAAAATTTAAATTTAAAATAATGATTGACTTCAAAATTTAAAATTTAAAATCTGAAAATCAAATCACTAATATCCAATCCCGTAAATCAAGCAAACTTATTAGGAAAGTCTAACCTTTCAAATTTAAATTCAATTTACAGATTCGAAATTTAAAATGAAACACATTAATGGAAAACTTTTAAATTTAAAATTTAAATAGAAACCTTAATTCCGGAAAAAATTATCATACTAAAAATAAATCACTAAAATTTAAATTTGAGGTTTCAAAAAAAAAACATTAACGAAATTTAAAATTGCTCAAAATTTTAAATTTAAAATTTGAATTCCGGAAATAGAAATAGAAACCCTAATTCCGGAAAATAATCATACTAAAAGTAAATCACTAACGAAATTTAAAATTGCTCAAAATTTTAAATTTAAAATTTAAATTCCGGAAATATAAATAGAAACCTTAAAATTTTAAATTTGAGGTTTCAAAAAACGTAACACCATTTATTTATAGAAACAGAAACCTTAATTCCGCAAAATTATCATACTAAAAATAAAAAAATTTAAAATTTAAAATAGAAACCTCAAAATTTAAAATTTAAAATTTGAATTCTGAAAATTATATCACTAACATCCAATGCCATAAATTATCATACTAAATATAAATCACCATTTATTTGCTAGAAGTTTAAAACAAAATAAAAAAAAGATAAAAAACAGTTTACTTAAAATATGATTAGTAATTAGAATACACATAAACGTACCAAAAATATCAGGTCATCTTCATCAATAAGCTTTAAAAATGAAGGACTGTTGTGCAAGGGATGCATATCTGAAAAATATATATGAAGGTTTTTAAAAAAATAAAACGGTAAAGTATTTATAGAAAAACAATCAATATTCCTAAATCAACAATCAATAAGCTTTAAAAGATAATTTAATCAATTGAGAAACTTCCAAATCAAAAAATAAAAAGAGACGGTTTAAAAAAATAAAAAATATTTATTTTTTAGAAACAAAATCAATATTCCAAAGACAAAAACATTATACCGGATGAAAAAATATCAGACCACTGTAAATCTTCATCAGCACAATCAAGAAACATCGGACACAATCAAAACATATCATCATCAACAACAAACTAAAAGACTGTAAATAAAAATATGAGTAACATGAGAACAAAATCAAAACATCAACAAAATATCATTTCATATGATTGGAATCGGATAATGCAAAATCATCATCAACAAACAACCAACAAACAACGGAAAAAAAAAAAGAAAAATCAAACAATAAGCATCTGCGGAGAAGGAGATAAAGAACAATTTTTTTATAGATTGTTGATTAAACTTACATATAACAGGTTCGATCAACAAAAAAAAAACATAAAAATCATCAAAAATTCACATTAAACATTTAGAATAAATAACAATCTAATATAAATCACATACCTTCAAATTATGTGGAACGATCTACAAACAAATAACAATGAAAATGATTAAGATATGCCGAATGGGTTTTGAACAAAAAAAAAGTTCCTATAAGATCTAATAACATAAATAAACAGCATAAGATCTAATTACAGATGAAACCGTAGATGAGCTTTAGGGTTTGTAAAATTGAATGTGGATGAAAGATGATTGAATAACAAAATTGAGAGAAGAAACTAACCATATTGTGAAGAAGTTTTGACGATTTCTCCGGTCGATTAGGGTTTTGACGGATACGAAAGACCACAAGCAAACCCTAGATATGACAAAACACATCGTAAATCATTATTAAACAGCAAACAAATCGATCTCTTCAAATCTGGAAACATGAAACAAATAGCATTTACATGAAGATGAAGAAAGCATCAAAACATTGTCGTCCTTATGAATCTCATCTGAATATGTAAGATAGTTGATGAAATCGAAAAAAATCAAAGATGTATTAGATTAACAATACGAAAACAAAGAAGGAATGGCATAATAACATACCTAAGGACGATGAATCTCTGAAAAACGAAGAAGCAGATTTAGGAAATGGTATATAGGGTTTGTGAAAAGTGAGGTTATGAGATATGGTGGTCTGGTAAAGATGATATATAGGATCCGTTTTTTAATATTGGGTGACCCGAATCACAGCCGGATCCCGCCACTTTTTTGTTAAAATCGTGAATGATGAAGGCATTTGAGAATTCCCTCCTAAACTCAAAACTATAAGTTGCCACATCAGCAAAAATGTCCCAAATCCAATGCCACCTAGCCCAAATCACATCTCATTTATATATATATATATATATATATATATATATATAGATTAGAAATATTATACACAAAATGTTAGACTAATATTGCTTTTGTTATACACAAATCTTTAAATAAAAATAGAATACATTATTGATAAAACCAAAATTACATACCTTTAAGTCTTGATAGAATATTGAAGAGAAATGTTTCGAAGTATACGTACAATTTTTATCTACAAATTAATAACAACATATAATCAATTAGTGATCATAAAAGAATTCAAGAACGAGTAAATATATAAAAGATAATATGATGAAACTCTATATACCTTTGTTAATGGAATGATTGAATTGAATGAACAATAGAATTAAATCAATAAGTTGAAAGAATCAAAGAAATTGATGGTAAGGCTTTGATGGAGAAGAATCATTAATCGAGAGATGCATGAATTGAAGTAACTGCTTTGGATTTGTTAGGGTTTTTTCTATTTATATAACATGTTTTTTTTAGCCACATTAATTTTTGCCCAAAAAAACTGTTATTTTTGGGCCACTTACAAGTCTTCGCCCAAATAATTGATTTCTTTGGGCTCCACTGAAGTTCGCCCATATTGTATACTTTTTTAGGCTATTCTTTTGTTTTTTTTTTTGGCGAAAAATTGTTAGGAATATGCAAAAGTAATATTTTGGGCGGTGTTAAGTGATAAAACGCCCAAAATGTAATATTAAAACGCCTAAAATAATGTCTTTTCTAGTAGTGTATATGGTGCCGGATGGTAAGTTATTAACAGTTTCTTTGCAAAAATGATGTTAGATCTTATCTTGTATTGACATATATAGAAAAATGTGAATTATATTTGTATATTTGACTGATACACCTTATATTGTAACTTTAACATGTATGAAGTGTCCGGGTGGCGAATGAGTTAGGGCGAGGAAACGCGAAAGCAGTGAAGTTTTGTATAAAAGTGTTGTTGGGGACATCGGGCATGATAGGCGCCGTTTTCTTTGTTCTCTATCTGGTGTTCCGGAAAAACATTGCACACTTGTTTACAAATGATGAAAGAGTTGCAAATACAGTATCAGATCTTTCGCTTCTATCTTTTTCAATTCTGCTGAACGGCATTTATCTCGTACTCTCAGGTAACTACTCTTTTTGGAAAGTGTCTATGTTATGTTCACAATGCTTAGGTTTCTGTACATGATATATGCCCCTTGATTACTACCCACCATGAAGATACCTATATTCACATAATCAAGCAATAAATACAACCATTGGTCAACAAATCAAAAACCAACCTACTATATTTTTTATTTTTTTTTGAAAGGTAAACTTCATTAGAAACAAACCGCTACCTCAAAACCAAGGCAACCCCAAACTACAACCGGTACATATTTACAAATCTACATCAATCAGACCACAGGATAGACTCTCTTTTGGATCTCGAATTATACCACAAAAAGCCTAAATTTTTAACCTCCCTAATAATATACTATACTCAAAATCTGTGGTAGAGTACTATACAACATTTAATAAACTTCAAACCAACAATCACACAATACCTAATTATTGACATCTTATCAAAAGTAGAAACACACCATAAATGAATAGGTATTCCGTAAATTTTCACCCAAGCAATTTTGTTAAACACAATGTTCTGGCCTTCCTAGATCTCTAAGCTTGAGAACTAGACTTCTCAAAAGAGTTTTTTTATGTTCAGTCGTATGAAATTGGAGTATCTAAAAAAGTGAACCCAATGAAAAAAATTCCTGGATCCGCCACTAAATTTTGCTATTCTTTTTTTAAATAATTAAAACTTTAAGCGAGTACTAGTAAAATGCATATATTAGTTGAACTTTAATCCATGTAATTAATTGAAGAATAATGTTAGGTAAATGAGTTTGACATTGTTTGTCGTTCTTGAATGTCCTATATGATAAAATGAAACCAAAAAGATTTACTAAAGATGGTCAATCTATATGTTTATACGTTAAAATGAATATTTGATAAACAAATAGGTAAATTGTGAATCAAAATATTAACAAAATATGAAGACATAATATTATATGAAACAATTCAATGTACATATTTGTAACTTTTATACTAAGTTATGAGACTAAAAGGTTGTCAACAAGACGTATCCCGACCAATATATACATCGTTTTGATTTATTTATCTTAATCCGGTGCAAGTGGTATTGTCTCATAAGTCATAAGATAATCATCTAAAAAGGTATAATTTAATTAAAAGTAATAAAGTAACCTATTTAATAACTATAACCATAATTGTCACTTGCTTTAAAAACTATATGATTAATCACCATTTATACGGTGTCTCTTAAATTTTTATACGATTTAATTTAATAAAACATAGACTAAAATCCATACCTAGGGCTGTAACGAATCGAACGAACACGAAAATAAATGTGTTCACGAACGGTTCATGAACACTTACCGAACGAGATTTTATGTTCGTGTTCGTTCATTAAGGAAATGAGCGTGTTCACGAACGGTTCACGAACACAAGCGTACACAAATAAATTTGGCGAACGCGATGAAGGATATAGGTGGATGGCCCAGAGAGTAGCTCTAGAACTTGAATCCCTTATTGTGGAACAGAGGTAGATCATATTCGTCGTCGATGTAAATAATGAGAAAAGAAAGGAAAATGGTGCATAAATAATGTGAAAGATGGTTTCCTAGTTTAATTGTTAAAGTAATGATATAAATAAAAGTTTAATAGTATAAAAAGTATATATAAAATATATGAAAGTACAAAAAACTTTAATTAAAACACGAACATACGAACATAAACTAACGCAAATAAACGAATGTTCACGAACACCTTACCGAACGTTCACGAACACAATTGAACGAAAGAGACATTTGTTCATGTTCGTTCATTTAACTAATCGAACGGGATTTCTTGTTCATGTTCGTTCATTTATTTAACGAACGAACATAAACGAACTTTCCGTCGAACGGTTCACGGACTGTTCGTTGAACGTTCAGTTCGTTTACAGCCCTATCCATACCAAAAGCAGAAATATTGTGATGCTTAATTTTAAATTACTTCATGCCTAAACTAAATTTCCTTTGTCTTTAGGAAAGACATCATTATACACCGTGGTGGCCCCACAAATCAACGCCACTGATTTATTTTGATATCATTATAATATTAAAATACGTTTATAATTGTATATTTGTTTTCCAGTGTAATTAGTTGAATCCTAGATCGTTATAATTTACATAAATTCAATACAACTAGTTAAATTTCCGCTCGCGCGATGTGGCGGGGACCCAATGACTGCAAAACGCGTGTTAGTAACGGCAAGCCGATACCGAATATCAATAAATAAAAATGTCGTGAAAAGGATATACAATCCGTCCTAAAAAAGCGATTTTAAATAACCTAATATATAATAATAGGACCCACACGTCCTACACGTTGGAAATTCGGTTGTTTTCAGTTCAGTTATTACAGTGCTAATACGTTAAAATATGGATGAGTTCGGTACCTGTAACAGCACCGAAAGTACCGATCCGGAAAATCATCAAAGTTAGGTACCGGCACCGAAAATGCTCGGTACAATACGGTATGGTATTTGAAGGTAAAAATCAATAAATATAGGTATGGTGCTAGACCGGTATCGAACCGAAAGTAACGATTCTGAAAACGCTAAAAGGTGGGTACCAAATTGGTACCGAAAATGATTTGATATAGTAAATTTATTACCGATACGATACCGGTTTGATTATAGGATTTGATACAATTTTCTCATCAATAATCTAAATATCCAAGTTAATTTTACATGCTACAATTCATTCATTATGTAAAAAGACAAAAAATAAAGCAAAATAAGTTGTTGTGTATATAAAACCTCATTCAAACGAAATACAGTTTACTTACTGTGTGTATGAAAAGTAATCTAAACTGTGCAATTACTTGCATTGCTACGTTGCTACAGGATTTGATGAGCTCGGTACCGATCGGTACCGAAAATACCGTTACAGAAATCCCCAAAAATGGATACCGGTACCAAATATACCTGGTACAGTACGGCTTGATACAGTCGGTACTGGTACGGCACCGGTATTTGAGGGTAAAACCCGATGAATACCGGTGCCAAGTGGATACCGAAAATACACTCAGTTTGTTAAATTTGATACCAGTACCCAATACTATTCATTCATTTCTATTTTTATTAGTTTTCATTCAAGACTCTTTTTAATATTTATTTATTGTTACTATTCAATACCTTCTCTTTTTAATATATAGGTGAATATATAGGTGAATTAGTTAGTTATAGTTAGTTTATATGATTCCTAGAGTTGTTAAAATTGAAATTCAAATGTAATATATTGTCCAGGTGAATATGGAATAAATTTTTTGTTGATCTTTCAAAAAAATATATATAACATGGTTTTCTGGATAATAAATAAAACTAAAACTGAAGTTAGTTATAATTACTTTATATGATTCCTAGGGTTGTTAGAATTGAAATTCAAATGTAATACATAACTTGTAGTCGAACTTGTTCACAGTGCTCGATGTCACATTTATTGACACGTCGTTTCTTACCGTTGAAAAAAAATTACATAACATGGTAAATAAAACTAAAACTGAAAAGTTTAATTCAACAAATTTAGTATTCATTTAAATATCGAATTCAATTAAAGTAAATAAAGTCTTTTTATCACCATTGTCACCTCAATCATTACCCACAATCACTATTGTCACCGTCATCATCACAATCATCGTTGTGGTCATCTCCGCAACCCCTACCCATGGTTGTAAAAGTCGCTAGGCGCTTCCTAGTCGGTCGACCGGTGAGTTGAGAGTACCCGGCCTAGGCGGAGAGTACTCGAGGAGTACTCGGACATGTTAAATTATATAGAAATTAGTTTTCAGAAATTAAACATGAGTCAAATAATATAAATTTACTAATATTTATACCAAAATACGTGAAAATGATATTAATTCTTTAAAATGATAGGCATAGAATTTTTTTAAAAAAATTTCAAAAATAACGCCGAAAAACGCCCGGAACCCATTACATAGGGGCGTTTTTTAGCGTTTTTTTTTTAAATTAAATCAGCGTTCTTGAAAACACGCTCCGAGCATTTTGACTGACCAATGATAAACTAGCAACGGCTAGTTCTTTAACGGCTATTTTTTTATTTTTATTTTTTTTAAATCTTTTACCTATATATATATATATATATATAAACTCATTCAAAGTTAACCAAAACTCTCTCAAAAACACTACCATTTTATAAAAAAACTTGATGGATTCCCCTTGTTCTTCATCCATGGTAAATTTTTACTACAAAGAGTTTTTTTGCGGATGGCGATGATTCCACTGATGAGGAGGTCGAGCAAGAGGCGGTTACGAGTGCTTGTCAACTAGCGGTGAGATATGAGAAGCATTGTTGTCGCCCCCAACCAGAAAAAAATAAAAGAGGTTATAATGAACGAGACCGACGCGCGGCACACGGTCGTTTGATGAAAGATTATTTTGATGAGGCGCCGACATTTTCGAACCAAATGTTTAGGCGTCGTTTCCGAATGAGTAAGCGGTTGTTTCTACGCATAGTCGACGACTTGGAAGCCAACTACGATTATTTTAAATAAAAAGCGGATGCGAGAGGGGCACTTAGATTTACCGGTATCCAAAAGTGTACGTCGGCGTTACGAATCCTTGCTTATGGAAACACACCCGACATCAACGACGAGTATCTAAAAATGGGCGAGAAAACAGCGAGACACCTTGGAGCATTTTTTTCGCGGTACAGTTCCTATACTTTACTATAATGTTTACAATTTTTTTTTAAGCTTATGTTTGTGTATGTTTTTTTATAAAGGTATTATTGATGTGTATGGTGCGCGTTATCTTAGAACGCCTACATGGGACGACCTTCAAAAGATCTACGAGGTACATTCGGCGGAGCATGGTTTGCCTGGTATGATCGGAAGCTTGGATTGCATGCATTGGCGTTGGGATAACTGCCCGACCGCATGGCGAGGCCAACACTCACGAGGTGACCAAAAAGGACCCACTGTTATTCTTCAGGCGGTTGCTTCACATGACCTTTGGGTTTGGTCGGCTTACTTTGGCGTGGTCGGGTCATGCAATGATATAAATGTTTTTTGAACAATCTCCGTTGTTAGAGGAGTGGATTTCTGGCAAAGCTCCAAAAGCGTCGTTTTACGCAAATGGAAACTACTACCCTCATGGATATTATTTGTGCGATGGAATTTATCCTAGGTATTCGATTTTCGTGAAGACGTTTAGTCATCCTATTGATGAAAAAATAGCATACTTTAAAAAGGTTCAAGAGTCTTCACGAAAAGACATTGAGAGATGCTTTGGGATTCTTAAACAACGTTGGCAATATTTGAAAAATCCTTGTCGTGCATGGACCAAGCAAAAAATGAGAGATGCTATGTACGCTTGTATAATCATGCACAACATGATTTTGGAAGACGAACGAAAGGCGATATGCCAGAATTATGTGCCAGAAGCCGTTCAAGAGGAGCATCCACAGGCGTTAATGGAAGAAAGAGTGAATAATGCGCGAGAGTTGCGTTACAAACCGTACCATTCCGCGTTAATGGTTGATTTGGTACAGCACGCATGGTCGGTTCGGTATGTACCACCTGAGAGTGAAGAAGAAACGGAGGACGAGGAAGACGAAGTTGGCGAGGGTGAAGAAAGCGAAGACGAAAACTAATGTATTTTTTTTAATTTAGTCGGATTTTATTTTTTTTTATTTCTAGTATTGTATTTTTTTTTTAATTTAATGAAGTATTTTAAGTTTTTAATTAAAAAAAATAATTGTTTAATGATTGGAAGGACCGTTATTGGGCATTATTCCCACTACGCCACTTTTGCAATAACCCCCAATAATGTTCGCATGCTGACTGGACTGCCACGTGTCGCAAAACGCGTGAAGACATTATTGCTCAAACCACTACACATGGTCTTAAATTTTATACGATTTAATTTAATAAAACATAGACTAAAATCCATACCAAAAGCGGAAATATTGTGATGCTTAATTTTAAATTACTTCATGCCTAAACTAAATTTCCTTTGTCTTTAGGAAAGACATCATTATACACCGTGGTCGCCCCACAAATCAACGCCACTGATTTATTTTGATATCATTATAATATTAAAATACGTTTATAATTGTATATTTGTTTTCCAGTGCAATTAGTTGATCCTAGTTCGTTATAATTTACATAAATTCAATACAATTAGTTAGTTATAGTTAGTTTATATGATTCCTAAAGTTGTTAAAATTGAAATTCAAATGTAATATATAACATGGTTTGCTGGATAATAAATAAAACTAAAACTGAAGTTAGTTATAATTACTTTATATGATTCCTAGGCTTGTTAGAATTGAAATTCAAATGTAATACATAACTTGTAGTCGAACTTGTTCACAGTGCTTGATGTCACGGTTGTTGACACGTCATTTCTTACCGTTCAAAAAAAATACATAACATGGTAAATAAAACTAAAACTGAAAAGTTTAATTCAACAAATTTAGTATTCATTTAAATATCGAATTCAATTAAAGTAAATAGTCTCTTTATCACCATTGTCACCTCAATCACTACCCACAATCACTATTGTCATCGTCACCATCACAATCATTTTTGTGGTCATCTCCGCCACCCCTACCCATAGTTGTAAAAGTCGCTAGGCGCTCCTTAGTCGGTCGACCGGTGAGTTGAGAGTACTCGGCCTAGGCGGAGAGTACTCGAGGAGTACTCGGACATGTTAAATTATAAAGAAATTAGTTTTCAGAAATTAAATATGAGTCAAATAATATAAATTTACTAATATTTATAACAAAATACGTGAAAATGATATTAATTCTTTAAAATGATAGGCATAGAATTTTTTTTAAAAAAATTTCAAAAATAATGCCGAAAAACGCCCGGAACCCATTACATAGGAGCGTTTTTAGCATTTTTTTTCGAAAAAAATTAAATCAGCGTTCTTTAAAACACGCTGCGAGCATTTTGATTGACCAATGATAAACTAGCAACGGCTAGTTCTTTAACGGCTATTTTTTTATTTTTATTTTTTTTAAACCTTTTACCTATATATGTATATAAACTCATTCTAAATTAACCAAAACTCTCTCAAAAACACTTTCATTTTAGAAAAAAAACTTGATGGATTCCCCTTTTTCCTCATCCATTGTAAATTTTTACTACAAAGAGTTTTTTGCGGATGACGATGATTTCACTAATGAGGAGGTCGAGCAAGAGGCGGTTACGAGTGCTTGTCAACTAGCGGTGAGATATGTGAAGCATTGTCGTCGCCCCCAACCAGGAAAAAATAAAAGAGGTTATAATGAATGAGACCGACGCGCGGCACACGATCGTTAGATGAAAGATTATTTTGATGAGGCGCCGACATTTTCGAACCAAATGTTTAGGCGTCGTTTCCGAATGAGTAAGCGGTTGTTTCTACGCATAGTCGACGACTTGGAAGCCAACTACGATTATTTTAAACAAAAAGCGGATGCGAGAGGGGCACTTGGATTTACCGGTATCCAAAAGTGTACGTTGGCATTACGAATCCTTGCTTATGGAAACACAACCGACATCAACGACGAGTATCTAAAAATGGACGAGAAAACAACACGAGACACCTTGGAGCATTTGTGTCGCAGTACAGTTCCTATACTTTACTGTAATGTTTACAATTTTTTTGAAGCTTATGTTTGTGTATATTTTTTTTTGTAAAGGTATTATTGATGTGTATGGTGCGCGTTATCTTAGAACGCCCACATGGGACGACCTTCAAAAGATCTACGAGGTACATTCGGCGGAGCATGGTTTGCCTGGTATGATCGGGAGCTTGGATTGCATGCATTGGCGTTGGGATAACTGCCCGACCGCATGGCGAGGCCAACACTCACGGGGTGACCAAAAAGGACCCACTGTTATTCTTCAGGCGGTTGCTTCACAGGACCTTTGGGTTTGGTCGGCTTACTTTGGCGTGGTCGGGTCATGCAATGATATAAATGTTTTTGAACAATCTCCGTTGTTAGAGGAGTGGATTTCTGGCAAAGCTACAAAAGCGTCGTTTTACGTAAATGGAAACTACTACCCTCATGGATATTATTTGTCCGAAGGAATTTATCCTAGGTATTCGATTTTCGTGAAGACATTTAGTGATCCTATTGATGAAAAAATAGCATACTTTAAAAAGGTTCAAGAGTCTTCACGAAAAGACATTGAGAGATGCTTTGGTGTTCTTAAACAACGTTGGCAATATTTGAAAAATCCTTGTCGTGCATGGACCAAGCAAAAAATGAGAGATGTTATGTACGCTTGTATAATCATGCACAACATGATTTTGGAAGACGAAGAAAAGGCGATATGCCAGAATTATGTGCCAGAAGCCGTTCAAGAGGAGCATCCACAGGCGTTAATGGAAGAAAGAGTGAATAATGCGCGAGAGTTGCGTTACGAACCGTACCATTCCGCGTTAATGGTTGATTTGGTACAACACGCGTCCGCTGTTCGGTATGTACCACCTGAGGGTGAAGAAGAAACGGAGGACGAGGAAGACGAAGTTGGCGAGGGTGAAGAAAGCGAAGACGAAAACTAGTGTATTCTTTTTTTTAATTTAGTCGGATTTTATTTTATTTTTTTATTTCTAGTATTGTATTTTTTTTTTAATTTAATGAAGTATTTTAAGTTTTTAATTAAAAAATAATTGTTTAATGATTGGAAGGGGCGTTATTGGGCGTTATTGGGCATTATTCCCACTATGCCACTTTTGCAATAACCCCAAATAATGCCCCCATGCTAACTGAACTGCCACGTGTCGCAAAATACGTGGAGACATTATTGCTCAAACCACTACACATGGTTTTAAATTTTTATACGATTTAATTTAATAAAACATAGACTAAAATCCATACCAAAAGCGGAAATATTGTGATGCTTAATTTTAAATTACTTCATGCCTAAACTAAATTTCCTTTGTCTTTAGGAAAGACATCATTATACACCGTGGTCGCCCCACAAATCAACGCCACTGATTTATTTTGATGTCATTATAATATTAAAATACGTTTATAATTGTATATTTGTTTTCCAGTGTAATTAGTTGAATCCTAGTTCGTTATAATTTACATAAATTCAATACAATTAGTTAGTTATAGTTAATTTATATGATTCCTAGAGTTGTTAAAATTGAAATTCAAATGTAATATACAACATGGTTTGCTGGATAATAAATAAAACTAAAACTGTAGTTAGTTATAATTACTTTATATGATTCCTAGGCTTGTTAGAATTGAAATTCAAATGTAATACATAACTTGTAGTCGACTTTGGTCACAGCGCTCGATGTCACGGTTGTTGACACGCCGTTTCTTACCGTTGAAAAAAAAAATACATAACATGGTAAATAAAACTAAAACTGAAAAGTTTAATTCAACAAATTTAGTATTCATTTAAATATCGAATTCAATTAAAGTAAATAAAGTCGTTTTATCACCATTGTCACCTCAATCACTACCCACAATCACTATTGTCACCGTCATCATCACAATCATCGTTGTGGTCATCTTCGCCACCCCTACCCATGATTGTAAAAGTCGCTAGGCGCTCCCTAGTCGGTCGACCGGTAAGTTGAGAGTACTCGGCCTAGGTGGAGAGTACTCGAGGAGTACTCGGACATGTTAAATTATAAAGAAATTAGTTTTCAGAAATTAAATATGAGTCAAATAACATAAATTTACTAATATTTATAACAAAATACGTGAAAATGATATTAATTCTTTAAAATGATAGGCATAGAATTTATGTTATATTTTTTTAAGTCAAACTCGGCCCGAGTTGACCTACTAGATCCGATTCTGGTCGAGGTTGACCGCTTTTTATTGATTCCGAGTAATTAGGCGGAGTTGAAGAAAGTCGCCTTGGCAACCTACCTTGTAGCGACTACTCGAATAGTACTCAGCCTTGGAGACCTTGTTTTACAACCATGCCCCTACCCCCTACCCCCATCCCCACCACCGCCATCTTCGGTGCCACCATTGCGTCAATTCACTCGTTGTCGTTGCCACTCACCACCACCTCTCACCATTGTCAATGTCGTCGTTGCCACCATAATTACAATCCCCATTGCCTCTACCACTTCCACCCCAGGCACTTACATCTAGGGTTGTTCAAAACTATCCGTATCCAAAAATCCGATCCGAAATATCTGATATCCGATATCCGATATCCGATATCCGAATCCGAAATATCCGAAAAATCGGATATCCAATTTCGGATATCCAAAATTCGGATATCCGAATTTTTTGGATTCGGATTCGAATAGTGATTTTCAAAATCTTCGGATATTTCGGATATCCGAAATATCCGAAAATTTAATTTTTATTTTTTCTGATATCCGAATATCCGAAAATATCCAAAAAAATATCTGAAAACTTATATTCGGATGTCCGAAACTATCCATAATATCTGTTTCCGAGTATGGAAAAAATAATAAAAATTAACTTAAAAGTTAGATTTTCGGATATCCGATTCACTATCCGAATCCGTATCCGAAATTTCGGATACGGATTCGGATAGTGAAATCTGGTATCCGAAAAGTTCGGATATCCGAATTAGGGCTGCAAACGAACCGAACAAACATGAACAAGTCCTTGTTCGTGTTTGTTTGTTAAGAAATATATGTGTTCATGAACACTTACCGAACGCGGTTTTATGTTCGTGTTTGTTTGTTAAGGAAATAAATGTATTCGTGTTCGTTTGTGTTTGTTAATTTTAGGCAACGAAAAACGAACGACGATGAACACAAATGAGCACAAACTAATGTTCATGAACACAAATGGTAACAAACGAAGACAAACAAATGTTTCTTGAACAAAATATATAATACATTAACACTTATTAAATATTTTATTTGTCGGAATTTTGAAGGATTCAAGTAAAATACAAAAGCTAAAAACACTGATGAACTATCGAACACAAACGAACACGTTACCGAACGTTCACGAACATAAATGAACGAATGCGCCCTTTGTTCATGTTTGTTCATTTAACTAAACGAACGAAATTTCTTGTCTGTGTTCGTTTATTTAATAAAAAAACGAACACAAAGGAACTTCCCGCCGAACATTTCACGAATTGTTCGCCGAACATTTCACGAACTGTTCGCCGAAAGTTTGGTTCGTTTGCAGCCCTAATCCGAATTTTTGGATATCCGGTTTTAAACACCCTACTTACATCAACCCTGCCTCTACTACCCCGTTAATAATTTTACAAACTAGACATGATTATTTTCTCAACTAAATGCTCTGTAGATTGCGATTCTTTCATAAAAAAAATATACAATTCCTTTTACACATTATATATGGTCCAAAGCGTTGATGGTATTACTAAATTATGACCACGAACAATTAAATAAAAAACAATTATAATTCCTTTTACACATTTTATAGTCCAAAGTGTTTAGGGGTGTCCAAAAAACTTGTGGCTCGCAGCTTGCTCGAAAAAAAACTTGAAGAAAGCTCGGCTCAAAATTGGCTCGGAGCCAAGCTCGAGCTTGGTCTGGCTCGGCTCGTGAACTCGTGAGCTGGCTCGATAAGGTTTACATCCTTCATTTTTTTGACCCACATCGCTTAGAAAACAAAAACTAAAGGAGTATCCCCACTATAAAAGAAGGTAAAGACAATGTACAAAGTGAATTAACTATTTATACTTTGCATATTTAACCATATAGTTAAATTAAATGGCAATTATCGTCCTTAGTCCATGGAGAAAATTCATTTTTAAGGGCTTTTTAAGTAGTAAATTTTACGGTTCTTTGTTAGTTCGAGATAGATCTAGCCGAGCCGAACTAGCTCAAATTCTAATCGAGTCGAGCTCGAGCCTCAAGTCTTAGCTCGATTTGAAATTCTAGCTCGCCTCGACTCGTTTACAGCACTAAAAGCCTTGATAGTTTACGAAATTATGACCACGAAAGCACGAATAATTAAGTAATAAGTAAGAATTACAAATTTAACAAATATCAACCACCTTTGACTAGCCTAACACGTCCACACAAATATTTTTCTCACCGTGGTCCAACCATTAGTCTTTGCTAAAGTATTTTTTTTTTTTTTAACGGTCAACGAATCTTTTAAATGAGCTATTTGCGAAATTCACCACATTAAGATACACTCGACTCCGAATCGAAGAAACCGCTCACCTAGGGCCGAAGCCCGTGAACACTCGCCCGAAGGCACAACAGTGCAGTGAGGTAAAACTCATTCAGTTCAAAGATCGAACTAGCAATCTCCACCTATTCACCTAGTCTCCCATCATTACCAGGTGCCGTAGAAAATAATGGGGAGGGCAGGAATCGAACCTGAGTCCCTTAAAACACCAAGTCTCTCCCTTACCACTCCACCACCACATCAATGGCTCTTTGGTAAACTAATAAAAATTATATCATAAAATGTGTGGTGATTAAAAAAGTCATGTATAGTGTGGTAGATATTCTTGAAAACATTAACTTTAGATTATAACTTTTAAAATAATGAATGAGTTGCTAATTATATTCCTATAACTTTTAAACAATACAACTTTGATCTTGCATATGTAAAAGATATCCCCACCGTATCAAACTCATGTTCACAGTTTTCATATGTAGAGGAAATCCCCTACGACACATCATGATCATGTTCTCAATCTATATACAACTTCCACATTTGTTTGTTTATAATCCGATCAGTTTCAATAAAGTCTATATATTGCGCGATCTTGATCGATGATCATGTTTTAAAAATACAAAACAGGAGCGTTAGCGAACCAGCTAGCTAGCAATCCTGGTTTAATTAATTTGTCACCAATTAAGAATGTGGCATATTGGTCTCTGCATTGCAGCTTTGGTTGTGATCAGCATTACATATTGGGTATACAAATGGAGGAACCCTAAATGTAATGGCAACCTTCCTCCTGGTTCAATGGGCTTGCCGCTATTCGGTGAAAGCCTACAGTTTTTTGCGCCTAATCGAAGATGGGACACCCCTCCCTTTTTCAAGGAAAGAATTGAAAGGTGAATTCTATTTGTTTTAGTTTGTTAACACAAACTATGGCAGATATATATGCTAAATCTTTACGGTTGATATATGTTTTTAACGGCAATTTCTTTATTTAGGTGAGACTTAAACTCAAAACCTACAAACTTTGGTGTTCCAAAAGGCATTGTTTTTGCCACAGGGCCAATGATTTTATGGTTAATATATGTAAAAAGAGAATAAATTATTTTTGTACCTAGTACTTATTAGTGATATTAGGTAATATTTAAAGTCTAATGGATCCGTACACACTTCAATTTATAAATGTAAATTAGTTAATATGTCGTATAAAATTTTATTCAGTTTTTTATGTTTTTAGTCCAAAGATTAGAATCATTTTGTGGTAGCATATTTCCCCATTCAAGTTTCGAATTACAGACTTTTATATATCATTTTGTGGTGGCATATTTCCCCATTCAAGTTTCCAATTACACACTTTTATATGTTAACAACTCCCATAAATTGTTAAATTTTTAAACTTGTAACACTATTAACAGTTAATACTGGCATTACTAGACACTTCCAAGTAATTAGGTGTAATATATATGTGCCTTTATCAGGTAATATACATTGTTTCATATTTGTGACATTGGTTAAGCTAACTAACACTTAATTACGGCAGATATGGGACGATATTCCGCACCAGTTTGGTTGGGCTGCCGGTTATAGTCTCGAGCGATTCAGAGCTTAACCAAATGGTGTTCCAACAAGAGGGTCATTTGTTCCAACTTTGGTACCCAGATAGCATGACAAAGGTACTAGGGAAACAAAATTTAGGTTCTTTGCATGGGTACATGCATAAGTATCTCAAGAACATGGTACAAAATCTAGTTGGTCATGCAAGCCTTAAAAAGATGATTCTTGAAGTTGAAAGTGTGACAACAAGACATATAGAGAAGTGGGCCAATCAAGAGACTGTAGAGTTGAGAACAGCGACAGCAGATGTAAGTAGAAGATTAATTATTCTTTCTGGAGTAAACTGCCAAAATGGTCCCTGAGGTTTGGTTATTTTTGTCACTTTAGTTCAAAACTCAAACATTTTGAATCTGGGTCCCTGTGGTTTCAGTTTTGTTGCCATTTTCATCCAAAATCAAAATTTGGTCAGATTTTTCAGTTACGCTTTTTGGTCCTTTTCCTCTTTTTTAATGAAGGGCAAAATGGTCTTTTAACATTTTATTATAACTAATTTAAAAAATCTAACCATTTTGCCCGTTATTAAAAGGGAGGAAAAAGACAAAAAAAGCTGGATGTTAACTAAAAAATCTGATTAGATTTTGCTTCTGGATTAAAATGGCAACAAAATTGAAAACACAGGAACCCAGATTCAAAAGGTTTGATTTTTGGACTAAAGTGGCAAAAGTGACCAAAACTCATGGACCATTTTGGCAGTTTACTCTTCTTTTTGTGAAGAAATTTATAAATACCTAAAGTCCTTAATTGTTAACCTAGACATGTGTAGGGCTGTAAACGAACCGAACGAACAAGACCATGTTCGTGTTCGTTCGTTAAGGAAGTTGACATGTTCGCGAACTGTTCACGAACGCATACCGAACATAAGTTTATGTTCGTGTTCGTTCGTTAAGGAAATTCAGCTGTTCATGAACAGTTCGTGAACACTGGTCTCGAACACAAACGAATGCAAGCAAATAAAAATGAACGTAAACGAACATTTAACTTGAAATAAAAAATAAAAACATTGTTATCCTAAAACATTGGATATAAAGTAGTTAAATACAACTATCAAATGATAAATCAAAACATAAGAAGTCTACTACACCACCAAACGATGAATCAAGTTTAACTAACTTAGACATAATTATCCCCAAAAATGTCTTAGAATGTCCAAATTTTAGCTAACTTACAAAAAATAGGGTTTCAAGTTTTCAATATGTTTAGATAAAAGGTTTATTATTTATTATTTTTTAATATAATCAAACGAACATGAACAAATATAAGCGAACGAACGTAACCGAACGTTCACGAACGCAGTCGAACAAACGAGACATGTGTTCATGTTCGTTCGCTAAGCTAACCGAACGAAAATTTTTGTTCGTGTTCATTCGTTAAGCTAATCGAACGAACATAAACGAACTTCCCGCCGAACGGTTTACGAACTGTTCGCTGAACGTTCGGTTCATTTACAGCCCTAGACATGTGGCATGTTATATATAGTAATGTTACTCAGGACCGGCTCTGGGCCCGGCAAACCCGTGCCGACGCCCGAGGCCCAAAATTTTAAAGGGCCCGAAAAGTCTTTATAAGCTTGTATATATTTATTAAATTATATATTTAGTATATTTATCCATTTATTATGCAAAAAAGTATTGGTGGTGTAGTAGCAAAAACTATCTCAAAATGATGTAAAGGTCTCAAGTTCAAGTCTTTGCTCCATCACTAAGTTTTTATTTTTGTAATTCATCTACTCTTAACCATAATTTTGGGCCCAATTATTTTCGTCGCCCGAGGCCTAAATTTTTTCAAAAGTTTTCGGTGACGGCTCTGATGTTACTAAGTACAATTGTTTGGGAACGAATAATAATCCGTAGGTTTCGCATATAAAAAAACATTGATAGTTTTCTGAATCGTGTATGATTTTACTTTCAGGTTATAGTATTTCGTGTGTATACGATGAAATCAAGAATCGAATAAGACCAAGAGTAATTTGCATAGAACGAGATGTTACTTTCTGTGAAAAACAAATTGATAATTTCATGTGTTAAACAAACCACGCAAATCGCTTTATATATAAGGGTCAAACAATCACAATGATTGGAGTGAAGCATTTTAACTCTTCGGGAACGAGTATAACAGTTGGGTGTAACTGTGAACAGTTACATGAGTTGAAACTTCTTCGGTTGTTACCCCTTGGACCCCACTAGGAGCCAACCCCCATGTTCTAGAGACTTCGCCCCTAAGAGCATCCATAACGCTTGTCAAAGTCCAAGATCCAAACCCACCACATCATTCCAAACTCCACTTTTTCCTCCAACGCTAAACCATTCCAAACCTTCACATCACACCCCACTTTTACACTAAAGACAAATAAAAAGAATTTTGTGTGTGGTCCCCACCATTTCAAACCGGACCACCATAGTCAAAGTGCTACAGCATGGGTGGTCCGGAAGTTAGTGGTCCGAAATGCGGACAGGGTATTCTAGACTTTGCGTTATTGATGCTCTAAGAACCATTGAGTTTCCATGGTACCTAAAACTAGAACAATTTTATTTTGAGCGTGCACTCCACGCCTCCAAACTCGTACCAATGTTTATTCAAATTTCTCATTAGGTCTTTAAGTAAATCTCGATTACTCAAAATGGTTTGGTGATACTAAAATCACCAACATAATCCTTGCTTATTACCTTATTCTTACTACCATTTGTTGTATAACAGATGATATTTGATCTCACCGCCAAAAAACTGATAAGTTATGATCTAGAGAAGTCATCTGAGAATCTAAGAGAGAACTTTGATGATTTTATGATGGGTTTAGTTTCAATCCCTCTTGCGATTCCAGGAACCGCACATCACAAGTGTCTAAAGGTGCGGGAAAATCTATATATTTTTTACAATCTAAAATGCATATTGTTTTAGTTCTTGATAAACCATACTTTTAATTAAGAGTCTTAATTTCTGATTATTCATTATGAAATTAACCAGGGAAGAAAGAAGGTGATGAAGGTGCTCAAGAACATGCTAGAGGAAAGACGCGCTAAACCTAATGAGGCGAACACCGATTTCTTTGATTATGTTCTTGAGGAACTCAAGAAAGATGATACAATCCTTACAGAAGAGATTGCCCTGGACTTGATGTTTTTGCTTTTGTTTGCAAGCTTTGAAACAACTTCGCTTGCGGTTATAGTTGCTATCAAGCTTCTAACGGACAACCCTCGGGCATTAAAGGAATTAACCGTACGTACTACGTAACGATCAGTAGAAAGTAAATATACATAATAAATGATTTAACAGCATCTTTTGCTATCTGATCTAGGAAGAACATGAGAAAATCCTCAGAGATCGGGAAAACCCCGTGTCTGGGCTTACGTGGAAAGAATATAAGTCGATGACATTCACATTTCAGGTATGTCGAATGCTCTTAGTTACTCTCACAAAAGAATACACGGGTACACTAATCGATCTGAAGACATTACAATTTACAGGTTATAAATGAAACACTAAGACTGGGGAATGTAGTTCCTGCATTGTTTAGAAAAGCTCTAAAAGATGTCAAGTTCAAAGGTTATTATCAACTAACACCACTATAAAAACAGCATTTGCCATGCTTAATTCAAATGCTAAGCAGACCAAATAGTGCTTTTATAAAACTTGGTGTATTTTTTTATTTTTTGTTGATGCAAATGGGAACCTGGAAAACTCACAGGACCCATCAATACCCTACTAACCAACAGGATCTAGAAAATTAAAGTTTGTGTCATGCTAGTATACCAAATTCTGATGTAAAAATTTGGTACTCTTATAAAATTTGGTGTATTTTTTTATGCAAGTGAACTCATGGGACCCATCAATACTCTGCTAACCAACAGGATCGGGGAAAATAAAGGCAGAGAACCTTCATGAAGGTTTTTTTTATGCAGGCTATACAATTCCATCTGGCTGGGTGGTGATAGTATGTCCCCCGGCCGTTCATTTAAACCATGAGAATTATGCGGATCCACTTGACTTTAATCCATGGCGATGGAAGGTAATCTTTAGCTACCCTCACACGGTTATGTGACTATAAATAAAAAAAATTAAAAATTTTCATTTATAAAACTAGCTATAGATGGTAGTTCTCATGAGCTCCCAAATTGCATTGCAAGCAGGATTTGGATTTGACAGGTGCATCACAGAATTTCATGGCTTTTGGAGGTGGCCTAAGGTTTTGTTCTGGTGCAGATTTCGCTAGACTTGAGATGGCTATCTTTCTTCATTGTATAGTGACACGATATCGGTATAGTTAGTTATATACTATACATATTAGCATGCAAAAGGTAGAGAATATGAGATAACAACTTAATACTATATCCTTACATTATTCTTAGGTGGCAACTAGTGAAAGGAGGTGGAATCGTTCGAACTCCAGGTTTACAATTTCCAGATGGCTTTTATGTCCGTTTTTCCAAGAAAGATAAGCATAACTAATCAATCCGACAAGCCTTAGCTAATGAAGTTTGGGTATATACTTTATGTGTGAACCTAATATTAAAGATGAAAACAACATTACATGCCATACTGCAGAAAAACGTGATTGAACCGAGCTGTGATGAAACCATTTAACTCATCTGCTGCGTATTCGACTATTCGTATGTCCCAAAAGAAAAACAATTTAAAAAAAGCCTGGTCACAAGTGCAGATTGCCTCTTGAAAACAAGCTTCCTGGGATTTCGTTTAATCATGCATAGCCTGTTCTACTATTGTATCTTTTTTGCAACCGGTGTAGCACCTTTCTTTAGAGCTCTATCATGGTTAAGCATCGAACTTACACTCTCCACAACTAAGATAATCTGTGCAATTAGAAACACAGAAAAAAAGGAATACTGTAAATGTGATTTTTTTTTCTGACACAGAGAAACAGGACATTGGTTTTGTAATCTGCAAGGACGTCTGCAATGTATGCACCGGACACTACACCAAAATGACGTTGCACCAAATTTGGTTTCTTGGTTGGAGTAGGACTTGTTACACCAATGGTGCATACATTGGAGACTAAGACCAACTTCATCATGTTTTAAAATTTAGAGTTAAATGCCATTTTTGTCCCTGTGGTTTGGGCCATTTTGCCAGTTTAGTCCAAAGGTTTGAAACGTTGCCATTTTAGTCCAAATAGTTTCAGATGTTGCCATTTTAGTCCACTAGGTTAACTCCATCCCTTTATTCTGTTAACTAGAAGGGCATTTCGGTCATTTTATATGTAATTCTGTTAACTAGAAAGGCAATTCGACCATATAAAATGATCGAATTACCCTTCTAGCTAACAGAAAAAATGGACGGAGTTAACCTAGTGGACTAAAATGGCAACGCTTGAAACTATTTGGACTAAAATGGCAACGTTTCAAACCTTTGGACTAAACTGGCAAAATGGCCCAAATCACAGGGACTAAAATGGCATTTAACTCTAAAATTTAAATTGCATGCCAACCAAACTATAATTTGTTAAAGAGTAAAATGCCATTTTCACCCCTGAGGTTTGGCCAGTTTTGCGACTTTCGTTCAAAGGTTTGTTTTTCCGCATCTGGATCCAAAAGGTTTGAAATCTTGCCACTTTCATCCGGCTCGTTAACTTCATCCATTATTCTTCGTTAAGTCAAGGGTATTTCTGTCTTTTTTGCTAAATTAAAGAGCAATTCGGTCTTTTTCACTTTATGTAAAAAGACCGAATACCTCTGAAAAAGACCGAGTTTCACTTTAAGTTAACAAAAAAAGACGAAAATACCCCTAACTTAACGGAGAAAAATGTATGCAGTTAACGAGCCGAATGAAAATGGCAAAATTTCAAACCTTTTTGATCCAGGTGCGGAAAAAAAACTTTGGACGAAAATCGCAAAACTGGCCAAACCTCAGGGACGAAAATGGCATTTTACTATTTATTAAAACCGGAGTCAGTTTCGTTTTTATTCTTTTTATTCTACTCTCCCAAACCAAAAAATTGCAATGTTTAACGTTTGACCTAAAAATCAGTTTTCGAAAGTGCCCGGTTAAACCTCAATCCTCAACACTTGTGTCTAAAACACCCCTCAACAGCATATAATATAGATTGACCAACCTGAAAGCAAGCATAAGCCATTGCAGTAGCAAAGTAAAAGTTCGCATTTCCTGTTCCCTACAAATTTCATTTAGGGCAAAATATTAAGTTACATAACAACTAGTCAACTACACAAAACAAATGGGCAATAACCATACCCGCCATATCCACAGGTTGTGCATCACAGGGCTAAGAAGTAACGTCCCCAAATACCCAGAGAAAAGGAAAAACGAGAATTGCATATCTGCCAAAAATGTAGATATAAATTAACAAAGAGTAAAATGCCATTTTCGTCCCTGAGGGTTGGCCAGTTTTGCGACTTTCGTCCAAAGGTTTGTCTTTCCGCATCTGGATCCAAAAGGTTTGAAATCTTGCCATTTTCATCCGGTGCGTTAACTCCATCCATTTTTTCCGTTAAGTCGGGGTTATTTTCGTCTTTTTTGTTGACTTAAAGGGCAATTCGGTCTTGTACATTATGCTAAATGCTTGTACTAAAAGTGAAAAAGACAGAATTGCCCTTTAAGTTAACATAAAAACAAGAAATACCCCTGACTTAACGGAGAAAAATGGATGGAGTCAACGAGTTGGATGAAAATGCCAAGATTTCAAACCTTTTGGATCCAGATGCGCAAAAACAAACCTTTGGACGAAAGTCGCAAAACTGGCCAAACCTCAGGGACGAAAATGGCATTTTACTCTTTAACAAATTATAAAAGGTAGATGGATAGAAGCCTAGAAGCATAAAAAAGTGATGTGGTATAAGTGGTTTAATCAGTTACCGGCTAATGCATTGACAAACAGGCCCAGTAAGCCCAAGTAAAGAGCGGAATCGCCAACCTATCCATATCCATGAATGATAATATTATCAATTCAAAAAGTATCAAAATATGAAAATGAAGATGATCACTTTCTAGAGAATACTAGAGAATATACCGAAGGGTAGGACTTGAGAATAGAAGAGATTGCAATGTAGACAAATGCTAAAAAGCAAGGTCGATGATGTAACCGTATAGCAAGTGGTAACACCATGAAAAGAATGTTTATATGGAATACTATCAGGAAGAAATCTCTAAAAAAATCAAATACCTCTGCAAAGAAGTACCTGTACGTAAAATCTTAGTTAAAACAAATGTAGTACATAAACAACAACCACGGTCATAGTTGTCGATAGCGAATAGCGACAAATAGCGACAAGGCATGGCTAGGCTACGTAGCGAATAGCGACAAATAGCGACGGCAATTTTATAAATAGCGATTACACTAGAAAAAGAATTTTGAAAATTTTTATATGTATATTACATCAAAATACCCTTGTATATATGCTATTTTACATGTATATTTAACAAAAACCTATAAATCTAGCTATTTTATAGCTATAACCCTTTATAACATTAAAAAAAATTTTAAAAAAAAATAATAACTGTCGCTACAATCGCTATTCATCGCCATGACCAACTTAGCGACACATAGTCGCATCGCCATAAAGCGCGCTATAGCGACCGCTATGGTCGCTATTAACAACTATGACCACGGTATGTGTAAGTACTCACCACAAGACACCAATGTTTGGAGATAAATCTTCTACGCTGAGAATAAACCCATACGTTCTGCAAGTATCAATCTATATGATTAGATAATACGTTAACAAAACGATGGTAAGTTTTTTAAACTAGTAAAATATTTAAATATGAATATCTAAATATTAATAAAAGACTACAAATAATGCCACATGGCATTCTCTCCTTCAACCACATAAATTTTATTTATATTTATTTAATTAAAATATTTCTTTTAATACTAATAACTAATATATATATATATATAAATATCACTTATCTTTATCTTTAGAGTAAATTTCAAAGTTCGTCCTTTATGTATGTCTACTATATCAAAGTATGTCCTTTATCTTTAATAACCTCAGAAAACATCCTTAATGTTTGAAAAACCAATCAGGTTATGTCCTTTACCCTAAACCTTGTTTGTTTTCCCAGTTAAATCAGGTCATGTGAGAAGTACATGAGGGTATATTGGTCTTTACCTTAATACTAGAAAAATAAAATTATAAAAAATTCAAATCTTCTTTCTCTTAACTATAAGCTTCATAATCTGCACATTATATCTTCAAAACTTCAAACAAAACCCAGATCTTCAAAACACAGAAAAAAATATTCAAAACTTCAAAACCCAGATATTCAAAACTTCAAAACCCGGATATTCAAAACTTCAAAACCCAGATTATCATCAACATTATCATCAATAACCCATGAACAAAAAAACCCCTAATTTCTTACAACTCACCAAAATTAGGGCAACAAAGTGGTTTATTGAGATCTAACAATCCTACCACCACCACAACCTACCTGCCGCCACCACCGCCACCACGACCCACCTGTCGCCGCCATCACCGCCACCTGAAACGCTAACAAAACGGACTTGAGAGATAGCTCGTTACAGACCTGAGAGTAAAAGAGGTGAAGATGACGAGTTGGATAAGTTTACCGGAGAAAATTCCTGAACCCACGACGGCTGTGACTCGAGAGGGTCGCTGGAACCACCGCCGCCGTAGACGACGGCACCGGCTCCGCCGATTCTCTCTCTCTTTCCTGCCTCCTCTTCTGCTCGATCTCTCTCTCTCACTCACTCTCTCTTGAATATGCCAGGTTGTGGTGGTGGTAGGATTGTTAGATAGAGAGAAGAAGGGGGTATGTTGATGTGCAGGTGATTGAAAGATGGAGAAGATGATGGTGGAGTTTAGGGTTTTTATTAAGGTAAAGACCAATATACCCTCATGTGCTTCTCACATGACCTGATTTAACTAGGAAAACAAACAAGGTTTAGGGTAAAGGACATAACCTGATTGGTTTTTCAAACATTAAGGATGTTTTCTGAGGTTATTAAAGATAAAGGACATACTTTGATGTATTAGACATACATAAAGGACGAACTTTGAAATTTACTCTTATCTTTATCCTTATCTTTATTTTAATAGTAATAAATCCAATTAATAATATTATAAATATCTAAATCTAATATCTAATAAATTATTAATATCCTTTGTTTTAGACCCTTTGTTTTTTTACTTATTAATAATATTACCCAAAAATTTTATACTTTTACAATTTAGACCCTTTGTTTTTTTACTTATTAATCTAAAGTTTTTCATCTTTTCCAATTTAACCCCAACTCTTTTTAATTTTCAATTTTTTTCCACCATACTTTTCATCATTCCCAAGCTTTTCGTTTCGTTCTAAATTTTGTGAGTTAACGCACCGCAACGTGCGTGTGGGGTTCAACATTTTTCGTATATTTTTCCCGTTTGGCCCGTCAAAACACATCTATTTTTCTCCGTTTGACACGTTCGTCGCAACACACGGGTCCTGGATTAACTTAGTTATTTTTTCTATGTTTTATGTTTCGATTTAATTTCTCTACAACGAGCGTGCGTAATTCAAAGATTTTACGTCTGCTTTTCGCTCGTCTTTATTTTTTTTCGTTTTTATTTATTTTGTTTTTACGAGTTTTCCGGTGTTGGTGATCGCTGATAATGGTATAGCATTGATACTACTTGACACAGTTTTACGACAACCGCTGCAACGCAGGGGCTTAATACTAGTATGATAATAGAGTAATAGACTGTACCTTTTAAACATTTCTCCGAGGCCACTGTACTCTTTTAGAGAAATACTGCACAGAACTAGAACATAGAGTGCCCATACAGAAGCCCACAAAAAGAACAAAACAACTCGTCTCCATGAAAAATTAGTTTTCTTGTAACCATCGCCATGATTTGGTTGCAGAAACAGTTTTCTTGGCGGTGTATCTAGACCAGAACCTATTAACAGAACTAACTAAAACAGAAAAAAAAAAAAAAAAAAAAAAACGTTGAAAATTGGTGTAGCAAAAGAAGATGAAAGGTGTAAGTATAACGATATAACCGTACTGGTATGATTAGAATAACGGGATAGAGGGACAAATGAGATGCCATCACCAATCCAAAAGCAGCAAGAGGAACTAGTCCTGTTGCATTAAGAATTGGATAATTAATTAACAATAATATAGATATTAATCATGCACGAGAAAAGGGGTATCGAGTTCTTACTCCTACATGCGCCGTATAGAGACAAAACAATCATCAGATTTTCGATCGGTGATGTTGAATACCCCAAACACGTGATGATGGTCAAAGGATTCCATAGGTACACAAGAGCGGCTATATCACCAGCGGGAAAATTTTCTACATAATTTACAGTTCATCAGCTTTTCTAAGAATTAAATAACATAAAAGGTACGGGGCTTTGCAAAGGGTGTACCTATTGGCACACCCATTTGCCTATTTACACACCTTAAAAGGTATTTTTTGTCCTTATATGTACACCCTGCAGTGTCGATCTGTGGCCAAAACGCGGCGTTTTGGTTCGGTTAACCAGACAAAGACTGACGGGTTTCTGACGGGTCTGTTGACGGGACCAAAACGCCGAGCTTTGGCCGCGTTTTGGTCCTGTCAACCAGACAAAAGACTGACACCCGGTCTGGTTGACAGGACCAAAACACGGCCAAAGCATGACGTTTTGGTCCGGTCAACAGACCTGTCAGACACCCGTCAGTCTTTGCCTGGTTAACCGGACCAAAACGCCGCGTTTTGGCCACAGTTCGACACTGCAGGGTGTGTATATAAAGACAAAAAACAACTTTTTGTGGTGACTATCTACACACTTGGTGTGTAGATAGTTTGGGCTTTGCAAATTGAAAAAAAAAATACCTGATGTTTTTGAAAATTTACTAGCTCCTAATGATTTCAAACTCTGGATATCCGCCACTTGGAGAAGCTGGCCAATCGCACGAATAAGAATTGCAGTGATGAAATCTGCAATTACAAATGCCAGACTGTTTCCAAAAATACGTTTTATATCAACAATGTAATTAAGAAATTATACTAGAAGCTGATAAAAATAAATGAACAAAGAAGTAAAAATTGTTAAACATAAAGATATAAGCATACGTAAAATGCATAAGCTAGAGTATACTCTTAACCCGGTTAACTTTTGTCAATTTACTTTTTATAATAGGTCATGCCAAATTAACCCCCTCTAATTTTAAACCGTTAAAAGGCAGGATGGAAACTTTACCCGCATAAAAGATGGCTTTGTCCTTCACCTCTGCAAGCATAGTAACAAGCAATTATCAGAACACTATAACAACTTTATATCACAAATACAGAATTGATCCTCCTACGTCCCATTTAGGGGTGCAAACGAGCCGAGCGGCTCGCGAGCTACTAGAGATCGGCTCGAGAAAAAGCTCGAAACGAGCCGAGCCTTATCGAGCCCGAGCGGAGCTTGAGCCTAAAATAAAGCTCGTCTGTTTATCGAACCCGAGCTCGAGCCTCGCATGTGAAGCTCGTTAGGCTCGTTGAGCCTTATCGAGCCTTAGTGTAAACGAGCCGAGTCGAGCCGAGCTTATTCAAACTTGTTTACAAGCCGACCTCGAACCTAAAAATAAGCTTATTTAGTAAACGAGCTCGAGCCCGAGCTTCACTTATCGAGCTCACGAGCCTAAAAAGTCTATTATTTATATTATTTTTATTTAATATATTAATTAATAGATAATAAACGAGCCAAGCTCGAGCTTGAGAAAATACAAACGAGCCGAGCTCGAGCCTTGAAAACAAAGCTCGAATCGAGCCGAGCTCACATAAAGTTAATCGAGCGCGAGCCTGGTCAAACTCGGGCTCGGCTCGGCTCGTTTGCACCCCTAGTCCCATTAAAGATAGCCCTATAACATATTTGACTGCAAAATTATAAAACTAAAATGCCATCGATCGTTTATATACCTATCACCAGTGAGAGGCCCAAGGATCGATAATAGAAGAGGAGATCCATGGTACATTGAGCCTGTAAAGAATTAAACTCATTGAGTTATCAATATACGCATAACAGAACCTTGTAAACAAACATCAAAAAACAAACCAGCATACGGCGACATCGAAGATTGCTTTAACCAATAACCTTCCGCCACTGAAACATCAACATAAAAACCTTGATCAATCAATAATTCAAAAAACAAAAGCAATTGAAGTTTGTGAGCAGCGTTAGTGATTACGGCGACGAAGGCTTGTGATGGGGGTGGAGACTTCGGGGCGAGAGGAGAAGTTGAGAGTGTTTGGGAAGTAGACTATGAGTACTAGTCTTAGCACTATCGAAGCTACAGCGGAACTCCAAAACCATGGATGCTTCTTCGTTGTCTTCCCCGATGATTCCTCCATTGTGGAGGTTGTTTCCGATCAGAGGATGAGGTTTGTGGTTACTTTCTGCCCTGTCAAAACATGTCCATAAAATTGCTTTCGTGCCCTCTTTGGGAGCCGTAGATTTGGTCCATCGTTAATAAAACTATACAAGGCTATCTAGCTATTTGCAGAGACAATATCATATATATCAAACTATTAAATCAATATCAAATATCATCAATCAGAACAGTTAATATTTAACATTTCATCAACAAATGAAACTGATAAACCTCCTTCCACTTAAAATTCTTATAACTTCAATTAATGAAGAAACCAATGTCACGTAAATCGCTGGTCATGGCACGATTTTCGTTTTGGTTCGTCCGATCCAATTCAAATGGCGTTCCGAAAAAACAATTCAAATGTGATAGAGAAGAAATGGTGGCTAATCGTAATAGAGAAGAAATGGTGGCTAATCGAAGCTTACCTGCTGATTGAACCTTACCTTCCCTGCCTGCTGAATCGTAGAATGGAAAGAAGATCTGTCGGTTGTTTTTTTAGGTTTAGAAGATGGAGCGAACAGGGGAGACGATAGACAACGAGGACGGCTGCTTTTTTTTATTTTATTTACTTTATTTGTTGGTAACATGATTTTTATTTTTTTACTCGACATAGTTAAATTATTTTAAACTTTTTTTACCTATTCTTTTCTGTTAACATCTTTTTATTACTAGTTCCATAATGTCATTTTATCATAAAAAAATCCACCACCTACCCAACTCCCATCGCTTCCGTAAGCCACTTCCTTCTTCAGAGGGGGTTCTTATTTACGTAAAGCGTTGTATTTTCTTTTTATTACTGGAGCGTAACCTACTCATAATTTATCTGCAAACGTTTTAAATTTTTTGATGCATGGGCCCTTAGAGAAGCTAAGGACAAGCTGGAGAAGCGTGGTGAAGAGCTAACATGGAGATTAGACTTTTAAAAGGTGTTTGATGGTACATCTTTCATATGTCCAACAGAGATTAAATGCTAATAGTAACAAAAAAAGTTATTTTCTAAACGTTTTATTATTATTATTATTATTATTATTATTATTATTATTATTATTATTATTATTATTATTATTATATTATTATATTTATATTATACATATCAATTTGAAATGATCATGAATAGTGTTTAAAATATTAAAATATTTATTTTAAGTTTTGATCTAAAAAATTATAATATGTTATTCATCATTTAGTTTAATATTTTTATTTTTAATAAGTTGCGTACGTTAATATTTTTATAATCTAATTCTGCAGTATGTTTATTTTTTATCTAACATTGCGATATAAATTTTATTGAAAATGAATATCTTGCCGCTATCGTACCAAATCGGAAAAAAACGACCTTGAATACTAATTTATTTTTTGATATTCAAAACAATGTATTTTTTGTATCGTAAACTATACGAGTGCCGGTAACAATATAAAAAAGAAAACGTATTTTTTTTGTTTCGTAAACTGTACGAGTATCGATACGTGACGAACCAAATCGATTTCGACCGAATAACATCGGTACCGATACCGGTAGTATAGGAACCGATATTCGTTTTTATGGTTTTCGATTGATGTAAAACACATGTTGATTTCCTTTTGGGCATATCACGACTTTATTTTTTTAGTTATTGTTTTCAGTTACTATATATAGCGAGTGTCGATACCATAACGAACACAACCGATACCTACTGAGTTCCCGCCGCATAGCGCGAGGGAAAACCACTAGTTATTATTACAATTAGATGAAATGTTTTTATAAAAGATGAAGATTTTTTGGTCAATTTTAAACATTCCATCACAAAGTGGAATAAAAGTGAATTCCATCAATTAAATGAAAACTTTCCAATTCTAATTCCATCAAGGATCAATCAAACAAGATTTTGGATTAATAATTTTCTAATTCTAATTCCAATTCAAGGGAATTCTGCGAATCAAACGATCCTTAAGGGTTTGAGTCCCAATCAGACGATCCTTAAGGGTTTTAGTCCCATAATTAACATTGGTGTAAAACTATAACTAATAGTAGAGGATGTGTGTTAGTTGTTCTAATGAAAAAAACTTTATCAATTTCTTTTAAAGCTTTAGTGATTCCTAATTTATGGAAGATCTCATCGTTGACTTAAAACTTACTAAACTATCCATGATCATTAATTGACACTAATCGTTATAGCAATTTAAATTTAATTATATTTTTTGTAACAGCAAACTTTATTAACGAAACCGAAAGTGGCAAACACTAGAAACCAAAAGAATACAGAGAATCAAGGAAAATTACAACATGTTGTCAAATTTAAAGGAACACCAAAGGGACTAATCTATATCTTTGAATTCGGACCTATTTTTCACACAAAGAACACTTAGCACCTTAGTTCTTCGATGATATTTGAGATGGAAACGGGTTTGTTGAAGAAAACCTTTTCGTTGCGAGCTTTCTATAAACGCCAACAAGTTGCACAAATAAACTACCTAGGACATCTTCTTAGTAACTTCGCCAAGTGGCAATGTCATGTGGTGCTAAATTATAAATAAGTAGTTATATATTTAAGAGTTTTCCATACCCATACCCATACCAATCACCAACCATTGGTACCCGTTACTCATTATCCATTAGGTTAACAGGATATCGGGTATGCCCATTTGTGGTTTTCTGTAGTTAAAATTACCTATCAGGATGCCTGTCACATAAAACTCAAATCTCAAACCTAGTTCAAAAAACTAACTTGAAACGGAATGTATCGGTTATTCTCGTCCTGTGCAGGTTCTTTTGCCTCCTAGTCTTAAACACCTTAGTGTGGTTTATACACACATATATATTGTGGATTTGTGGATATTGTTACTCAATATGATGCTCATTTTGTTTCTGAACTGGAGTATAAGCATATTAAACATATATAATGCACGTTAATATATAAATTTAAATCTCATTTTTTCTATCTATAATTAAACTTAACTGACCACTCCCTCTAGGAATACATAAATACATCCATATACTTTTCTAAACTTAACTGGCTTATTATTCTAGTTAAGTTATCCTGTAGTAGAACTATATACTATGAAGCCAATAAGCCTTTATTAGTTGTAGTTTTGGTTATAGTTTTCGGTTTATTTTAACTATGAACTAAAACTAAAACCTTAAAAAGCATCATATTCAATTCTTGTATATATGATCCAATATTTTCAACAACAAAAAATACCACAGATCAAAGAACCAAGGTCTTAATTTGCTTTTATGTTTTTATGAGAATCTAGAAAGTTGTCTATTTGTTTAGAATCAGATTACTTGACAAAGATCCCATTGCTTGGACATCTGGCATGGATTATACATAAACAAACAAAAACAAATGGGAATGTTCCTCGTACGTGGATAAATTATTCAACTTTTGTATTTCTGGACGAGCTTTCACAATATATACATGGCTTTAAATTTAAGCAAAATAAGGAATATATACACCCTTCAAATCATGCAGTTACGGAAAAGGATTTATACGCAGGGACGCTTATATATAGGGGCTCGCGCATGACATAGATATCCAAGAGAACCAAACAATCACCTACTCACTAATACCTTTTCAGTCTAAACAATGGCAACAACCGCAGTTCGTGTGTTTGGCAAGCCAATCGCTCAAGGAACTCGTACCCAAAGGGCCCAAGCCGCCAAGAGCTACCAAAACGCAGATGGCAAGCTCGACCAGGTGTTGCAAGTTTCAACCCAGTCTCAGAAAGCCGCTGCAGGAGGGGCCAATGTCGCCACTGTTAGCACCACATTTGGCAGAGTTTACAACGCCACAGGTGACCCTATAACCTATGTGACTGCACACGATTGGCAAGGACATGTAGTTGGGGAGTACCCGGTAAACATCCAGAACGGACAGTGGGCAATCTTTGAGCATGTTGGCACCCGTGGCCCACAATGTCAAGGATCAGTTGCCGCTGTTGTGTATAATATTCAGGACTGTTGTGATTCGATGGTTGCTTGGAACAACCCTTGGAAAACTGCCAGTGGAGGAAACAACACTGTAAGTATATATAAAAAAGTTATAACCCCGTATGGTATTATGTGTTATAAATGTATAACGACAAACTGAAAAATTATTTGTATATGAATGTTGCAGGCTTACTGCGAGATGAATGATCCCGGATATTTTGATGATTGTAGCTGGTGTGCAATCCGTAAAAAGTTGAAGGCTTCTGGCACTGAAAGTCGAACAAGTATGGAAGGTTATGCTACAAAAGTGAGTAAAGATACAGGAAGCAATACTCCAACTTACAGTGCCATTTTCTATCTTGACGTAGATCCATAACGTGATCCACATAATTATAATAAGGCTGCTACGCACTACTTATCACAATTTGATCGAAACGTGCAGCTAGCCGCTATGTTTAGCATAATAGTAAAATAATGTAAGTGTGCTTGTAATATAATAAGCCAAACTTAGTAGGTGATCATACAGTTTCACATGAATAAGACGTCTGTACTTGACCAAGACTAGTGTGACCATACATACCGTTGTATGTACATCTGTTAAAATGAAAATGTTTTCATTTAATGATTTAGGTTGTTTAATTTCATTACTAGCTTCACACTCACACAAATATACAAATACATCATGTGTGTGTGGGAGACCACAAGTACTATTGAGCAAATGTATTTTCTCATTTTTTTTTACATAATCTTAGAGACTTAGAGCTAGAACCAATCTTATACATTAACTACTTTCTCTGTTATCTCTCTCCGAATATTTGTTAATAATTCAACACTATAGATCAAATGTCAAAACCAACTGACATAATCATATGTTCCATAAATAGATGGGTTAGGCAGGTTGGGTAAAGTGTCAAACGGGTTCATGTTTTTCATACGGGTATACGCGGGGTGAACTGCAAACACTTATGTGTCTAATATAATAGTAGCTAATGCCTCAAACATGATCATAAATAAGAACTTATTACTATGATATAATTTTTTGAAATAACATGCTTTAGGAGGCTATAAGCACTTTTTAGCTAAATCTTTTGGTTTCCCTTAAAAATAAAAGCCATAACCCAAATCTATCTATTCATAAATAAAAGGTTCAGAATTACAAACTCATAGTCATACCGTCACAGTGATATCACACATCACATTATTACAAAATCAAAGTCTCGCCTCAGTTTCTAGTAAAGCTTTCATATTTTCAACCTGATGATACACGTTAAATTATGATCATTCTAACTATAGTCTATATTATATGTAATTTTGCATTAACAATATCTTGCGTTACAAGTCAAATATTTTTTAAGCATGATGAACAAGTCAAAAAAATTAAAAAAAAACACTAGAGTTTCAAATAAAAGATTCATAATAAGAACTTTTTCAGTGAAGTGTAAATATAGCTCAAAAGAAAATCAAACATAATGTGACGTTAGCATCCAACCAATATGCCCAATGTTGTATTGTCGTAACCAAAGGGCCTATGGACTATAGATAAGTTTTGACTCTTAAGTCTTACTTGATATGCATATATATATATATATATATATATATGATTGGAACTCTAGTGCATGACATCACTTTTTTACAACATTTACGGTTGTCGTAAATGAAAAAAAATATTAGTTTTTTTTTTATTTTTATATTTTGTGGAAAAGTTGATTTTTTTAGGATTTTTGGTAAGAAAAACAGAAAAAAACTTTCGGAAGGCCGAGTTCTCTGTGTTCTCCCAACTTAAACTTAACTGACATATACTCCACTCCATAAACACTTCAATATACTTTTCTAAACTTAACTAGCTTATTATTCTAGTTAAGTTTTCGTGTAGTAGATTCTATGAAGCCAATAAGCCTTTATTAGTTGTTGTTTTGGTTATAGTTTTCGGTTTCTTTTAACTAGAACTAAAACTAAAACCTTAAAAAGCATCATATTCAATTCTTGTACATATGATCCAATATTTTCAACAAAAAAAAGATACCACAGATCAAAGAATCAAGGTCTTAATTTGCTTTTATGTTTTTATGAGAATCTAGAAATTTGTCTATCTGCTTAGAATCAGATTACTTGACAAAGATCCTATTGCTTGGACATCTGGCATGGATAAATGGGAATGTTCCTCGTACATGGATAAATTATTCAACTTTTGTATTTCTGGACGAGCTTTCAAGTTAAGGACACACATATATTCGGATTATGACACTATTTTTTAAGCATGTATTATATATATATATATATATATATATATATATATATATATATATATATTGCATAAGTGTGTTTAATTTTGTGTTAAATTTTAATAAACAACTATAGATTAAGTTTATAAAGTTTTTTTTGATTGCAAGTTAAAGAAAATAGCATTTCTTATAACTGACACAGACTATCCCTAATTTGAATTGTAACATTTAAACATACAAAAACATAAAAAGGAACACTAGAGACTTGAGTATAACGATTATTAAGCTTGTCGATAATGACAATGACAAAGATTGTGACATGCGTTCACAATATATATATATATACATGGCTTTAAAATTAAGCAAAATAAGGAACATATACACCTTCAAGTCATGCAGTTACGGAAAAAGATTTACCCGCGGGGACGCTTATATATAGGGGCTCGCGCATGACATATGTCACACCCCAACCGATGGCGGAAACATTGGGGTGCAAGCACTAAGCGTTCAGATTGCTCATGAGATTCCATAACACTAAAAGTTTCGATAGATATTAATCAAGATTTCATAACAAATTGTCTAATAGCATCAAACATCCAAATTGTCAATACAATCATCCAAAATAGTTTCAAAGTTCCTAAATTCAACTAAGATGTGTTTCTAAGCAGCATCCTAGCAAGTTCTTGATTCACAGCATCCTATCAACCTTCAACATGTATTAAAATAGAGTCAGTACAAAAATGTACCGGCGAGTATACAAGTTTGAGTATATAGAATAGTAGGTTAAAACAACTCATATCCACAATGTAAGTAATAAAAATAGTTTCAGCCGTGCTAGTGTCGCAGTCCAACCAGTGATAACCCAAGTATCCCGATACTTTAGTGTTTACCCAAGACTCAAGGTAAACTAGAATCTTCCTAACAATACCCCCGAGAATAATGGGGAGGTGCATCTCCTATAGCGCTACTATTGTTAAGGCGGAACTACACACTCTGGATTGAACGTCACATAGCACAAAGAATCATGAATCAAGAATCACAAGTTTCACGTACACATAGGATAGAGTTTAGATTCAAAAGTATCAAGTTTCGTAGTTTATAGAATACATGTTACATCCTAAAGTTTAAAACAAAAAGGGATCGAGTATACTCACAGTGATTGCTTAACAGTTAAGACCGTTATTAGATCAAAGGGAGCTCTTTTAGAATTAGCCTGATTAGATTACAATAGATAAGAGTCGGGCAGAATAACGATATTGTACAAAGTGTCGGATCAGTCACTGGATCGGATGGCTGTCCGATCGGATGGCCATCCGATCGGATTGCCAGTCGATTAAGGTGACAATGTGTGAGGGAACGGATGGCTATCCGATCGGGTTGCCACTCGATTCAAGTGTAATTGTTGCTAAGTGTCTTGGTTGCTTTGATCAGATGGATGTTCAATCGGATTGCCATTCGATTAAAGGTTCCAAAGTTTCAAGTTTCTGAAAAAGTTTCTAAGTGTTGAAAGGTTGTGAGACAAGTGTCACCCGATCGAGTGGTTGTTCGATCGGATGGCTATCCGATCGGATTGCTGCTCGATCGAGTGGTCCTTGTTCCGTCTATAATTTTGTAAAGTTTCTAAGTTTCTAGATTAACGGTGACGGCACGGTACGTACTGAGACAACGGTAAACCCATCAATATACAACCGTTCTGATAGGATGGGAATCACCCCTGTCCGTTCAGTCGTCTGTTCATAACAGGTTTATGTCGGAATCCGTACTATGGTCGTCTTCTCTGGCAACAACCCGTTTTCAAACCAACTCCAGACTATCCATCAAGTCTACAGTCCGTTTAGAACCAGATTCCACCATTTAAAGTAAAAGATTGAAGAAAAGATGAAGATAACTTAAGTTTTATTATGAAAAATCCTAGATCTAGCTTAGATTTGGTGAAAAACACATGGAATTCCTCAGATCTGAGCTAGATTTTACTAGGAATGATATCATATGGTTGTTTGTACAAACCACCATAATGACATCATCCTCAAGAACTCAGATCTAAGAGATTTCACGGTGAAAAGTGTGATTTCAAAGGAGAATCACATAGAGAATGAAGTGTAGATCAAGAAAGTACAAGAATCTAGTGTAAAACATACTGCAATCACCGAGAAATCGAAGAAATGTGGTGTGCGTGCGTTTGGGTCGAGTGAGGCTGTCACATCAGTGAAGGACTGATGTGACAGGCCTATTTATAGTGTCGGAGAGAGACTAGGGCGGTGTATAGCGGATCGGATGACGGGTCGATCGAGTGGCCATCCGATCGGATTGCCACTTGGTCAATTCTATCATTTCCGCGTTCCCGTCTTTGATTCGTTTACGAGTTAGATTAAGCGTTGTGTTGCGTATAGTTTGGTAAAAGTATCACATAACTAGATTACATCATAACACAAAAGTTTCCAAGTTTCATAGATTCCGCCAGTGACAAGACTCCAGTCTCTCGTTTAACCAAGAATCAAGTTTCACGAGTCTTAAGAGTCAAGCACCAATGAAGTATCAAGAATCAAGAGTAAGTATCAATGTAACACCCCGTGTTTTCGAATGTCAAAGTCAAAGTCAAAGTCCAAGTCAACTTTGACTTCTTTGACTATTAATGTTCTTTTGCTTTTTGTATTATGTGGAGTAAGTGTTGTCTAAATGAAATGACCGAATGTTTGATCAATGCGACCGATTTACGACTGTGAATAGTAGGAAGTAACAATGCGATAAAGTTAATCAATCGATAATCAAGTAATCAAATCAATCATCGAACTCGAACCTCGAATTATGCGAATTTTGGTATTGCTATATGTGTGTGTGTGCCTTATGTGTTACTTGTGCATGTTTACTTTATGTTTTGTGTGGTATTCAATCGAATCAATCGAAACTCGAATCGAAACTCGAAAGGCAATCAAACTCAATCGAAACCGACATCGAAACGTGACTTATAGATGATTGTATGTTAGATATAGTAGTTGGGACTGAAAGTAATTTGACTAGGAACTCTATCGTATTCGTATCATCGTCCATCGAAATAGAAATATCGAAAATCGTCGCGAAACACTCGAAAAGGGGTTCCTGATGGAACAGGAATCACTGATCGAATAGGCTAGCCGATCGAACATGCTGTTCGATCGAGCAGCCCAGTCGATCGGAGATCCTGGCCGATCGGCTACCACTTTCCTCTTTTGGAGCCTATAAATAGCCCTGTCATTGTCACTCTTTCTATTTTGGAAAGCTCTGACCGAACCAGCCCTTGTTCTTCACCTTTTCTCAGATTTCTCTCAACTCCGGTGAGTTTTCACTCTAATTCTTGTACGTTTTTGATCATTACACGATTCTACACCTTTCTATCTTTCAAAACTAGATTTCTAACCGTGAAATCATCAGGATCTAAGTGGTCTTGGGTGATGTCATCATGGTGTTCTTGAAGAACATCATACTTTGGCCTCATTCAACCGCGAATAGCTTAGATCTGACCGATTTCCACATAAACAAATTAGGATTTGTAAGAAACTTAACATTTTCATGGAAGGATTTCCAACTTTCTTTCAACTCTTTTACACTCAAAACCTTAAAATCGATAGAAACGGAGCTCGAACCAACTAACTAATCATACTAACAGTCAAGAGGTTCAAGATTCGGATTCTATCTACGAGGTTCACCGATTTCGGGTTAAACATCAAACTACCGTTCCGAACAGTTCACCGGCCGGACTTGGGTGATTCCTGTCCGAACCGGTGAAGCAAGTAAGAACCCACGTTCTACGGTTTAACTCGCCGTCAAAATACCTTAAAATCATGACAAATAATCAAACAACCAAGTGTTAGACGAAAGGCCGACCAGGTCAGAATTGCTGGCCGAACGGCTAGGCTGTTCGAACGAACAGCCCAGCCGATCGGACATACCAGCCGATCGGCCGGGCCAGCCGATCGGCTAGCACATGGTTCCACACTTTTCACTTTTCAAACTTCATGAAGTATGCTATTGACAAGGTGATGTTCGATCGAATATGCTAATCGATTGGTAAACATTACTCTTCGGATCATGAGATACTATGCTTCAGCACTTAATCGATTTTGCAACTCGTTCGTAGTATGGAGTGCCAGCCAATCGAACAGGCTGTTCGATCGAGTGACATCCTGCTGAGAACTACTTCTGAAGTTCCTAGCCGATCGGTTAAGCCGGCCGATCGAACAGACCGTTCGATCGATCGACCTGAAAGGTAAGAACACTTCAGTGTTCTCAAACACTACAACGAAAACTTCAAAAGTTCAAACCATCATACACAAACACATCAGAGGAAGAAACAATCCACTCGAATGGCCCAGCCGATCGAGCCTACTGGCCGATTGAACAAGACTGTTCAAACGGACTTTCAAGCCGATCGAACAGCCCGTTCGATCGACCAGGCTATTCGATCCATTCACACTTGTTTACATTTCCGCGTTACTCATCATTATGCTATCGAACTATTTAGGCTAACCCTACTCTCAGCGCTCCCTTCAATCCATAATCAATCACTGTGAGTATACTCGAATCCCTTTTTGCTTTAGCACTTTTGGGGGTTACATACGTTACTTATCAAAACCACAATCGAACACACTATTCAAACTATTTGAACGCTAACCGATTGCATGTATTACGTGACTAAATGTATGCTTGTTGTTATGTTTACACGTGGAATGTTGTCTACCTGCCTTAGCAACGTAGTACCATAGTTTGGACTCAACACCCGTTCACTCGGGGGTTGTTAAGGACAATTACTTGCATGGATTACGGTGGTAATCATGTATTGCGAACTGTCTCGGACAATCAACCCGCAGTCGTTGGTATCGATAGATCCATGTCGATAATTAACATGCATCATTTCCCTCTGTGTACGTGCTGGTTATGCGTAAACTATTCGAACTTTATATGCTATTATTAAACTTGTATGCTCACCTTTACATTTTATGTATTGACCTTATTTTAATGTATGTGACAGGTGTTTAAGATGTTTGTTTGCTAGGGAAGTGAAGCTAGAATAAAGCTTTAGAGGCCCCCAACAAATAGTTGTCTGTCAGGAACAAGCAACTAGGGCATAGTTGTCTGTAGATCTTGTCAGGCTGGGTCTTTAGGAGCATTTGAACAATATTTATGTTTTGTATTAACTTTCGGAACAGAACTACTTGTTTGGATGTTATCTGTAATAATGTATTTGTTTATTTGGGATACGGTATGGGACGTATCTTTAACTGGATTATATAGATAGTTGTTATGGAAACTTCTGAACAATCTGTTTCGCTCAGTGCCATGCCCCGATGATTCCGCCATCGGTTGGGGTGTGACAGATTGGTATCAGAGCCATAACTATAGGGAATTAGGCTAGACACGACCTAGTCCGGGTCGCTGTCTTAGAGACCTAGACTATAGTTAGAAACCAACAGACCAAGCCTATATGCCTCATATTTCTTGCTTTGCCCTACACAGCTATCACCTCACCATCTGACGCCGAACGAGTAATTTGGTCAAGATTAGGTGTGAAAGCCTCAAAACTCTCGACTAAATTATTTGTTCCGGCTGCAATTCATTCACAAATGAGGAGATTATTCATCAGGAATAGGTGTGGAAACCACAAACTCTCGACCAAATTATCTGCTCAACTTCCTCAAATTTTGCTAAAACAAGGAAGAAATTGCTAAGCCAGGAGTGAAACCCGCATCTTAGCAACTTATTCCAACTTTTACTCATCTCACCAAAGCCTCGACGGACTCCAACGACCTGAACTCACAAGTAAGACCTAGGGAATACGCGTTGGATGCCCAAGAATCGAGGCAGAAACGCGATCCCGAAAGTCAAAAAGTGACGACAAGTCTACTGCGAATAGTTGAATCTCTTTGGGTAGTCGATGTCTAGTAGCCGCAGACAATCTATTTCTCGATTTCATGTGTTTCGATTCTGAGCCCGCAACCGCAGACTCTGATGATTCATTGATTTTTATGTGTTTTATGTGTGTTTACCTGTTTATGTGTTTTATTTTGATGATTCGCTCGATTTTTTCTACCACTTTGATCGACACACACGACTCGCATTGCTATTCTAGACGGTACTATGTTATGTTATGCTATACGACTAAGTTAGGCTATACTACACGATGCTATTCGATATGCTATACGCGATCGCTACACGAACGACACTCGACCTTGGAAGGGTAGGTTTCTGTTTTCTGACTGCTTCTATGCTTAGATATGAATTAGTGTATGTGCTTCTATGTTTCTATGCCCTGATTGCTTATGTGCTTCTGTGTTTACGTGGATTTCATGTTATGTGCCTACGTGTTTATGTGATATGTGTTCCGACGTGTTCCTAAGCTTTAGTAGTCTAGGCGTGTGAGGTGAGACTCGATTTCGTTGTGTTGAGTCCTGTGACGATGTCTGTTGCAGACCATGTCGTCATCTAGATCCCGACACCACCTGACTCGTCAGGAGAAGAGGGACAAGCGTCTCGCCGCCATCATCGCCAAAAGTGTGGCAAAGGCTGTAAGCAACGTTTATGAAAACGCCAGCAAGTTGTCTGAAGAATCACGAACATACGCTCCCAAAGATGCAAACAAGGCTGCTTTCAGTTTCAAGCAGTTCAAAGCATGCGGACCCAAAGAGTTCACCGGGGAAGATGGCCCTACCGCCATGTTTCACTGGTTCGACTCAGTCGAAGTCACTCTGCGACAAAACGGATGTCCTGAAAATCTCCGCACTCTCAACGCAACAGGCGTCTTCCAGTCCCGTGCTCTAGACTGGTGGACGGCCGAACGAAACAAGCGCGGAAATGATGCAGCTTACGAGCTAACATGGGAGGAGTTGAAGGCAATTATGATCGACGAATTATGCCCTCCTCATGAACGCCAAAAGCTGGAGGACGAGTTTTGGACCATCAAGCAGAAGGATGGATACAACGCAGCTCTCACTGCTCGCTTCAAGCAGCTTAGCATCATATGTCCCGACCAGGTCAAGACCCCAGATCAAACCATCAAGAAGTACATTCGAGCTCTGCCCGATTGTGTAGCCGACTTTGGTCACGCCGCCAAGCCAGCAACGATTGAAGAGACTTACCTACTCGCCGCTGAGATCAATGACAAGCGGGTGAAATCTGGCTTCTGAGATAAGCAAACCAAGTCTCTGCACCAAGCCACCACAACAGCACCCACCGACACCGCCACTGCTCAATCCTCCAAGTCATCAAGAAGAAAGAAGAAGCACAACAACAACAGCTCCAGTAACAAGAGTTGTGCTGCCACAACAACTGCTGCTCCTCTACAAGCTGTACCAGCTCAGCAGCAACAACACCACCGCTTAACTCCAGCGATCAATGCACCGCCAGCGAAGCGTGCATACACAGGCCCTCACCCGCTCTGCCTGACATGCTAATATCATCATCCAGTGGGTTAGCCTGTCGTTTTTGCGCTCACTGCAACCTTTATGGTCATTTCACTGCGAACTGTCGTTTTGGTCCCCGTCAAGCCCCAGTGCAAGCTACTGTCAACCAAGCTCTACTCCCCGTCCCTTAAGGCCAACCAACAACTCAAGCACCTGCAGTCAATGCTCGAGTCTGCTTTGCATGTGGTGATCCTAAGCACTTTGCAAACAGGTGCCCGAACAGGGTAGTTAAGCAAGAGCCCCAGCAGCCCCAGCAGCAACAACAGCAGCCTCAGCAACAGCAGCAAGCAGCCTATGCTCGAACCTTCAACATCAATGCCCGTCATGCTCAGGCGGATAACAACGTGGTTAATGGTACGTTCCTTGTGAATGGTATTTATGCATCATGTTTATTTGATACTGGAGCCGATAACTGCTTTATGTCGTTTGAATTCGAGAAGCTCCTTAGTCGTAAGCACTCTTATCTGTCCTCGTCATTCGAAGTCGAAGTCGCTACTGGAAGAACTGTCGCTGTTAACTCTGTTCTTCATGATTGTACCCTAGAGCTCAACAATCTTTCCAATCGACCTTATTCCGATGCAACTCGGAAGTTTCGACGTCATAGTAGGCATGGACTTTCTTCGCGAAAACCATGCTGAAGTTGTATGCTTTGAAAAGATGATTTGATTCTCGCTCGCGAATGGTGATTTGTTATGTGTGTACGGTGAAACTGCGTCGAAAGGTCTCAAGCTCATGTCATGCGTCCAAGCCAGCAAGTATCTCCGCAAGGAATACCGAGTCTTCTTGGCCAACATTGTAGTAGGGGAGAAGGAAAAGAAAAAGAAGGTTGAAGTCAAAGACGTTCCAGTGGTTCGTGAATTTCCTCAGGTGTTCCCTGACGATCTCCCTGGACTACCGCCAAGTCGTGATATCGACTTTCGAATTGGCCTTATTCCTGGAGCTAACCCCGTTGCCAAAGCTCCTTATCGACTCGCTCCATCCGAAATGCGGGAACTCTCAAACCAAATCCAGGAATTACTCGAAAAAGGCTTTATTCGCCCAAGCACCTCTCCTTGGGGCGCGCCGGTCCTTTTCGTCAAAAAGAAGGACGGATCGTTCCGGATGTGCATCGATTACCGGGAGTTGAATAAGCTGACCATCAAGAACAGATACCCTTTGCCCCGAATCAACGACTTATTTGATCAGCTGCAAGGTGCCCAATGTTTCTCGAAGATCGATCTACGTTCAGGCTATCATCAATTGCGGATTCAAGAGGAAGACATCCCCAAAACCGCTTTTCGAACCCGATATGGCCATTATGAATTCGTTGTTATGCCTTTTGGTCTAACTAACGCACCCGCGGTCTTTATGGATCTGATGAATCACGTGTGTAAGCCCTTCTTAGACCGTTTCGTCATCGTGTTCATTGAAGATGTCTTGATCTATTCCAAATCGAAGACCGAACACGCACAACAACTACGTTTGGTTCTCGAGTTACTTCAGCGGAACCAACTCTATGCCAAGTTCTCCAAGTGCGAATTCTGGTTAGAGGAGGTTCAGTTTCTGGGTCACATTGTCAATAGTCAGGGAATACACGTCGATCCCGCGAAGATTGAAGCCGTCAAAAGTTGGATTATGCCTAAGAACCCGTCTGAAGTTCGTTCTTTTCTCGGACTAGCGGGCTATTATCGACGATTTATAGAAGGATTCTCCAAGATCGCTGTGCCACTTACCGCTCTTACTCATAAAGACAAGCCTTTTGTGTGGGGAACCGCACAAGAGTCTGCCTTTCAAACCCTCAAGCACATGCTGTGCAACGCTCCTATCCTCACGCTACCCGACGGAAACGACGATTTCATTATCTACTGTGATGCTTCCAACCTTGGTCTTGGTTGTGTTCTCATGCAGCGAGACAAGGTTATAGCTTACGCATCTCGTCAGCTCAAGATCCACGAGAAGAACTATACAACCCATGACCTCGAGCTAGGCGCGGTTGTCTTTGCATTGAAGATTTGGCGACTCTACCTGTATGGCACCAAGTGTACAATCTACACTGATCACAGGAGTTTACAACATATCTTCGATCAGAGGGAACTCAATATGCGTCAACGCCGATGGGTAGAACTCCTCAACGATTACGACTGTGAGATTCGTTATCACCCAGGCAAGGCGAATGTGGTTGCCGACGCGCTCAGCAGAAAGAGTTATGTGCTCAGTATCCGAAACGTTCAAGCCCAACATAATCTCGAAGCCCTCATCCGCGAAGCCCAGCATGCGTGTTTTAATGAACGCACCTTGAAGAAAGAAAGGATCTACCACGATGGAGCTCATCTTGTAAGCAAGGCAGATGGGATATTCTATTACCTGGATCGACTCTGGATTCCTAGACGAACCGATCTGTGAAAGATTATCATGAATGAAGCCCACAAATCCCGATATTCTATTCATCCCGGTGTTGATAAGATATACCAAGACCTGCACTATAAGTACTGGTGGCCGGGCATGAAACGGGATATCGCTCTTTACGTTAGAAGTTGCTTAACCTGCGCAAGAGTCAAGGCTGAACATCAAAGACCTTCTGGCTTACTCAAACAACCGCCGATAGCTATATGGAAGTGGGAGAGTATAGCTATGGATTTCATAATGAAACTCCCGCCCACGCCATCAGGTCACGACAGTATTTGGGTTATAGTTGATCGTCTGACCAAATCAGCCCACTTCTTGCCAATACGAGAAGACTACAAGGTGGAACGACTAGCCCAAATCTACACCGACGAGATCATTTGCAATCATGGTACGCCTCGGGACATCATCTCTGACCGTGATGCTCGGTTTACTTCTCGATTGTGGGAAACTTTTCAAGCGGCTCTTGGTACGTCGCTTAATCTGAGTACTGCATTCCATCCACAAACCGACGGACAGACTGAGAGAACGATCCATACTCTTGAAGACATGCTTTGGGCATGTGTCATAGATTTTGGTGGTAGTTGGAACAAACACCTGCCGCTAGTCAAATTCTCGTATAATAACAGCTATCATGCCAGCATCCAGATGGCACCATTCGAGGCTTTGTATGGAAGGAGATGTCGATCGCCTATTGTGTGGCACGAGATCGGTTACTCGCAACTAACCGGTCCTGAGATTCTACAAGAAATGACTGACAAGATCCACCAAATTCGAGACAACTTGGTGAAAGCTTGGAACAGACAGAAAAGTTATGCCGATAGAAGACGCAAGCCCCTTGAATTTGACGTTGGCGACTACGTACTCCTAAAGGTATCACCTTGGAAGGGTGTAGTCAGATTCGGCAAGAAAGGGAAACTAGCGCCTCAATATGTTGGACCTTTTAAGATTCTGGATAGGATCGGAAAAGTCGCCTACAGACTCAAACTACCGGAAGAACTCAGTAACGTCCACCCGACTTTCCATGTGTCTAACCTCCGAAAATGCCTTGCTAATCATGATCTAATCGTACCACTCGACGATCTTCAGGTCAACGTAACCTTACACTTCGTGGAAAAGCCTGTTGAAATCATGGATCGCCAAACCAAGCAACTCAGGCGCTCACGCATCCCTATCGTGAAGGTCCGATGGGAAGGCAAACGAGGCGCGGAGTTCACTTGGGAACTCGAAAGCGACATGAAGGCCAAGTACCCACAGTTGTTTAAATAGATCTGAAGCATCAAATTGGTAAATCACGGTGATGCGCAGCTCTCAGCCTAATTTCGGGACGAAATTCCCTAAACAAGGGGAGGCTGTAACACCCCGTGTTTTCGAATGTCAAAGTCAAAGTCAAAGTCCAAGTCAACTTTGACTTCTTTGACTATTAATGTTCTTTTGCTTTTTATATTATGTGGAGTAAGTGTTGTCTAAATGAAATGACCGAATGTTTGATCAATGCGACCGATTTATGACTGTGAATAGTAGGAAGTAACAATGCGATAAAGTTAATCAATCGATAATCAAGTAATCAAATCAATCACGAACTCGAACCTCGAATTATGCGAATTTTGGTGTTGCTATATGTGTGTGTGTGCCTTATGTGTTACTTGTGCATGTTTACTTTATGTTTTGTGTGGTATTCAATCGAATCAATCGAAACTCGAAAGGCAATCAAACTCAATCGAAACCGACATCGAAACGTGACTTAGATGATTGTATGTTAGATATAGTAGTTGGGACTGAAAGTAATTTGACTAGGAACTCTATCGTATTCGTATCATCGTCCATCGAAATCGAAATATCGAAAATCGTCGCGAAACACTCGAAAAGGGGTTCCTGATCGAACAGGAATCACTGATCGAACAGGCTAGCCGATCGAACATGTTGTTCGATCGAGCAGCCCAGTCGATCGGAGATCCTGGCCGATCGGCTACCACTTTCCTCTTTTGGAGCCTATAAATAGCCCTGTCATTGTCACTCTTTCTACTTTTGGAAAGCTCTGACCGAACCAGCCCTTGTTCTTCACCTTTTCTCATATTTCTCTCAACTTCGGTGAGTTTTCACTCTAATTCTTGTACGTTTTTGATCATTACACGATTCTACACCTTTCTATCTTTCAAAACTTGATTTCTAACCGTGAAATCATCAGGATCTAAGTGGTCTTGGGTGATGTCATCATGGTGTTCTTGAAGAACATCATACTTTGGCCTCATTCAACCGTGAATAGCTTAGATCTGACCGATTTCCACATAAACAAATTAGGATTTGTAAGAAACTTAACATTTTCATGGAAGGATTTCCAACTTTCTTTCAACTCTTTTACACTCAAAACCTTAAAATCGATAGAAACGGAGCTCGAACCAACTAACTAATCATACTAACAGTCAAGAGGTTCAAGATTCGGATTCTATCTACGAGGTTCACCGATTTCGGGTTAAACATCAAACTACCGTTCCGAACAGTTCACCGGCCGGACTTAGGTGATTCCTGTCCGAACCTGTTGTTCGATCGACCAGGCTATTCGATCCATTCACACTTGTTTACATTTCTGCGTTACTCATCATTATGCTATCGAACTATTCAGGCTAACCCTACTCTCAGCGCTCCCTTCAATCCATAATCAATCACTGTGAGTATACTCGAATCCCTTTTTGCTTTAGCACTTTTGGGGGTTACATACGTTACTTATCAAAACCACAATCGAACACACTATTCAAACTATTTGAACGCTAACTGATTGCATGTATTACGTGACTAAATGTATGCTTGTTGTTATGTTTACACGTGGAATGCTGTCTACCTGCCTTAGCAACGTAGTACTATAGTTTGGACTCAGCACCCGTTCACTCGGGGGTTGTTAAGGACAATTACTTGCATGGATTACGGTGGTAATCATGTATTGCGAACTGTCTCGGACAATCAACCCGCAGTCGTTGGTATCGATAGATCCATGTCGATAATTAACTTGCATCATTTCCCTCTGTGTACGTGCTGGTTATGCGTAAACTATTCGAACTCTATATGTTATTATTAAACTTGTATGCTCACCTTTACATTTTATGTATTGACCTTATTTTAACGTATGTGACAGGTGTTTAAGATGTTTGCTTGCTAGGGAAGTGAAGCTAGAATAAAGCTTTAGAGCCCCCCAACAAATAGTTGTTTGTCAGGAACAAGCAACTAGGGCATAGTTGTCTGTAGATCTTGTCAGGATGGGTCTTTAGGAGCATTTGAACAATATTTATGTTTTGTATTAACTTAAATCTGAGTTGTCGGAACAGAACTACTAGTTTGGATGTTATCTGTAATAATGTATTTGTTTATTCGGGATACGGTATGGGACGTATCTTTAACTGGATTATATAGATAATTGTTATGGAAACTTCTGAACAATCTGTTTCGCTTAGTGCCATGCCCCGATGATTTCGCCATCGGTTGGGGTGTGACAATCAAGTATCAAGAATCGTAGAATCAAGCCTCATAGAATTATAGTTTCCAAGTATCAAGTATCAAGAATCTAGAGTTAAGCATCAAGAATCTTAGTTTAAGTATAAAGAATCAAGATTCTAGCATCATAATGACTCACAAAGTTTCACAAGTATCAAAGAGATCAATATTACATAGATTAAGGACTAAAACTGACAATAGGCAAAGTCCAGGGACTAAACTTGCCAAAAGCCTAAAGTTTAGGGACGCAGGGTGTTACAGTCTCCCCTCCTTTAGGAGATTCCGTCCCCGAAATCTTAGAGGAAGACTGCTCGAAGAGCTGCGGATACTTGGCCTTCATCTCACTTTTCAACTCCCAAGTGAATTCGGCGCCACGCTTTCCCTCCCATTGGACCTTGACACTGGGAATTTTGCTGCACCTCAATCGCTTGACACCTTGATCCATGATTTCGACCGATTTCTCCACGAAGTATACGACTTCGTTTATTTGCAAGTTTTCGAGGGGAACCTGCAGTTCCTCGTCGGCTAGGCATTTACGTAGATTCAATACGTGGAACACGGGATGCACGTTGTTTAGTTCTTGTGGCAGGTCGAGTCGGTACGCTACCTGGCCAATCCTTTCGAGTATCTTGAAAGGACCCACATAGCGAGGAGCGAGCTTTCCCTTCTTACCAAAACGAACTACTCCCTTCCAGGGAGATACCTTGAGAAGAACCGGTCACCAACATCAAATTCCAGAGGCTTACGCCTAACATCAGCATAGCTCTTTTGTCTGCTCCTAGCCTTGATCAGGTTAGAGACTTAGAGCCAGAATCAATCTTATACATTAACTACTTTCTCTGTTATCTCTCTCCTAATATTTGTTAATAATTCAACACTATAGCTCAAAAGTCAAACCCAACGGACATAATCATATATTCCATAAATAGATGGGTTAGGCAGGTTGGGTAAAGTGTCAAACGGGTCATGTTTTTTTCATACGGGTCTACGCGGGTTGAACTGCAAACATTTTTGTGTCTAATATAATAGTAGCTAATGCCTCAAACATGATCATAAATAAAAACTTATTACTATGATCTAATTTTTTGAAATAACATGCTTTAGGAGGCTATAAGCACTCTTTTAGCTAAATCTTTTGATTTCCCTTAAAAATAAAAGTACCCAAATCTATCTATTCATAAATAAAAGATTCAGAATTACAAACTCATAGTCATACCGTCACAGTGATATGACACATCACATTATTACAAAATCAAAGTCTCACCTCAGTTTCTAGTAAAGCTTTCATATTTTCTACCTGATGATACACGTTAAGTTATGATCATTCTAACTATAGTCTATATTATATGTAATTTTGCCTTAACGATATCTTGCGTTACAAGTCAAATATTTTTTAAGCATGATGAACAAGTCAAAAAAAATTAGAAAAAAAGCACTAGAGTTTCAAATAAAAGATTCATAATAAGAACTTTTTCAGTGAAGTGTAGTGTGATGTTAGCATCCAACCAATATGCCCAATGTTGTATTGTCGTAACCAAAGGGCCTATGGACTATAGATAAGTTTCGACTCTTAAGTCTTACTTGATATGCATATATATATATGAATGAAACTCTAGTGCATGACATCACTTTTTTAAAACATTTACGGTTGTCGTGTATGAAAAAACAAACTAGTTTTTTTTTATTTTTATATTTTGTGGAAAAGTTGATTTTTTAGGATTTTTGGTAAAAAAAAATTTGAAAAAAAACTTTCGGAATGCCGAGTTCTCTAAGTTCTCACAACTTAAACTTAACTGACATATACTCCACTCCCTCTAGGAATACATAAACACATCAATATACTTTTCTAAACTTAACTGGCTTATTATTCTAGTTAAGTTATCCTGTAGTAGATTCTATGAAGCCAATAAGCCTTTGTTAGTTATTGTTTTGGTTATAGTTTTTGGTTTATTTTAACCAGAACTAAAATTAAAACCTTAAAAAGCATCATATTCAATTCCATGTACATATGATCCAATATTTTCAACAAAAAAAAAATACCACAGATCAAAGAACCAAGATCTTAGTTTGCTTTTATGTTTTTATGAGAATCTAGAAAGTTGTCTATCTGTTTAGAATCAGATTACTTGACAAAGATCCTATTGCTTGGACATCTGGCATGGATAAATGGGAATGTTCCTCGTACATGGATAAATTATTCAACTTTTGTATTTCTGGACAAGCTTTCGAGTTAAGGACACACATATATTCGGATTGTGACACTACTATATAGATTAAGTTCATAAAGTTTTTGTTAATTGCAAGTTAAAGAAAATACCATTTCTTATAACAGACACATACTATCACTAATTTGAATTGTAACATTTAAACATACAAAAACATAAAAAGGAACACTAGAGTATAATGACTATTAAGCTTGTCGATGATGACAATGACAAAGATTGTGACATGCATTCACAATATATACATGGCTTTAAAATTAAGCAAAATAAGGAATATATACACCTTCAAATCATGCAGTTACGGAAAAAGATTTACCCGCAGGGACCCTTATATATAGGGGCTCGCGCATGACATAGATATCCAAGACAACCAAACAATCACTTACTCTCTATTACCCTTTCAATCTAAACAATGGCAACAACCGCAGTTCGTGTGTTTGGCAAGCCAATAACTCAAGGAACTCGTACCCAAAGGGCCCAAGCCGCCAAGAACTACCAAAACGCAGATGGCAAGCTCGACCAGGTGTTGCAAGTTTCAACCCAGTCTCAGAAAGCCGCTGCAGGAGGGGCCAATGTCGCCACTGTTAGCACCACATTTGGCAGAGTTTACAACGCCACAGGACCCTATAACCTATGTGACTGCACACGATTGGCAAGGACATGTAGTTGGGGAGTACCCGGTAAACATCCAGAACGGGCAGTGGGCAATCTTTGAGCATGTTGGCACCCGTGGCCCACAATGTCAAGGATCAGTTGCCGCTGTTGTGTATAATATTCAGGACTGCTGTGATACGATGGTTGCTTGGAACAACCCGTGGAAAACTGCCAGTGGAGGAAACAACACTGTAAGTATATATAAAAAAGTTATAACCCTGTATGGTATTATGTGTTATAAATGTATAACAACAAACTGAAAAATTATTTGTATATGAATGTTGCAGGCTTACTGTGAGATGAAGGATCCTGGATATTATGATGATTGTAGCTGGTGTGCGATCCGTAAAAAGTTAAAGGCTTCTGGTACTGAAAATCGAACAAGTATGGAAGGTTATGCTACAAAAGTGAGTATAGATACAGGAAGCAATACTCCAACTTACAGTGCCATTTTCTATCTCGACGTAGATCCATAACGTGGGCCACATAATTATAATAAGGCTGTTACGCACTACTTATGCCAATCTGATCGAAACCTGCAGCTAGCCGCTATGTTTAGCATAATAGTAAAAATAATGTATGTGTGGTTGTAATATAATAAGCCAAACTTAGTAGGTGATCATACGGTTTCACATGAATAAGACGTCTGTACTTGACCAAGACGAGTGTGACCATATATACTGTAAAGTGTCAAACGGGTTCATGTTTTTCATACGGGTCTACGCGGGTTGAACTGCATACATTTATGTGTCTAATATAATAGTAGCTAATGCCTCAAACATAATCATAAATAAAAACTTATTACTATGATCAAATTTTTTGAAATAACATGCTTTAGGAGGCTATAAGCACTAAACCTCCAATTTGACACACTTTTCTTTTAGCTAAATCTTTTGATTTCCCTTAAAAAAAATCCATAACCCAAATCTACCCATTCATATATAAACCGGTCAGAATTACAAACTCATAGCCATACTGTCACAGTGATATGACACATCACATTATTACAAAATCAAAGTCTCGCCTCAGTTTCTAGTAAAGCTTTCATATTTTCAACCTGATGATACACGTTAAGTTATGATCATTCTAACTATAGTCTATATTATATGTAATTTTGCATTAACGATATCTTGTGTTATATCAGCTTTGACATGTGTAGTGTGTAATCGTTTTGAAAAAACAACTCAAATATTTTTTAAGCATGATGAACACGTCAAAAAAAAAATTAAAAAAAGAACTAGAGTTTCAAATAAAAGATTCATAATCAGAACTTTTTCAGTGAAGTGTAAATATAGCTCAAAAGATGTAAGGTCCGCTTTTTCATAATAAAATCATATTACTTACAAAAAGAATTTAAAGACATCAAAATACCAAATTTGATGCATAACGAAATTTTTACAAAAATTGGGCATGACCCGTTCGTAAAACGAACATGCCCCCTGTTTTGAACATATTAAACTAACGACAATCTACAACCCATTTTAACTTTAAACTTTCCACAACAAGACAACAAGTTTTTAGGTGTATGACTTCTAACAAGATTAAACAAAATAACAAGACATGGACCCAAAAAGTGTGCATATAACTAGCGGAAGCGCTTGGTATGATAAAGCGTGGACACGTGCTCGCTCCATATCTCCAAATCGCCTAAAGTGGAGTTTTACCTACATTAACAACCAAATGTTAAGGGTTAGTTATCACATTTATTAAATCATAACTCCTTCATTTTAACTCCATCCATACAAGAACTTTCATTCTTTTTACGCGTTCGACTACCCAAGTAACTGGGTTTAGCATAAACACTCTCATTGAGAGTTAAGCATACACTTTCGACCCGTTTAATTGGGTTTGGCATAAACACTCTCATTGAGAGTTAAGCATACACTTTCGACCCGTTTAATTGGGTTTGGCATAAACACTCTCATTGAGAGTTAAGCATACACGTTCGACCCATTTAATTGGGTTATTTGCTTTCAACATTACTCTTCATTCTATCCGTATAACGGATTAAGCTTTCAACATTCATTATGGCATTCGAAGCTACCCGTTCAAACGGATGGCATTCATCTCTACTTGACACGATTTAATTTAAATCGGTCAAAATGTATAGCTTAACGTAACTTTCGTTAGCATACCCAAACCCACAAAGGATTTGTTATTTACTTACTATTTACCACGATTGTCATACAAGATAGTTCTATATCAAGTTAAGTAAAAAGAGAATTTAACAAAGATTTGTATGCAACGGAACATACCTCGATCTTGTACACCTCCCGCTTTACTAGTGTTCGAGCTTTCTTCCTTCACGCCTACATTACAACATTCGTTTACTTAGTTAAATCAAGTCATTCCATCATTTTCTTCTCATACTACATATATAACCATCTCTTAAGCATTTTATCAAACACTTGGTGGGCATTGTATTTACAAGCATAATGTACAAGTATTCATAGCATGGATTTTACTTGATTAACTTTCTAGTTTAACAAGAATTGGTTTAATTCCTATCTTTCCTTCATCTTATGATAATTTATCTAATTTCTTTATCACATACAAGACCATGCATTTATTCACAATTATAGGCATACTATAGACATCATCATGTTCATCTAAATCTTACAACAAGTGGGTTTAAACCCTAACCCATTCAAATAATCGAAATCAAATGAAATTCTCAATCTATTATGGATTCCTAACTTACAATTGCACAAAGTTTCCACCTAATTTCATGTTTGGGTTAAAACCCACTTTCCACTACTCATTAAAAAACAGAATTTTCGAATTACCTTTTGATGAACAAGCTTAGATGGTTGAAAATTCGAGTTCATGCATTATTTTGGGCTCTTATTATCTTCCTAATCTTGAGATTTTGTGAAAGTTAGGGTTTTCCCCCTTTGGTCTTGCTCCTGGTCGACTACAACACACATCAGTGTGTTTATTTTTTGTGATTTCTCTAATTTAGTGAAACTTATATCACATTTAACAAGTTCAGCCCCTATAGTTACAAGTGTTGATATTTCTCACATTAACTTTCATTCTTGTTAAATTAACATCTCATTTTCTTAACTTGGTTAATTAAATTTTTATCTAATTTACAAATTAGACACTTAAAGTGGCATAAATGTATAACGTATTTTTGGGGTGTTACAAAAGAAAATCAAACATAGTGTGATCTTGGCATCCAACCAATATGCCCAATGTTGTATTGTCGTAACCAAAGGGCCTATGGACTATAGATAAGTTTCGACTCTTTAGTCTACTTGATATGCATATATATATATGATTGAAACTCTAGTGCATGACATCACTTTTTTACAACATTTACGGCTGTCATAAATGGAAAAAAAAACTAGTTTTATTTTATTTTTATATTTTTTTTGGAAAAGTTGATTTTTTTAGGATTTTTGGTAAAAAAAAATTGAAAAAAAAACTTTCGTAAGGCCGAGTTTTCTGAGCTCTCACAACTCGTATAACACAAAACCTTTAAACACCTGAATTTCAAAACATACGATAGGGACCAAAAGAAATTTGGCGTTATGTGCCTGATCTTGGATTTTTCTTCACAATCTCACAAGTCACACCCACAAAGTTATAACGATTTCACTTTCAAAATAAAATTGTTCAATTGCTCGATTTATGATATAACATTGTAACGCTTCAAATCGTATTATACAGTTTTCTTTATCAATATTTCAAAAAAATGTGTTAAATCTGAAAATTTTACAAATATCTTATGTTAATGATTACATGAGCTGCGATAATATAAGAAAATGATTATATAAGTACTATTTCATATAAAAATATCTAAACTCTGGGAGTGATTTACATGCTTGGAGTACATTCTTTTGGCTTTTTCTAAGTTCATAATATCATCGGGTTGCCGAAAGTGGCCAAAAGAGAACAAATATAACAGCTTTGCCAAATTAGAATAATAGAGGGAAAGAATACAATTTTTTTTTGTTTCTTTTCTTCTTATTTTTATTTTATATTAAAAAACAATATCCGATCTTGAACACACTCTGATATCAAAGCTAACATACATATCCCTAATTAAGTCTATATATTCCTCTATCTTCCAAATTATCTCAAATCAGTCTACGTAGTACATTATCGTCTCGTATGTTTTTTCCATGTCAATAAACACCACCATATGAGGACCTCGTTTCTTCTCCCGATATCATGTATTTATCTGCATTTCCATTTTAACACTAATCAAATCAACCTAAAACACACTCACATGAAGAGAGAGTTTCAAATAAAAACAAAATAAATTAAAATTTCTGTAAGGGACTACACCTGAAAGTAGGAGTGTTCAAAACCGGATATCCGAAATTTTCGGATACCTGATTTCACTATCCGAATCCGTATCCGAATTTTTGGATATCCGATCGGATAGTGAATCGGATATCCGAATATCCATTAGTTATTTAATTTTTATTTTTTATTATTTTTTAAAACTCCGAACCGGATATTCTGGATAGTTTTGGATAGGGGTGTGCATAGGTCGGTTTGGGTCGGTTTTTACTATTAACCATAACCATAACCGCTAGTTCGGTTATGAAGTTTTGGTAACCATAACCATAACCAAACTTCGGTTATGGTTAATCGGTTATGAAGTCGGTTATGGTTCGTTTTGGTTAATTTCGGTTAAGTAACCAAGCAAGGTTTGAAATAGATAGGGTTGTGCACGATTTGAACTTAGCTTGAGCCTAATTTATAAGATAACAAAGACTAAACTTTTTGGTTAAACTACTGATTTAGAGTTTTTTTTTTAATAAGGTAATTCTCAAACAAAAACAATTATGGCCATAACACCTTTGTTCTTTATCAAAATAAACGACATCTACATCAAGATCATTTTGCTATTAACATACTTCTATCTTAGTAAAAACTCTCTATATGGTTTTGTAAAACACAAATCTATTATATAAAGTTAACATCACAACTTCGGTTCGGTTTCGGTTATATTCGGTTAACCAAACCTTCATAACCATAACCATACCCGATTAAGCGGTTATACAAAGTTTCATAACCATAACCATTGGTTATATTGGTTATCGGTTATTAGTGGTTCGGTTATGTCGGTTATGGTTCGGTTATCGGTTTTGGTGGTTAATTTGCTCACCCCTAGTTTTGGATATCTGAATATAAATTTTCGGATATTTTTCGGATAGTTTTGGATATTTTTCGGATATTTTGGATAGTTTCGGATATTTTTTCTGGATATTTTCGGATATTCAGATATCCGATAAAAAATAAAAATTAACTTCCGGATATCTGAAAAATTTCAAAATTACTATCCGAATCCGAAAATACAGATATCCGAATTTTCGAATATTTCAAATTCAGATATCAGATAGTTCGGATCGAATTTTTGAATACGGATATTTTTATACACGCCTACCTGAAAAGTTATCAAATAGCTTTAGACAAAACTTGTAGCTTTTTCTATATAAAAGCTAAAAAAGCATCTTTCAACACATGAAAAACTAATTAAACAAACAAAGTCACTCCCTTTATTCATCATCACCGATTCTTTCTCCCTCCATCTCAATTTCCCCCAATTTCAACCAATTTCCAACCAAAGATCCAAACTTTTTCCATTTTCCCATCTGGGTATCCATCCCTCTATGGGATCTGGGCTCTCATCTTTCCTCCTAATCTGCAACAGCACCACCACTGCTCCGCCGGTTTCGCCGGAGCCAGGCCTCGGTGATCTGCCGGAGAGTGTGGTGGGTTATATTCTCCTGCACTTAACCCCACAGGAGATTTGTACACTCGCATCTCTTAATCATGCTTTTCATCATGCGTCATTGGCTGATTTTGTGTGGGAATCTAAACTGCCTAATAACTATGAGATGTTTGTTTCAAGGGTGTTTGATGATGACAAGTTTTGTTACAATCTTTGTAAAAAGGATGTTTATGCAAAGTTGTCTACACCCACTTTTATTGATGGGGGCACCAAGGTTTGTTAATATGGTTTTTTTATTTTTATTTTTATTTATTTATTTATTATTATTTTTTTTTTTTTAATTTGTATGTGTTCTATTGTGTTTGTTATGATTTGGGGTTATGATGAGTAATAGTTTTTGGTTCACAATATGTGGTTATATGTGAAATTAGAAGAATTATTAGACTTGTTTTGCTTTAATTAGGGATAAAAAAGTAAATTTTGGCACATAAAGTGATGCACAGTAGCCTAATTGATGGAATTCAGGTCTGACGGCTATGGTGGTGTCACGTGATCCGACTCGTTGAGAGCTTTCCATTGATTGCTTATGGACCTCGTAATTCTACTTGTAGCCGAAGTTATGCAATTGTTTTATGTTTGGGTCTTTTTGTGTCGGATGATTCTATTTACACCCAGCATTTTACTATTTGCACCACCAAGTCACCAAGTGATATGACATTAACAAATTCATATATGTGTTTATCTTTTATAACTTTTGATATTTAATATTTTATTAAAAACTGAATATGGTTTTGCGATATGCTTATTTTTATCTACGTTTTGATACAAATTTTATTAAAAAACGTAATATAAAATTATAAAACGTTATATTTGATACGGCTCCTTTTTTATAAAATTTATATCAAAACATTGATAAAAATAAGCACATCGCAAAACCATATTCGTTTTGTAACAAAACATTATGTATCGGAAGTTATAAAAGAAAAACACAAGTGTAAATTTGTTAATGTCACATCACTTTGTGCAAATAGTAAAAAGTTGGGTGTAAATAGTAGGACCCCTTAAGCCTTATTTACCTCTTTCTAGCTGGTCTAGGAGGTCCGCTAACTTTTGGGTCGGCGTTGTATCTTTTTTTTATGTTTGGGCCTTTTCCGTCTAGTTAGGAGTCTGCCAAGTCTTGGATCAGCTCCGTTCCGTATCACATTGTCTTTAGTTTGATGTGTTTGTGTGTATTAAATTTTTTTGTTGAATGGTATTATCTTGGATTCTTTTGCAGAACGTGTGGTTGGATAAAGGCACAGGAAAAGCTTGTGTGCTAATATCGTCCAATGGGTTAGCAATAACCGGTATCGATGATCGTAGATACTGGAGCTGGATCTCTACCGAGGAATCTAGGTGAAATTTTGCATCTTTTTCGATATTTTTAATTGAATATATTATGTTTAGATATTTTTATATTTGTGGTTCATGCATACCTTGAAAAAAAATATATATTGTGGCCTAAAATTACAAGAAATGATTACGATAAATGACAAACGAATTGGATTTTTCATTATTGTTATCTAGATTCTGTTCGGTGGCTTATCTTCAGCAAATTTGGTGGTTTGAAGTCGACGGTGAGGTGGAGTTTCCTTTTCCGTGTGGGACCTACACCCTCTACTTCCGCCTGCAGCTCGGGCGGTCGGGCAGGCGGTTTGGGCGGCGAGTCTGCAACTCAGACCATGTCCATGGCTGGGATATAAAGCCTGTGAAGTTCCAGCTCTCGACTTCAGATGGTCAAAAGGCGATAAGTCAATGCTATTTGTCGACGGATCCTGGAAAATGGAATCTTTATCGGGCTGGTGATTTTGTTGTTGAGGATTCAAAGGTACCGATGAAAATCAAGTTTTCGATGACACAAATCGATTGTACACACACTAAAGGTGGTCTGTGTGTGGATAGTGTGGTCATACTCCCTAAGTGAAGATTGAAATTTTTGTTTAGATGAGGTTAAAAGCAACTTTTTTGATTTGCATGTAACCTTTTTATTAGTAGGTTATAGGCTTATAGCATGTATGTATGATATGTAGTAAGGTGAGATTAAGAGAAATAATTAGTAATGTGAACATTTCTGTTTTTTTTTTTTTTTTTTTTTTTTTTGTAATCTATAGAATTTTTTGGTTGTTTTCTGCAAAATTCACAAGGTGTGATTCGATTATTTGTTGAATAAATTGTTTTAGTTACTTGTGATACAAATATGTTGTTTAGCAATGTTGTTAAAAAAAGTAGTGTTGCTTACTTTCTTTAAGTGTGATGACCACTCATTTGAAGATTGGATCGGCCGCAGGGCTGATCTAACGTTTTTGGAGGTTTTAAGCAAACTACGAAGGCGGGGCCCCTTTGAATTGGTAATTTGGTATAAAGAAAACCTCAATTTTGTTTCGAAATATAAACTAGGGATATAGGGCAAACAATGATTGAGCGAATCAGAATATATAGAGATTACTATAAAAAAAATAGTCGTTAACCAACCTGCGTTATCCTTGCCGCACCATTAATTTCGCCTCTAATTTCTCCCCAATCTGTGACTTTATTGAGCGGGATGAGCATGTGTGACGTTAAGTTAGCGAGAATAACGATGTCAGCCTAAATTAAATATGAATTAATTAAATATAAATTGGGTATTGCTTGGAGTTAGAATTGGGACTCTCTCGTTTTTTAAATCAGTTCTTCAATTGGGCCTTTCAATAAATATTGTTTTTGTTTCGTTCATTTGGGCCTAATACAATATGCTATATAAGATTTTTAAGAGGATTGAGACCCTATTTTTTGATCCCTTTGGTCATTGCCTAGATTTGAAAGTCTCTAGGTCCGGCCCTGATCGGCCGGTTAGACCAAGAATCGGACCCTCCACAGGTTTGGTGGGTTGAACCGGTTTTAACTAATTTTTATTTTTTTACAAAGGGTTCGAACCCAAGACATGAGTTTCCAACTCTACTAGAGATATTGAAGTTGTAATCTCTTCCTTTATTTTTCTTTTTAGAAAAGTATACTAGGTTAGAACCCCGTGTAATACACGGGTTGAATAAATGTAACTTTATGTATCAAATAATAAAAAAATATATATTTTTGAAACCTCGTTTATTACACAGGTTGAATAAATGTAATTTTACATACCAAATAAAAAAAATGGGTTATTCGATTTTAATAATCCTAAGTTTCACATGTTAGCCGATAATAATCTCAACTTTAAAAATTCTCTCCAATAATCCCAACTTGTAAAAGTTTGGCCGCTATTGATTCTTTTGAACCATATAAGAATTTGGTATCCTCAATAGATTCAATTACACCTAGAGATTCCTTAATTGATTTAAGTGCACCTATGTTAGAAAAGGATCAATGGCGGCCAAACTTTTACAAGTTGAGATTATTAGAGGGAATTTTTAAAATTGGGATTATTATCGGCCAACAGGTGAAACTTAGAATTATTAAAATCCAATATCCCTAAAAAAATATATCTTTAAAAATCTCATTTATTACATGGGTTGAATAAATGTAATTTTATATATTAAATAACAAAAAGTTATATCTTTAAGAACTCTGTGTATTGTACGGGTTGAGTAAATTTTATTTTATATATTAATAATGAAAAAGTTACATTTTTAAGAACCTCATGTATTATATGGGTTGATGTCACACCCCAACCGATGGCGGAATCATCGGGGCGCGGCACTGAGCGAAACAGATTGTTCAGAAGTCTCCACAACAACTATCATACAATTCAGTTATATAACACGTCCCATACCGTGTCCCAAATAATAACAAGTTATCATAGAAATCAACTAAACAATATGGGAACTGTTCCGACAACTCAAATCTTAATTATTACAGACCAAAAGTAAATATTGTTTTAAGACTCCTAGACGGCTATTCGTAAATCTTACTGACTACAAGTGCCAGTGCAAGATCTACAGATAATTATGGCCCTGGAGCAGGTACGTGGACACTGTCCTAAGGTCACAGGCTCCTAGAAGCTTATTATTGCCTCGCTTCCCTAGCACGCTAGTAGCTTAAACACCTGTCACATACGTTAAAATAAAAGTCAATACATATAATGTAAAGGTGAGTACACAAGTTTGATATAGCATATAGAGTTCGAATAGTTTACGCATAACCAAGCACGTACACAAGGGCAAACGATGCATGTAAATTATCAACATGGGACCATCGATACCAATGACTTCGGGTTGACTGTCCGAGACAGTTCGCGATACATGATTACCACCGTAATCCATGCAAGTAATTGTCCTTAGCAACCCCCGTGTGAACGGGTGCTGAGTCCAAACTATAGTACTATGTTGCTAAAGCAGGTAGATAGCACTCCACGTGTAAACATAATAAACAGCAATCATTTAGACAAGTAATACATGCAAGTAGGTTAGCGTTCAAATAGTTTGTGTTGTTTGTGAATTTGATAGATTACGTATGTAACACCCAAAAGTGCTGAAAACAAAAAGGGATCGAGTATACTCACAGTGGTTGATCGTGGATTGAAGGGAGCACTGAGAATAGGTTAGCCTGAATAGTTCGATAACACAACGATGAGTAACGCGGAAAAGTAAACAATGTACTTGGATCGAGTAGGCCATTCGATCGGACAGCAGTTCGATCGAGTGGGCTGTTCGATTGGTTTGAAAGTTCGTTCGAACATCCATTCGATCGGCTGGCTGGCTCGATCGGCTGGTTCCTTCAAGTGGATTGTTTCTTCCTTTGATGTGAAGGATGTGTTTGTGTATGATGGATTGTACTACCTTTCAAGTTGGCCGATCGAACAGCTGTTCGATCGGTTAGCCCAACCGATCGGCTAGCACTTCGTTGTTTTCAAATATGTCACTCGATCGGCTGGCATGCTCGATCGGGTGACATTCCAATGTTTCAAAAAGTCTAAGTGTTTTGAAGTATAGTATTTCATGATCCGAGCAGTAATGATTACAATCGAGTGGCTTGATCGATCGAACAGTATCTCGTCAATACTACACTTTGTGAGTTGGTGGGTCTAAGTGCTAGTCGATCGGTTAGCCTAGTCGATCGGCTGGCATAGTCGTTCGGTTGGGCTGTTCGATCGAACAGCCTAGCCGTTCGGCTAGCTTCTCGATTCGGTTAACCTATCACTTAACACTTGGTTATTCCCGTTAATTGTTGATGTTTTAGAGATATTTTGACTACGAGTTGAACCACAAAGCTGAAGTCCCTACTTAGTCTACTGACTCGAGCAGGAATCACCCAAACTCGGTCAGAGACGGTTTGGAACCCAAGTTTAACGTTTAACCCGGAATCGGTATATCTCTCGGTTGAACCCGAATCTTGAACCATGTGTTTGTTTAGATTGATTTGTAAATCGGTTCAAGTCTCGTTTTCACCTTTTTGAGTGTAAAAGAGTTGAAAGATAGATGAAAACCCATCTTCCAATCCTTTTCCACCGTGAAATGTTAAGATCTTTGGAAGATTTTAGGTTATTTATGTGGAAATCGGTTAGATCTAGCTTATTCATGGTTGAATGAAGTCAAGAACATGAAGTTCTTGATGAACACCAAGAACACCATGATGACATCACTCAAGAACACCTAGATCTTGGTGATTTCACGGATGAAATTCAGATTTTGAAAGATAGAAAGATGGAGAATCGATTAATGAACAAAAACGTACAAGGATTAGAGTGAAATACTTACCGGTTTGAGAGAAATCTGAGATTTAGTGAGGAGAAGAGGCTGGTCGGTCAGAGCTTTTCCAAAAGTGGAAAGGTTGACAAAGACAGCCCTATTTATAGGCTTCCAAAAGAGGAAAGGGTCAGCTGATCGAACAGCATCCCTGATCGAGCAGCTGTCCGATCGAACTGCCTGTTCGATCGGCTAGCCTGTTCGATCAGGTTGCCCTGTTCGATCGGCTAGCCTGTTCGATCAGGTTGCCCTGTTCGAACGGCTTGCCTAGCTTTGAGTGTTTCGCGACGATTTTTGATATTTCGAGTTCGATGAACGATGATTTGAGAATGATAGAATTCCTAATCAAATTACTTTTAGTCCTAACTACTATATCTAACATACAAGCATCCTTACACCACGATTTGGGTTCGATTTCGATTGAGTTTGATTCACCTTTGAGTCTTGATTGATTTGATTGATTCACCACACACTTTAACATAAAAGTAAACATGCACAAGTAACACATAAGGCACACACACGTATAAAAGCATTAAAATTATCCACACTTGAGTTCGATGATTGATTTGATTAGCTTGATTATTGATTGACTAGCTTTATTGCATTGTTACTTCCTATCATTCACAGTCGATCGTTGATTCACAGTTCGATTATCGGTCGATTAGTTTGATTATACAACACTTACTCCAAATAATATGAAAAATCAAAATGAAACTAAAATGAAATTAATCTTTATTAATCTTTAATTCCAATAACAGTCAACACTTGACTTTGACTTTGACTTTTGGAAAACACGGGGTGTTACAGTCTCCCCTCCTTTAGGGAATTTCGTCCCGCAATTAGGCCGAGAACCGTACATCGCCGTGTGATTTTACCAATTTGATGCTTCAGATCTATCTGAACAACTGCGGGTACTTGGCCTTCATGTCACTTTCGAGTTCCCAAGTGAACTCCGCGCCTCTTTTGCCTTCCCATCGTACTTTTACAATAGGAATGCGAGAGCGTCTGAGTTGCTTGGTCTGTCGGTCCATGATTTCGACAGGCTTTTCCACGAAGTGTAGCGTCTCGTTGACCTGAAGATCGTCGAGTGGTATTATTGCGTCGTGGTCGGCTACGCATTTTCGAAGGTTTGAAATATGGAAAGTCGGGTGGACATTGCTGAGTTCCTCCGGTAATTCGAGTTTGTAGGCAACCTTACCGATCCTTTCCAGAATCTTAAAAGGTCCAACAAATCGAGGCGCAAGTTTCCCTCTTTTGCCGAATCGGACTACTCCCTTCCAAGGCGATACCTTTAGGAGCACGTAGTCGCCAACTGCAAATTCGCGGGGCCTGCGTCGTTTATCGGCGTACATCTTTTGTCTGTCCCGGGCTTTTACCAAATTTTCCCTTATCTGGTGGATCTTGTCAGTCGTTTCTTGCAGAATCTCGGGCCCAGTCAATTGTGAATGACCGACCTCGTGCCATACAATAGGCGAGCGACATCTCCTACCATACAAGGCTTCGAAAGGTGCCATTTCGATGCTGGAGTGATAGCTGTTATTGTACGAAAATTCGACTAACGGTAGGTGTTTGCTCCAGCTACCACCAAAATCGATAACACACGCACGGAGCATGTCTTCAATAGTACGAATCGTTCTTTCAGTCTGCCCGTCGGTTTGCGGGTGGAATGCGGTACTCAAATTCAGCGTCGTACCAAGAGCTGCTTGAAAAGTTTCCCACAATCTCGATGTAAACCGAGCATCGCGATCAGAAATGATGTCTCGAGGCGTACCATGATTCTTAATGATCTCGTCGGTGTAGATTTGGGCTAGTTTGGCCACCTTATAGTCTTCTCGTATTGGCAAAAAGTGGGCTGATTTGGTTAGACGGTCGACTATAACCCAAATACTGTCGTGACCTGATGGCGTGGTCGGAAGCTTAGTTATGAAATCCATAGCTATGCTTTCCCACTTCCATACGGGTATCGGCGGTTGTTCGAGTAAGCCTGAAGGTCTTTGGTGTTCAGCCTTGACTCTTGCACAAGTTAAACAGCTACCAACATATAGAGCAATATCCCTTTTCATCCCAGGCCACCAGTACTTGTAGCGAAGGTCCTGGTACATTTTGTCCGCACCGGGATGAATGGAATATCGGGATTTGTGGGCTTCGTTCATGATGATCTTTCGCAAATCTGTCCTCCTCGGAACCCAGATTCGGTCCAGATAGTAGAATATCCCGTTGGCTTTGCTCACGAGCTGAGTTCCATCGTGATAGATTCGTTCTTTCTTCAACGTACGCTCGTTAAAGCAAGCGTGTTGTGCTTCACGGATGAGAGCTTCGAGGTTATACTGAGCCTGGATGTTTCGAACACCTATCACGTAATTCTTTCTGCTGAGGGCGTCTGCAACTACGTTCGCCTTGCCTGGGTGATAACGGATCTCACAGTCGTAATCGTTGAGAAGTTCTACCCATCGGCGTTGACGCATATTGAGTTCTCTCTGGTTAAAGATATGTTGTAGGCTCTTGTGATCAGTGAAGATCGTACACTTTGTACCATACAGGTAGTGTCGCCAAATCTTTAAGGCAAAGACAACTGCGCCTAGCTCGAGATCATGGGTTGTATAGTTCTTCTCGTGAATTTTGAGCTGTCGAGATGCGTAAGCTATAACCTTGTCTCGTTGCATGAGAACACAGCCAAGTCCAAGGTTTGAAGCATCACAATAGACAACGAAGTCATCGCTTCCGTCCGGCAGTGTAAGAACTGGTGCATGGCACAGCATGTGTTTGAGGGTTTGGAAAGCAGTCTCCTGCGCGGTTCCCCACACAAAAGGCTTGTCTTTATGAGTAAGGGAGGTAAGCGGTACAGCAATCTTTGAGAATCCTTCGATGAATCGCCGGTAGTAACCAGCTAATCCGAGAAAAGAGCGAACTTCTGACGGATTCTTTGGCGTAACCCATCCCTTGACTGCCTCAATCTTTGCAGGATCAACGTGTATACCCCGACTATTCACAATGTGACCCAGAAATTGAACCTCCTCCAACCAGAACTCACATTTGGAGAATTTGGCGTAGAGTTGGTTTCCCTGAAGCAACTCGAGAACCAATCGCAAATGCTGCGCATGTTCGGCCCTCGATCTGGAATAGATCAGGACATCGTCGATAAATACAATGACAAAACGGTCTAAGAACGGTTTACACACGCGATTCATCAGATCCATAAAGACCGCGGGTGCGTTGGTCAACCCAAAAGGCATGACAACAAACTCGTAGTGGCCGTATCGGGTTCGAAAAGCGGTTTTGGGTATGTCTTCCTCTTGAATCCGCAACTGATGGTAGCCTGAACGTAGATCAATCTTGGAGAAACACTGAGCACCTTGTAGTTGGTCAAACAGATCATCGATTCTTGGTAAAGGGTATCGGTTCTTGATGGTCAGCTTGTTCAATTCCCGGTAATCGATGCACATTCGGAACGACCCGTCCTTCTTTTTGACGAAAAGGACTGGTGCGCCCCATGGAGAAGTGCTCGGGCGAATGAAGCCTTTTTCAAGTAACTCTTGGAGTTGGTTTGAGAGTTCTCGCATCTCAGATGGAGCGAGTCGATACGGAGCTTTGGCCACTGGGTTGGCTCCTGGAATAAGGTCGATTCGAAAGTCGATATCACGACTAGGAGGTAATCCAGGAAGATCATCAGGGAACACCTGAGGAAATTCTCGGACAACAGGAACATCCTTGACTTCAACTTTCTTTTTCTTGTCCGTCTCAGCTACAACAATGTTGGCCAAGAAGGCTCGATACTCCTTGCGGAGATATTTGCGAGCTTGGAGACAGGACATGAGCTTGAGATCTTTTGCAGTAGTTTCACCATAAACGCATAGAATATCACCACTAGCTAGCACAAAACGAATCATCTTATCGGCACACACAACTTCAGCATGGTTTTCACGAAGAAAGTCCATGCCTACTATGACATCGAAACTTCCGAGCTGCATTGGAATGAGATTAATCGGAAATATATGATTGTTGAGCTCGAGAGTACAATCACGGAGCACAGAATTGACAGCAATGGTTCTTCCGGTAGCGACTTCTACTTCGAAGGGTGTCGAAAGATAAGAGCGCTTACGTCTAAGAAGCTTCTCAAATTCAAATGACACAAAGCAGTTATCGGCTCCAGTATCAAACAAACATGATGCATATATACCATTCACAAGGAACGTACCATTGACCACGTTGTTATCAGCTTGAGCCTGGCGTGCATTGATGTTGAAAGTTCTGGCGTGAGCGGCTTGTTGTTGAGGCTGTTGTTGTTGTTGCTGGGGTTGTTGCGCTTCTTGTTTCACCACCCTGTTCGGGCACCGGTTTGCGAAGTGGTTAGGGTCACCACATGCAAAGCAGGTCCGAACATTGTTTGCCGGGGCCTGTGCAGCTTGAGGAGCTTGAGGAGCAGGTAGCAGGGCTTGGTTAACAGCGGCTTGAGCTTGCGTTTGACGGGGACCATAGCGGCAACTCGCAGTGAAATGCCCGTAAACATTGCAGTGGGCACAGAAACGGCAGGCCACACCCACCGGGTGATGATAAGAACATGTAGCACAGAGTGGGTGGGGGCCGGTGTACGCACGCTTCGCCGGCGGCGCATTGATCACTGGCGCAGTGCGCTGTGGTTGTTGCTGTTGTGGCGGTACTGACTGAAGAGGAGCAGCATTGGTTGCGGCGGCACAACCCTTGTTCTTCTTTCTTCTTCTCGAGGACTTGGAGGCTTGAGCAATAGGGTTGTCGGTTGATGCGGTAGTAACTTGATGCAACGACTTGGATGGCTTATCCCAGACACCAGCCTTAACTCGCTTGTCGTTAATCTCAGCAGCGAGTAGGTAGGTTTCCTCGATTGATGCAGGTTTGGCGGCGAACACATAATCTGCAATACAATCCGGAAGAGCACGGATGTATTTCTTGATGGTCATTTCGGGAGTCTTGACCTGGTCTGGACAGATAATGCTTAGTTGTTTGAAACGGGCGGTGAGACCAGCATTGTCTCCCTCCTTTTGCTTGATACTCCAGAACTCATCCTCCAACTTTTGGCGTTCGTGGGGAGGACAGAACTCGTCCAGCATGATTGCTTTCAATTCTTTCCACGTCAGCTCGTATGCAGCGTCGTTCCCGCGCTTGTTTCTTTCTGCGGTCCACCAGTCCAAAGCTCGCGACTGGAAGACACCGGTAGCATTGAGAGTACGGAGGTGATCTGGGCATCCGCTTTGACGAAGGGTGACTTCTACCGAGTCAAACCAATGAAACAGAGCCGTAGGGCCATCTTCACCGGTAAACTCTTTTGGCCCACATGCCTTGAATTGTTTGAAGCTAAAAGTAGCTTTGTTGGAGTCTTTGGGCGTGAGGGTTCGGGATTCCTCAGATGATTTGCTTGCGTTCTCGAACACATCACTGACGGCTTTTGCCACGGTCTTAGAGATGATAGCAGCCAGACGTCGATCTCTTTTCTCCTGGCGGGTAAGACGCGAGTGTGATCTAGGTTGTCCAGATGACGACATGGTCTGCAATAGACATCGTCACAGGCTCAACACAACGAATTCGAGTCTCACACGTTCTTAGATCTCTAAAGCTTAGAATCACGTCGCATCTCTCGTCACGTAACACATATAATCACATAAGCACGTAATCATAGAGGCACATAAGCACAGAAGCAATTAGGGCACATAAGCACAGAAGCAATTTGGGCACATAAGCAATTAAGCAAATAGAGCACTTAATTTCCTAAACACGTACGAAATTTTATCACAGAGGTAATTCATGTCACGTAATTCCTCCTAACAGTACGCAGTAGCACACTTAGTTTCCTAGCCGCCTCTAAGTTTTGAATATAGCGGTCACATACAACACATCGAGTAGCATAGTATGGCGTAGCGTAGCATAGCATATTGGTTTCGTTTAGATCACATCAACAGGGATTCGAATCGAGATAGGATAGCAACAAAGGTCACGCAGATTGATAACAAATGGAGTAACCAACAAATCTTAAAACACGTAAACAGGTAATTCATATAAAATCAACAAAACAACACTCAAAATCGGAAAATGGATTGTCTGCGGCTACTAGACTTTGACTAACCATGGCAATTTAACTATTCACAGTTGACTTGTCGTCACTTTCGACTCTAGGGGACATGTTTCTGCCTCGATTCTTGGGCATTATGCATGCGCATTCTAGGCCATACTCGTGAGTTCAGGTCGTGGGAGTCCGTCAATTGCCTTGGCGAGATGAAATAAAATCGGAATAACTGCCAAGGTTAGGGTTTCACCCCTAGCTTAGCAATCTCTTCCTTGTTTTAAGAAAATTTAGAGGAAGTTTTCATCAATTTATGGGTTTCAGCCCCGAATTTGGTATAACTTTCCCCCGTTTTGTTGATAGAAATTAGCACAAAGTAATTGGCAAAAATTTGTAATTTAGGCAGGAGTTTGCGGATTTCACTCCTAATCCCGTCCAAATTACGAAATTTGGCTCGGAGTTCGGATGTAATGATAGAATAGAAGGAAACAACATAAAATAAGCACATAAACTTGGTCTCTTGGTTCCTAACTATAGTCTAGGTCTCTAAGACAGCGATCCGGACTAGATCGTGTCTAACCTAATTCCCTATAGTTATGGCTCTGATACCAATCTGTCACACCCCAACCGATGGCGGAATCATCGGGGCGCGGCACTGAGCGAAACAGATTGTTCAGAAGTCTCCACAACAACTATCATACAATTCAGTTATATAACACGTCCCATACCGTGTCCCAAATAATAACAAGTTATCATAGAAATCAACTAAACAATATGGGAACTGTTCCGACAACTCAAATCTTAATTATTACAGACCAAAAGTAAATATTGTTTTAAGACTCCTAGACGGCTATCCGTAAATCTTACTGACTACAAGTGCCAGTGCAAGATCTACAGATAATTATGGCCCTGGAGCAGGTACGTGGACACTGTCCTAAGGTCACAGGCTCCTAGAAGCTTATTATTGCCTCGCTTCCCTAGCACGCTAGTAGCTTAAACACCTGTCACATACGTTAAAATAAAAGTCAATACATATAATGTAAAGGTGAGTACACAAGTTTGATATAGCATATAGAGTTCGAATAGTTTACGCATAACCAAGCACGTACACAAGGGCAAACGATGCATGTAAATTATCAACATGGGACCATCGATACCAATGACTTCGGGTTGACTGTCCGAGACAGTTCGCGATACATGATTACCACCGTAATCCATGCAAGTAATTGTCCTTAGCAACCCCCGTGTGAACGGGTGCTGAGTCCAAACTATAGTACTATGTTGCTAAAGCAGGTAGATAGCACTCCACGTGTAAACATAATAAACAGCAATCATTTAGACAAGTAATACATGCAAGTAGGTTAGCGTTCAAATAGTTTGTGTTGTTTGTGAATTTGATAGATTACGTATGTAACACCCAAAAGTGCTGAAAACAAAAAGGGATCGAGTATACTCACAGTGGTTGATCGTGGATTGAAGGGAGCACTGAGAATAGGTTAGCCTGAATAGTTCGATAACACAACGATGAGTAACGCGGAAAAGTAAACAATGTACTTGGATCGAGTAGGCCATTCGATCGGACAGCAGTTCGATCGAGTGGGCTGTTCGATTGGTTTGAAAGTTCGTTCGAACATCCATTCGATCGGCTGGCTGGCTCGATCGGCTGGTTCCTTCAAGTGGATTGTTTCTTCCTTTGATGTGAAGGATGTGTTTGTGTATGATGGATTGTACTACCTTTCAAGTTGGCCGATCGAACAGCTGTTCGATCGGTTAGCCCAACCGATCGGCTAGCACTTCGTTGTTTTCAAATATGTCACTCGATCGGCTGGCATGCTCGATCGGGTGACATTCCAATGTTTCAAAAAGTCTAAGTGTTTTGAAGTATAGTATTTCATGATCCGAGCAGTAATGATTACAATCGAGTGGCTTGATCGATCGAACAGTATCTCGTCAATACTACACTTTGTGAGTTGGTGGGTCTAAGTGCTAGTCGATCGGTTAGCCTAGTCGATCGGCTGGCATAGTCGTTCGGTTGGGCTGTTCGATCGAACAGCCTAGCCGTTCGGCTAGCTTCTCGATTCGGTTAACCTATCACTTAACACTTGGTTATTCCCGTTAATTGTTGATGTTTTAGAGATATTTTGACTACGAGTTGAACCACAAAGCTGAAGTCCCTACTTAGTCTACTGACTCGAGCAGGAATCACCCAAACTCGGTCAGAGACGGTTTGGAACCCAAGTTTAACGTTTAACCCGGAATCGGTATATCTCTCGGTTGAACCCGAATCTTGAACCATGTGTTTGTTTAGATTGATTTGTAAATCGGTTCAAGTCTCGTTTTCACCTTTTTGAGTGTAAAAGAGTTGAAAGATAGATGAAAACCCATCTTCCAATCCTTTTCCACCGTGAAATGTTAAGATCTTTGGAAGATTTTAGGTTATTTATGTGGAAATCGGTTAGATCTAGCTTATTCATGGTTGAATGAAGTCAAGAACATGAAGTTCTTGATGAACACCAAGAACACCATGATGACATCACTCAAGAACACCTAGATCTTGGTGATTTCACGGATGAAATTCAGATTTTGAAAGATAGAAAGATGGAGAATCGATTAATGAACAAAAACGTACAAGGATTAGAGTGAAATACTTACCGGTTTGAGAGAAATCTGAGATTTAGTGAGGAGAAGAGGCTGGTCGGTCAGAGCTTTTCCAAAAGTGGAAAGGTTGACAAAGACAGCCCTATTTATAGGCTTCCAAAAGAGGAAAGGGTCAGCTGATCGAACAGCATCCCTGATCGAGCAGCTGTCCGATCGAACTGCCTGTTCGATCGGCTAGCCTGTTCGATCAGGTTGCCCTGTTCGATCGGCTAGCCTGTTCGATCAGGTTGCCCTGTTCGAACGGCTTGCCTAGCTTTGAGTGTTTCGCGACGATTTTTGATATTTCGAGTTCGATGAACGATGATTTGAGAATGATAGAATTCCTAATCAAATTACTTTTAGTCCTAACTACTATATCTAACATACAAGCATCCTTACACCACGATTTGGGTTCGATTTCGATTGAGTTTGATTCACCTTTGAGTCTTGATTGATTTGATTGATTCACCACACACTTTAACATAAAAGTAAACATGCACAAGTAACACATAAGGCACACACACACGTATAAAAGCATTAAAATTATCCACACTTGAGTTCGATGATTGATTTGATTAGCTTGATTATTGATTGACTAGCTTTATTGCATTGTTACTTCCTATCATTCACAGTCGATCGTTGATTCACAGTTCGATTATCGGTCGATTAGTTTGATTATACAACACTTACTCCAAATAATATGAAAAATCAAAATGAAACTAAAATGAAATTAATCTTTATTAATCTTTAATTCCAATAACAGTCAACACTTGACTTTGACTTTGACTTTTGGAAAACACGGGGTGTTACAGTCTCCCCTCCTTTAGGGAATTTCGTCCCGCAATTAGGCCGAGAACCGTACATCGCCGTGTGATTTTACCAATTTGATGCTTCAGATCTATCTGAACAACTGCGGGTACTTGGCCTTCATGTCACTTTCGAGTTCCCAAGTGAACTCCGCGCCTCTTTTGCCTTCCCATCGTACTTTTACAATAGGAATGCGAGAGCGTCTGAGTTGCTTGGTCTGTCGGTCCATGATTTCGACAGGCTTTTCCACGAAGTGTAGCGTCTCGTTGACCTGAAGATCGTCGAGTGGTATTATTGCGTCGTGGTCGGCTACGCATTTTCGAAGGTTTGAAATATGGAAAGTCGGGTGGACATTGCTGAGTTCCTCCGGTAATTCGAGTTTGTAGGCAACCTTACCGATCCTTTCCAGAATCTTAAAAGGTCCAACAAATCGAGGCGCAAGTTTCCCTCTTTTGCCGAATCGGACTACTCCCTTCCAAGGCGATACCTTTAGGAGCACGTAGTCGCCAACTGCAAATTCGCGGGGCCTGCGTCGTTTATCGGCGTACATCTTTTGTCTGTCCCGGGCTTTTACCAAATTTTCCCTTATCTGGTGGATCTTGTCAGTCGTTTCTTGCAGAATCTCGGGCCCAGTCAATTGTGAATGACCGACCTCGTGCCATACAATAGGCGAGCGACATCTCCTACCATACAAGGCTTCGAAAGGTGCCATTTCGATGCTGGAGTGATAGCTGTTATTGTACGAAAATTCGACTAACGGTAGGTGTTTGCTCCAGCTACCACCAAAATCGATAACACACGCACGGAGCATGTCTTCAATAGTACGAATCGTTCTTTCAGTCTGCCCGTCGGTTTGCGGGTGGAATGCGGTACTCAAATTCAGCGTCGTACCAAGAGCTGCTTGAAAAGTTTCCCACAATCTCGATGTAAACCGAGCATCGCGATCAGAAATGATGTCTCGAGGCGTACCATGATTCTTAATGATCTCGTCGGTGTAGATTTGGGCTAGTTTGGCCACCTTATAGTCTTCTCGTATTGGCAAAAAGTGGGCTGATTTGGTTAGACGGTCGACTATAACCCAAATACTGTTGTGACCTGATGGCGTGGTCGGAAGCTTAGTTATGAAATCCATAGCTATGCTTTCCCACTTCCATACGGGTATCGGCGGTTGTTCGAGTAAGCCTGAAGGTCTTTGGTGTTCAGCCTTGACTCTTGCACAAGTTAAACAGCTACCAACATATAGAGCAATATCCCTTTTCATCCCAGGCCACCAGTACTTGTAGCGAAGGTCCTGGTACATTTTGTCCGCACCGGGATGAATGGAATATCGGGATTTGTGGGCTTCGTTCATGATGATCTTTCGCAAATCTGTCCTCCTCGGAACCCAGATTCGGTCCAGATAGTAGAATATCCCGTTGGCTTTGCTCACGAGCTGAGTTCCATCGTGATAGATTCGTTCTTTCTTCAACGTACGCTCGTTAAAGCAAGCGTGTTGTGCTTCACGGATGAGAGCTTCGAGGTTATACTGAGCCTGGATGTTTCAAAAGATTATATTATCTCCTATACGAATTGTTTAAATTTAATTTTATAATATCTTTTAATTAATATTATTTATCTATAATTAAGTAGAAGATAAAAATGAGAAAACTAAAAAATAGATGGCTCCAATGAATGACATGTTTCCCAAAATTGGTTTCTTTTATTATATAGTATAGATATACAAGTTGTTTAAAAATTATGTAATAAAATCAATATAATAATTTTTTTAATAATGAAAATAAAAATAAACAATATATTATCACAAAGTTTGGTTTTGATGATTAAAGTAAATAATATTTAGTAGGAGAGTTATCTATAATTAATTAGAATAGATTAAACTAAATAATGATTATCTATAAGAGATTAAACTAAATAATAATTATCTATAAGACATAGCCTAATATAATGACAAGAGAGTTATTTATAATTAATTAGAATAGATTAAACTAAATAATGATTATCTATAAGAGATTAAACTAAATAATAATTATCTATAAGACATAGCCTAATATAATGACAAGTGTCTAGAAAATGGTTTCTTTTATTATATGTATAGATTTTTAAATATAAGTACCGTAACAATACACTTATATTAAACTCACAATTTAATATTCTTCTTATATTTTATGTAATAGGTTAGAACCCCGTGTAATACACGGGTTGAATAAATGTAATTTCATATACTAATTTTTTTAAATAAACCAAATTATCAATCACGAAAACCAAACTTTATATTAATATATTATTTATTTTCTTTTCATTAATTAAAAAATATTATGTCGATTTTATTACTTAATTTATTAATCAAATTGTATATAACTTTCAATATTATCTGATATATAAAATTAATAAAAAATTAATTTCTAACATATGTTATATAATTTTAATTACTTATGTAAATTGAAATTGATACTTATCATAATTATTCGAATTTGAACAATTAAGTAGGGACAAATGAGAAAAATACATTTTAGACGGGAAATTCATAAAAAGTGTCATACGTCCACCATTTGATTTCTTTTATTATATGGTAGTATAGATATAGAATAATTTATAAGGTATAATTTCATTAGTGAATCATGATTGTGAGCATTGGTGAAGTATAGAAGGGGCGGGAGGGGCACCCGACCCCTCGAACTTTTTGCTTAGTAGTGTTATATATGTAGTTTTCGTATAGAAATTTTTGGGTATATACGTTTTCGACCCCCCGGTTCCATAGAATTTTTTTGGTATATACGTTTTTGACCCCCCGGTCATTTGGGTCAAGCTTCGCCACTGACTATGAGCGTTTGATATAATATTTACTTATCTTTTCTTTCACAAAATCAGGCACGAAATAAAATAGAGTCTGTAATAGAATATAATTTTTTTCATCAATTTGTGACCAACACTTAATTTTAATTTTAATGTATTATCTATATATAATCTAAAATTTAGTTACATGTTCTATTTTAAAATCAACATTTATGATGTTTTAAATGCAATACTTAAATTAATATTGATTAAAATAATATATTACAAAATCATAAGTCCGCCTCCATCCACCTTATTCCTTTTAATTAGGGTTCTCTCAACCTCTGAAGCTGTGGAATCGATCACACCATTTCAAGGAACTCCTTTGGGTGTTCAGCCTACGGTGAACGGTTGGTGTCGGCTGCCAGAGATGGAGACTTCGGTGGTGTGGTGCGCTCGGGACTCGGGAGGCCAGAAGAGGGTTTGAAACGTAGGTAATTCTGTTCTTGCCAATTATTAGTGTTTTGTGTGTATTGGTTGAATTTGTTTGTTGATTGGTGATTAGGGTATATTAGAAACAGATTTGTAAATTGGATTATTATTTGTTTGGAATCTGTACTATAAACTGATGATTTTAACTTGAAATAACAATAGTGGTAATTTTGAATTGGATCCTTGTGTTTTTAGTGAAGTGTATTGATTTGATTTTGGGATTCTTTTTGGTTTTATTTAGAAACAATTTTTGTTGCATAAAGACTTCACTTTTGTATGTGTTTATGTGTAATTGAATATGTATTTTGGTTGGTGATTAGGGTTTGTTAGAAACAGAGTTGTAAAGCGGATTATAATTTGTTTGAAATTGCAATAATTAGTTTAAATGCATGATGCATGCTCACATCCAAAACATCCCACAATGATGACATGATAATTTGGTTTGATACTGAATATCTATATATAATCTAAAATTTAGTTACATGTTCTATTTTAAAATCAACATTTATGATGTTTTAAATGCAATACTTAAATTAATATTGATTAAAATAATATATTACAAAATCATAAGTCCGCCTCCATCCACCTTATTCCTTTTAATTAGGGTTCTCTCAACCTCTGAAGCTGTGGAATCGATCACACCATTTCAAGGAACTCCTTTGGGTGTTCAGCCTACGGTGAACGGTTGGTGTCGGCTGCCAGAGATGGAGACTTCGGTGGTGTGGTGCGCTCGGGACTCGGGAGGCCAGAAGAGGGTTTGAAACGTAGGTAATTCTGTTCTTGCCAATTATTAGTGTTTTGTGTGTATTGGTTGAATTTGTTTGTTGATTGGTGATTAGGGTATATTAGAAACAGATTTGTAAATTGGATTATTATTTGTTTGGAATCTGTACTATAAACTGATGATTTTAACTTGAAATAACAATAGTGGTAATTTTGAATTGGATCCTTGTGTTTTTAGTGAAGTGTATTGATTTGATTTTGGGATTCTTTTTGGTTTTATTTAGAAACAATTTTTGTTGCATAAAGACTTCACTTTTGTATGTGTTTATGTGTAATTGAATATGTATTTTGGTTGGTGATTAGGGTTTGTTAGAAACAGAGTTGTAAAGCGGATTATAATTTGTTTGAAATTGCAATAATTAGTTTAAATGCATGATGCATGCTCACATCCAAAACATCCCACAATGATGACATGATAATTTGGTTTGATACTGAATTGAGTTAGGTAGTAATTTACTAAAGCAGATGGTGTGATCTTGATGTTTCTTGAAATGGGTTCTTTTGCTTTTTTTTTTTTAAATAAAGTTTATTGATATGATTTTGGTTTTTTTTTTTTTTGTTTTTTTGTTTTTTGCAGAAAGTTTGGTTGGATAAAGGCACAGGAAAAGCTTGTGTTTTGATATCTTCCAATGGATTAGCGATAACTGGGATTGACGATCGTAGATACTGGAGTTGGATTTCTACAGAGGAATCCAGGTGAAAGTCTACATCTTCACACATGTAAATTCACTATAATTCTCCGATCTGCACATGTGTACGAAGTTTGTTATGAGGAAGAGAGAGCAAAATAAAAGTAGAGAAATTAGTTAATTAGGTAAGGAAATCATTTAATCTTTTTATAAATATACCAACTTTTATTTCACTTTAAAAGAAATGAATGGTTTAGATTTGTTCTAGCAATTCTGCTTTCAACCCCGCCTTTTGGTTTAAAAAGTGTCGATCAGGGGCAAAAAGGCGTGCCCCTGTGTAGTTTTGGGTCAAAGTTTGGTCAAAGCTACGGTGCGTTGAAGGTTAATATGTAAAAGTTACTTAATCGATGAAGAAGTTATGAACTGTTTACTTGATAAATAGGTATATATATGTAAAATAGATGAGAGATATGCTACTAATATATAAGGCTTATTTGGTAGTTTTTTATGCAGATTCCGTTCAGTTGCTTATCTCTAACAAATTTGGTGGTTTGAAGTTGATGGTGAGGTCGAGTTTCCTTTTCCTTGTGGGACCTACACCCTCTACTTCCGCCTACAACTTGGGCGGTCAGGCAGGCGGTTTGGGCGGCGTGTCTGCAACTCCGACCATGTTCATGGTTGGGATATAAAACCTGTGAAATTTCAGCTTTCAACTTCAAATGGGTATGGCTCTAAACATTTTCTATGTAACGGACGCGATTGGAAACCCGGTATTACTTGGACATTATTGCTTGATAATGGAGCTGATGTTAGTTCAGAAGCCGAAAAGCAACGAGTGATCATGTGTTTAAAAGCCACGGTTGAAAGAAGGGCACCCGAGGGTGTGCGTCTCGAGCTATTCAAACCCGACAAACCCAGACTGTTGGCCCAAGTGACACGAACGTTTATAGAAAACGAGATGAACGTAGCACAGGCCGAGATATCTACAACAATGGGTATGGCTCTAAACATTTTCTATGTAACGGACGCGATTGGAAACCCGGTATTACTTGGACATTATTGCTTGATAATGGAGCTGATGTTAATTCTAGGAATTATTATGGTCAGGTAATCATTCTTCGGTTTCGAAATCGACATGGACATCCAATATTAGCTCCGAAGATATGCTGACCGAAGTTCTGTCGTATTTCACGCAACCATCAATACCGGAGAAGACGGAGCGTATCTGGTACTTATTCAGCCTTCATAGTTCATATTATCATACAATTTAAAAAAATTATGAAATGGTTTTTGTTTATTTTGCTAAAATTGTTTTTTTTTTTCATTTTTTCAGGAATTTTATATCAGACATATAGATGGAAGCCCGATTAGTTCAGAAGCCGAAAAGCAACGAGTGATCATGTGTTTAAAAGCCGCGGTTGAAAGAAGGGCACCCGAGGGTGTGCGTCTCGAGCTATTCAAACCCGACAAACCCGGGCTGTTGGCCCAAGTGACACGAACGTTTAGAGAAAACGCGATGAACGTAACACATGCCGAGATATCTACAACAATGGGTATGGCTCTAAACATTTTCTATGTAACAGACGCGATTGGAAACCCAGTATTACTTGGACATTATTGCTTGATAATGGAGCTGATGTTAATTCTAGGAATTATTGTGGTTATGCTGTTTTTTTTTTTGGTGTTTTGTGGTTTTAGATTGTTGCATTGCTGCTTGATAATGGAGCTGATGTTAATTCTAAGAATTATTGTGGTTAGGTAATCATTCTTCGGTTTCAAAATCGACATGGACATCTAATATTAGCTCCGAAGATATGCTGACCGAAGTTCTGTCGTATTTCACGCAACCATCAATACCGGAGAAGACGGAGCGTATGTGGTACTTATTCAGCCTTCATAGTTCATATTATCATACATTTTTTAAAAAAAAATATGAAATGGTTTTTGCTTATTTTGCTAAAATTGTTTTTTTTTTTTTCATTTTTTCAGGAATTACCAAACGATTTTCAAATAATATTTTAACCAATTAACTCATCCATTTTATTTAATAATATAGATTTATATATATATATATATATAGACTTCTCATATTCAGATTCCATAACATCAAAATATATGTTATCATCATTTATTATTATTATTATTATTTGTTATCATTGATGCAATTAGATGTGCGAGCAACTTTACACCTGATGACTTCTCATATTCAGATCCTATAACATTTTTGCATTTAAACTTTCATTAAAATGAAAACTGCCACAGGTCATCCCAAGAGCCTACTTATCGTGTCTCTATAAATACACAGCCACATTCAAGCATCCTCCCTTTCATTATGCAACCTGTGACTGAATATCGGAAGACACCTGCCAACATGAAGAAAACCACTGTTGTGCTAACTGTTCAGAAAGTTTGGTGACTCTTGAAGAAATATTACACCATGGTCGAGAAAATAAGAAACACGCGGTATTTAAGTTAAATCATTAGTTTATGTTTTTTTCCCCTATTTATACATGCCAAATAGCTAAATGGAATGAATTGAACTTCAACGAGCTTGAATTGCAGTTCATAAATGGGAATTTACTTGAACGGAGTTACATTCTATCAACTTTTTAGTACAAAATAATGGAATATGAACTACTAATATATACATCATCCAGGTTAAAGTTCTGCCTAACATTTCCTTTCTTATTTTCACAGCCCTACTTATGAAGGTTCTGATTCAGATGGTTCTGTGGGTAGCGCTCCAGGTGAAAGGTATGTATTTAGCCTATAAGCATATACGTTTTACACATCATATCCATTTGTGTTGTGTTTAAGTAAATGTTCAAAATTGAATATTTGTCGCTATTTCAATACTTGAACGAAGTTACATTCTATCAAATTTTTAGTACAAAATAATGGCATATGAGCTACTAATATATACATCATCCAAGTTAAAGTTCTGCCTAACATTTCCTTTTTTTATTTCCCAGCCCTACTTATGAAGGTGCTTATTCAGATGGTTCTGTGGGTAGCGCTCCAGGTGAAAGGTATATATTTTGCCTATAAGCATATAGATATTTGATTTGACTAACTCATACCCGTTGCTTATGTTTACTTCCTTAAACCTGTTGTAGACAAGAAACTACTAAGGGGAACGTCGACTACATGGCCATGCATTAGCGGCAGAAGATTTGGTGAATTATTGAATAAAACCGGAAGCTTTATGAACCCCTTTAAGTTTTTTTCCTGTAATGTATGTTTTTAGACTTGGCATACATGTTTGTTCTTAAACAGATTCCACAAACAAAGTTTCATGTGTTATGCACGCCTTAAATTTTGTGTGGCCGGCTTATGGTACAAGCTTTTATCACGTTTTGTATGACTTCTCTTACATTGTCTTTTGGCTAATTATCTTTTATCCATACATAAACATTTTCCCCAAACGCACAACAAAATGAAGGACACTAACTGTTGGTCATGTCGTGTATCGCACGGGCCTACCCTCTAGTTTATTTAATTCCTTAGGACTGGTTATAAATTGTACTAAACTTACATTCTTTATTCTTTCTTATCTTTTGTGACTAAAATAAAACAATCACAAAAACTTTAAATAGCTTTACGACCGGTATATTAATGAAAATAAATTTTAGTTTATCTATTAGCATGTGGTATATAATTTTAATTTTAGTTTATTATCAATAAGACATAGCCTAATATGATGACATGTGTCCCCTAAATGGTTTCTTTTATTATATAGTATAGATTATCTAAATATGTTTTTGATTAATTATGACGTAATTTGGTTCTCGAGTTTGGTTTGACCGGACCAACTAGTAAATCAAAAGGCAGTCTTTTTGATGATTGTCGGTTTATCATCATCATCATACTCAGTAAATCTCACCAATAGCAAAGCTAAGGTAGGATTTGAGGAGGGCATGATGTAGACAGTTTTACCTCTACCACGTAGGAATAGAGAGGCTGCTTCCAGTGAGACCCCTGGCTCGATGGTAGCTTTGTATCAAGCCTTGGACATAAGGCACAGAACACTCGACAATTAAGACAAAGGCCAATTATTGCTTGTATTCCCTTGTCTTTTGGCTATCAACGCCACCACATGATGCATGATTAACCATCCCCTTTTTTAAATTTATTTTCATGAAATTAGTAAAATAACGTTAAAATTAGTGCACTTTCACTTTTGCCCTCCGAGCGCCCACACATATATACATTATATGCGAATACCGCAAGCGGGGTGTATTGTAAGGTTTATGAGAAAACTATATAAGACAGTTATGTAACAAGACAAACCAATCTCTCTCCCGACAACAAGTAATTATGCGGATCTTACGGTCTATTATTAAAAATTAGTTTGCTATTGAACAACCCTCATATATGATAAACTCAGATGGTTTTATCTTCCCGTATAGTATAATCAGATATTTTCTCCATTAAACCTAGTTTAGACATGATTTGAACATTGTAGGGCCTAATGTATCTACACAATCAATGTCACATCCATGTACCAAACCTATTTCAAGAAAAAATGGTTTAATTTTGCTTGAAATTCAAGGAAAGACGTCTTTCTTTCAACAAGATGACAACAAACTACGTTGGACTTGAATGATAAGTTGCTATCTATGACGTATTTAATGAATGCATTCATATGCAACTTGGATTAAATTCAAGACTAATTTGATAGATATATTCATGTATGTGTGATGTATCAAGTGGCATATTACAAGTTTTCTTGATTTTTGATGATGTTGACAGGTATATGATGTTCAAGTTACCTGGATTTATGTGTGTACCAACTAGTTTTTTCATGTTTTGAAATGGGATAGCTCATTATATTTGGAGTAAATTGCTAAAATCATCCCTGAGCTTTGGGTATTTTTATAATATTCATCCAAATTAACTTTTTTGTACCATATAGTCATTCACTTTTGAGATTTTTTATCATTTTCATCCAAACGTCTGACTTTTTTTTTTTTTTTTACCAAAATCGTCCCTAAGATTTGAGAGTTTTCCCATTTTCATCCAAATGTTTGATAGAAAAAATAAAACAAATTAGACGTTTGGATGAAAATGACAAAAAATCCCAAAAGTGAATGACTATATGATTAAAAAAATGAAAATGACAAAAAATCCCAAAAGTGAATGACTATATGATTAAAAAAACGTTGTTTTGATTGAAAATGGCAAAAGATGCCCAAACCTCATGGACGATTTTGAAAATTTACTCTTATACTTATCTAATTGACTTGATACCGTTATAATTAATAAATAAAAGAAAAATATAAAAAAAGTAAAAAAAAAAAAAAAATAGGAGAAATATAAACATCAATTATCCAAATATAATCATCCAACCATAGTCCATAAAATCTAAAAATCAATAATCCAATCATGAAATACACATTTTTAAAACGGCACGACATGTTGATTCAATCATTCAAAAGTCTTTCTCATTCATGTATGCAATATATAGTCGATACAAAAAGACTTTCGTTGAGATATATTTAAATCTAAAATCATTTAATATATATATTCTATAAATGAAAATAAAAAAAAGTTTTATACACGAATATAAAAGACATACTCAAATCCAATTCTCACATCGCTTACGAAAGACACGAAAACTCAAATCGTTAGGATGTTGTGGATGATAGACTTCAAAAGCTGAAGGGTTTGAAGGTTGAGGGTTTACACGGAGACGAAAAGATCGGTCAAATGTTTGAAGGTGGAGGGCTTGCACGGCAACGGGATGATCGTCAACAGTATGAAGGTCTTGTTGGTTCAATCGAAAACAAAGAACCACCCCCATGAAAATCAAATGTGGGTGATACTGATGAGGTGAAATGATTTAAGTATAAACGGTGAAATGATGATGTGATGATTTTTTTTTTTTTTTTTTTTTTTATATTAACTGACAAACGACTGTTGAAACCAAACCCAAACATTCAAATTCATCGGGTAACAATACCTGTGAAACAATCCGTCGTGCCTACCCAAAGGCTAAAACGGTTAAGAACCCGATTTCACTACCCAATTAGCGCCCCCACCTCCCTTAAAAATACCCGATTATAAAAAAAAAAAACAAAACAAAACAGATATTGATGCTTGAATATGTTTGTCCTTTTACTACTGACTTAAAATGATTTGATAAGCCTATTTATCATAAAAAAAAAATAATCATACATGCAAATTTAAAATAGAATAAACTATATTAAATAAATAAATAAAATAAAATAAATAAATAAAACAATTTTCACGGAAATACAAGAAAAAGAAGTTGCAATCATAACAAAAAGGTACTATCTGAAGTGGCAAAAGGTACCATCTGACGCATGTTCAGTCAAATGCCAAAGACAACTTTTCCACGTACCTTTGAATGAAACATAAATCACTTGTACCAAACTACTAAAGCATGAAGTTAGGTCATTGCATAATGATTAATCAATCTTAAACAATTCATACACAAAACTAAAGCATCAAGTTATGATATTTTAACAAAATAACAAATAATTGATATTTCTATGTTTCTTGTTGGTTGTCATTTGGTCGTCGGTACGGCATGAACCTATGGTCTTTCGCAGCGTTTTTCCTCCTCTTTTTCTCGATGAAGGATGCAAGCTTGCCAGAAGCCTTGTTAAATACACAGAATACAACGTCATTTTAGAATTTATAATCTTGAATTTGGACAAATCTATATAAAAATAAGTCATTTCCTTAACTATCAAATATAGAGATTGGCAAAGTGCACAGGTCAAGCAAGTTGGGTCAGGTTCTGGGTCAATATGGGTAGCAACTGCTATCCCAAACAGGTTGGTTCAGGTTGGGCCGACTTATCAATATGTTTTTGTTTTTTTTTAACTTTATCTATACATATTCAATGTATTAAACAAAAACTAAAAACCTAGTTTACTAAAATAATCAGAATAATCTAGTTTTAAAAAGGGAAAATGTCATAAAAATGTAACCAAGTTTGGTTACTGTTTCAATTAAGTCATCCAAACTTTATTTATCTCTCTAAAGTAATTAAACTTTAATTTAGTGTTCTAATAGTGTGTAATTACCAGGTCACCAGGTTACCACTTTTTTTTCTTATAATTTTTTATTTTTTTAAGCTTATATGAATATCATTTATATTAAACAAGCAAATTTTAAACCCTAAAAAACCCATACATTTCAGTTTCAATCATCGATCAAAATTTTTAATCAACTACATGTTCAAAATCTTATTTCCCTCAAAATATCAAATAATTTTTTAAAGCAAAACCTATCTGTTCATCTTAAATTCAAATCCATTCAAACGTGATTTTTGATTCATTCATCATTTAACTATTTATCAATCCCAAACCATTGAATCATTGATTCATGCAAGTCAGGTGATGAAACAAAAAAAAACGGTTTACTGGGTTTGATAAATTAATATTAATAAATGGGTTTGAGGATTGATGAATATAACATGTGTTTTTAATAAGAACAGATAAAGTCGAAATGGGTTGGGGATTTTGAGTAACTTAAAATGTGTTTTTAATAATAAAACAGGCTTAATAAAAAATAGGTTTAATAAAAAATTTCAATGGGATGCGTGTTGAAGAATTAAAACAGGTTTAATAAAAAAAATTACTATTTTTCTTTTCACGACCAAGGAAACAAAAAAAAAACATGATTTTACTAAATATAAAAGAAAAAAAAAGTCATTTTTAGTTAATATTTTTAATTAAAAAAGCCAAGTCACTTTATGTATAATCCACTTGAGCATCAAAAAGATTATGACCTGACACGTCATCAAACTTACCAAGTAACCTACAAATTACACAAGATTGGAACAACATATAATACTTGAGTGACTTTAGAAAAACAAAAAAAAAAGATTCAGTGACTTTAGTAGAACAAAGTAGAAACTTCATTACTATTCTGCAAAGTTACCCCTTTTAAAAAAAAGTTTAAAGCAATTGAAAACAGTTTGACTGACTTCCAAACACGCCAGAACACCATCCCATCGACCGCGTTGTCAATAGGGTGGGAGAGGGGCGGCAAAATCTCAACTGGCATGGTGGAGTTGATGATGATGACGTGGGCGATGGTGATTGGGTGTGGCTTATTTTCATGATTTTTTATTAGTTTTGTTTTATTTTTTAAATTTAAATATAAAAAGATGATAAAAAGTGTATGCCACGTGTCACACCACGCCACCCTTCCACGCCCCATCCCACCCCGCGCTTTTTGGCACCACGCCCCTTTTCTAACATGTGCTGACGTGGCTGCCACATGGCGCTTCACACCCTCTTTTCATGCCCTCCCACGCCGTACAGTCTAAAAGTTAAGGTCTGCAGAGAGGATTATAGATATAAAAATGCTTACCTTGAGCTCCTTGAATTTCTCGGCAAGCTGTTGTTTTCGGATTTCAGCTGCAAAAAAAACAAGAAAAATCATAGTCGATAAAGATGTTTAGGGTTGTAAACGAACCGAACGTTCAGCGAACAGTTCGTGAACCGTTCGGCGGGAAGTTCGTTTATGTTCGTTCGATTAGCTTAACGAACGAACACGAACAAAAAATTTCGTTCGGTTAGCTTAGCGAACGGACACGAACATAGGTTTCGTTTGTTCGACTGCGTTCGTGAACGTTCGGTAATATGTTCGGTTACGTTCGTCCGTGTTCGTTTGATTATATTAAAAATAATATATAATAAACATTTTATCTAAACATATTGAAAACTTGAAACCCTATTTTTTCCAAGTTAGATAAAATTTGGACATGCTAAGACATTTTTGGGAATAATTGTGTCTAAGTTAGTTAAAGTTGATTCATCGTTTGGTGGTGTATTAGACTTCTTGTGTTTTGATTTATCATTTGATGGTTGTATTTAACTACTTATATCCAATGTTTACGGAGAACAATATTTTTATTTTTTTATTTTCAAGTTAAATGTTCGTTTGCGTTCTTTTGTGTTTGCTTGTGTTCGTTTGTGTTCGAGACCAGTGTTCACGAACTGTTCGTGAACAACTGAATTTCCTTAACGAACGAACACGAACATAAACTTATGTTCGGTATGCGTTCGTGAACAGTTCGCGAACACGTTAATTTCCTTAACTAACGAACACGAACATGGCCTTCTTCGTGTTTGTTCGGTTCGTTTACAGCCCTAAAGATGTTCATAAAAAGACCCGCAAAACACAAATCAAGAAACTTGCCAAATACTTAATTGCAAATCATCATCTGTTATTTCTTTCCCTTTAAAATTAGGTACAAGTTCTCATTTTCACACACAACTTTTTTTACACACAGACGAGAGAGAGAGAGAGAGAGAGAGAGAGAGAGAGAGAGAGAGAGAGTTTACATTTCTTCAAATAATAAGGCTGTTTCCCTTGTTTTGCCGCTTCTCTTTCCTTCTTCTTGTGTTTCACAAGAATCTCTTTATCCGTACGTTTTGTGGATGCCGATTTCAATTGCTTGTCCTAAAACAACACAAGTTACAAGAAGAAATAACATGACACATTATCGACAAAATCATTTTAATTATTTATTTTGATTAATGAAACCACTTACAATCCATGCCACTCGCTCTTTCAACCCACTAAGGGCCTGTGGGTCTTTCGTTTTCTTCATCTGGTTCTTCAATCGCTATCGAGATCATGAAACAACAACATTCAGCTAAACAAAGCGACTTACGAAATATTAATAACATCATGTGTTTACATGCTTCTGAATTCAATAAAGATACCTCTTTTTCAGCAGGAAGCTCGCTATCATATAAAAAGTTGTATCTCTTTTTGAACCTGAAAGACGGAACATTAGTGTCACATTAACACAAAAAGAAAACATTCCAGAAGTGTTTTATTATATTACTGGTGGCAAACGCAGCCCGCTTACCTATGCATGAGCCGATTTGCGTTATGTTTTAGATATCATAGCCGATCAAGCGGTGACAATAGAAGAAATTAGATTAAAAAAAGGCCAAACGGGTCAAAAGTTGTTCAAGCACTGTTTTTTTAGTTTTACAATAAATACATCCTAAATCATTTTACTAAAAAAATGGAAAAATTACAAGTTTTATCCTTTATCTTTATACCACTTTTCAGGAGGTGTCCTTTTTAACGAATGTTGACAGGCGGTGTCCTTTACTAAGTATTTTGTTGCAAGTTTAGTCCTTTACACCCAACCCAGTTAAAAAACCCTGTTAATTGTTGACAGGCGGTGTCCTTTACTAGATATTTTGTTGCAAGTTTAGTCCTTTATCTAGGTATTTTGTTGCAAGTTTAGTCCTTTACACCCAACAATTAACAGGGTTTTTTAACTGGGTTGGGTGTAAAGGACTAAACTTGCAACAAAATACCTAGTAAAGGACACCGCCTGTCAACATTTGTTAAAAAGGACACCGTCTGAAAAGTGGTACAAAGATAAAGGACAAAACTTGTAATTTTTCCCTAAAAAAAATTGTATACTTTACTGAAACAATATATATATATATATATATTGTAATCATATTTCACAAACTAACTGCTTATAATTTTTTTTAAATATTGAACTAAAAGTGTTTTAACTTTAAAAAAATGTAACTGGGAGAAAGGTGTAAATTACCCATCCACATCAAGCGTTCCGCATAATGATTCAAAACGAGGGTCACGAACAACCTGATCAAAACAAATGTATATAAAACAGTTGAAACACCATCATTACGTAAATTGAACTTCATGAAGCCTATGCAAGTAAAGAGTGGATGTTTTGGTCCTCATGAACACAATGAATAAAGAAATAAAAGCTAATCGACAAAACCAGTATAGATTAAACGCACAAGACATTGTTCACCTTTTTAGGAGCCTGAATGACTTCTCTAAATCTACCAACTGGCTTTTTGCTACTGATCTCCATTGGCCTGAAAAGAAAACCGTACTCAAACGTTAACAACTCGGTAAACTAACAATACGGATGGAAACGGTAACATACACAAATAACGTACCTGTTTTTATTCTCTCGCTTACCCTTCCTCTCTAACTTAGGCTTCTTATTAACTACATGTGACCCATCTGAACGCGCTTTCTGCAACTCCTCAAATGTAACATTTGCAAGCACCTCTTGTATCTCATTCTCCCCATCCTAATAACACATCCATTACATGCTTAATCAAAAACAAATATATAAATCTATGTTGTCAAAAGCGCAAAAAGCGCGCGCCTAGGCGCCCGGGAGCAGCGAGGCGCACCTATAGCGCCTGGTGGTAGCCTAGGCGCAAAAATGGGATTTTTTTTGAAAAAATGGTGCTGAGGCGCAAAAAGTGCGCGCCTAGGCGCAAAAAACGTTGTTGAGGCGCATGGAAAAAGGTAAAACAGCACAAATGACCATTAAAAACGAAACCGAGTGCGTGCAAAACTGCCTCACGCGTGCAAAACTATTAGCTTCATGATCTTAAATGGCATATATAATAGTTTTTTTTTAATTTTATATGTGGAATCTTAGTTATATCAAAGCATAACATATTTTTTATATTTTTTTCTCTATGTGCGCTTTTCTTAAAAAAAGCCCACGCTTTTTTTGCGCCTTGCGCCTAGGCTCCGGGCGAGACCGATGCGCCTCGCCTGCGCCTTGCGTCTTTGACAACATAGATATAAATATATTCAATGCAGATACTAACATATCTACAGAGTGTCATTATTGTAATGCCATCACATACATTGCTTTCGGTTGTGTTCAGTTCGTGTGTGTTTAATTTAATCCTAACAATACATAACTATGTAATTAACAGATTTAACACAGGTGCAATGGTAAGTTAGTAAAATTCTTATCAAATATCACTCACATCTTCAGAAGCAGATTCTTCTTCTTCTTCTACTTCTTCTTCCTCTTGTTCTTCATCTTCTTCATCACTAACTTCAAATTTAATCTTGCTCGAAGAAGGCATACCATCATGGCGGATCTTCATATTTAATCTATATAAAACTGCAAACATTTAAATTCGTTTCAATCAAATTAACTCGTAAAATCTCAAACCTTCAATGAAACATCAAATTAACTATTCGAACAAAACCCTAACCGGAGAAAATAATCCTTCGGATCTCTACAGGAACCACGGTTAATCGCTTTTTTTACGGCAGCCAACGATTTGAGTATTTTCGGCAATAGCTTCACCGAGAGCTTGTGTAGAAATAAAGTTTTAAAAGACCGAAGACTGCCGATTTTTCTTTTTTTTTTCTCACAAAAAGTTTTTTTTTTTTTTTGAAAAAATTCAGGGATATCCCCAAAAAAGAATTTACCGTACATTCATATTCATATTCATATAATAATGAAACTTTTTTTTATCAATGTCATCATTTTCTTGGATTTTTTTTTAAAAAAACTTTCCAATAAGAACTTGTTTTCAGTCCCCTAATTTAACAATAACAAAAGTCAAGAAATAAGATGTAAACTAATAAACTATAAAACTTTATAATCAAAAGCACAATAACAGCTAAAATTAGTAACTAAATCCTATCTTAAAAACCGATTTCACATAAACCCTAGAATTTGCACTACTGCACATAAACCCTAAAATCAAAAGTGAACAAAATACACAAAATTAGAAGTATACCGGTGGTGGGGAGGCGGCGCAGGCCTACAGCAGGGCAGCAGGGAGGCGGGCGACGGTGGTCGGAGCTGGTGGTTGGAGGCCGGTGGGCAGGCAGGCAGCAGCAGTCTCGTCGCTTCTTCTTTTTTTTCTTTATTCCTGCTTCTTCTTCTTTTAGTTTGGACTTTGGGGCTTTGGGCTTATTTAAATTGGGCTAATAACTTATAAGTTTAAAAATAATAAAAATTGGGCTTTCTAAATTTGATATAAATGTGGGCTTATTTATATTATTTATATAATTTATATAATATCAATTTGTAACATTAGTAGGCATGAATGATTGTACTCATATGTTTAGTGAGCTGTACTCATATTTGGGTTCTTTTATCTTTAATTTCTTTTACTTTCAACCATAAATCACTTTTAAGCACATACAAATTAACATTTGTAGAAATAAAGGGTTGTACTCCAATTTGTAGGCGTAAAGTATGTGTGGTTCAACGTTTCTTTCTAAGTTTTGCGAGTTAACACGACGCAACGTGCGCGTATGGTTCGACGTTTTTATGTCGTTTATTTTTCCCGTTTGACAATTTCTTCATAACGTGCGGGTCCTAGATGGACTTAGTTAATATTATTTTCTATATTTATGTTTCGGTCTAATTGCTTCGTATTAACACGTCACAAAGTTCAGTGTTGGTGGTCGCTCACGGTGGTGTGACATTGATACTATTTGACACGGTTTTACGCCCCCGCCACAACGCGGGGATGCTAAATACTAGTTATTATTAAAATTGGGTATTCTAATAGATGCTCGGTGGTATCCTCCTACGTATAAGACAGGAAAAAAATGTATTTTGGAGACAAGGTTTAGCCGTAGCACGGGCAGTCGGGCACCCCCTTGCCAATAAGATAGATAGGCCCCTGTCAGAAATCCAATAAACTAATAAAGCACCTAATTGAGGTTTGTACAGTTTATTAACGAGCCCAAGTTTTTATTGGCCCAATTATACTAACAAACAATTTCAAAAGGAGGCTGCCATTTTCTTCTTGTTTGGGCTTTAGTGGATAAATCGACTCTTTTCAGTTCAAGGCCCAATGGACCATGCCAAAAAGTTGGTTTGATTTTGCTAAGAGTGCAGTCTGAGTTTCTGATGCATGTCGGGTTAACAGACCAAAGGGCGGACCTAAAGTCAACCCAAGGTGGGCGGGCGCACCCCCGGAGAAAAAAAATTTAGTGCTAAATTCTGTCGAAAATCCCGTCCGCACCCTTTGGAATTTTTCGTCCGCACCCCTTGGAATTTTTTGACCGCAACCTTGAAATTTTTCGTCCGCACCCCTTAGGTAAAAAGTGCTATCAATTTATATTTTAAACTCAAATATCCATACCTTTACCCACTTATAATTCCTAACTAGCTAGCCCACTAAGTCTTAGCCCATTAACCAAACCCAACAATATTTCAAACTATAATAAAATAATTAAAGCACAAAACTTTTAGAAATTCTCTCCCGCTCTCTCTCTCTCTCTCTTGCGTCCCTGCACTGCCAACGAACAACATCACCCAACGACAACAGTCCAGCAGCCAGAAACCACCGTAATCAGCCACCATACCACCGTCGTTTGACACCAAATCTAACCGGAATCCGAACACGGGTAAGTTTCTTTGTTATTTTGATGATTTTGGTTGATATTATAGGAGAAAAAAGGGTAATAAAGTTGTTAAATAGGTTTGAAATTTTATGTATTTTGACGTTGTTTATGGTTGTTTAGATGATTTTTAGGGTGATTATGCTGTTTATATATTTTTAGGGTGATTATGTTGTTTATATATTTTTAGGGTGATTACAACTTACGTTATGATTTCTAGGGCTTGAATAGTTGAAAGCTAAAATTGAAACATTATGTTATGGAGCGATGAACTTGTGTTATATAAAGAAAGAATTGCTTAAGGAATTAGTTTTAGATGATATTTTGGATAGATTTCAAAAAATGAAAACCCGTAGGGCGTCGACGTTTTAATTATGTTTGTAACAAGGTTTGACATATTTTTGATGATTATATAAATTTAGTTTGATGTTCGTTTATTTTACATGACCCGACCCGACCCGATACGAACCGATTTTTTTACTTACATACCTAGGGGCCTAAAATTTTTAAAAATGTTCCGCACCCCATGGAAAAATTCCTGAGTCCGCCAACCATGTTAAATCTTTGTGTTCGTTTATTGCTTTTAGTTATGTTCAGTTGGTGTGTGTTTACTTCAAACAACACATAACTATGTGATTAACACAGGTGCAATGGCAAGTTAGTACAATTCTTATTAGATATCACATATTTTATTCCTCTTTTCAGTGCTCATCACTTCTACATAAAGAGAATTAGTAATGTGTGATGTGTACCAAAAAATTAAGCATAAATATGTGCATATTAAAACTCACTTCTTCTTCCTCCTTCTTCTCTTCGTCACTGACTTCAAAATTAATCTTACTCGAAGAAGGCATATCATCGTGGCAAATCTTCATACTATATTTATAAAAATGCAAATGTTTATTAAATTCGTTTCAATCAAACTAACTCGTAAAATCTCAAACCTTCAATTAATCATCAAATTAATTGTTCCTACAAAACTTTAACCCTAACATGAGATAATAATGATCCTTCTAATCTCTACAAGAACCATGGTTTCACGGTGATAGTTGATGATGCAGCTAGGTATAGGTAAGTTTTATTTTACGACAGCCGATGATTGAGTAGCTTCACCGAGCACTTGTGTGCAAGAAGGATTAAATGAAGGCTGCCGATTTTTTTATGTTTATTTTTTTTCTCACAGAAGTGTGTGTTTATGAAAAGATGCAGTACATGAATCCAACGAGTACTTAATTGAGGCTTTGAATGTAAGATTAAATATATTATGTTTAATATTTAATCTATAGCCATCTTAATCATTTACATTATAGAGATCAAAATATATTAGAACCTATTATTAATTAGTTGGTAATTGTTGATGGACCATATTACCCTTAGTAACTAATTAGGTTTCCTCCTGGGTGCTTATATAAGGAGAGTTATGTGGAGGTTTAAGGGTTACTCAGTTTCACAATTCACACCCCATAAGCCATAACATCATCACGAAACCTCCTCTCCTAAACCGATACCCTTTTCGGTTTTCTAAGTCACCATCATCAGTCAGCACCCTAAGGAGGAACCAAATCAAGATGACAGGCATGTCGAACTCTCTCACTGGATTCTCCTCTGCACTATCTGCTGTGACAGGTATGATTTGTATGTTTTCCATCATGAACAAACAGAACTGAACCAACATGTGGTATCAGAGCATATGTTGATTAGTCAGTTCTGTTTCCGTATCCATAATTCTGGGATTGAAACTTGGAAAACGGAATTTTTTTTGAAACCGTATGAACTTGACAGCCGGTTTCGAGTCATCAGAATCGACTCGAAATCATGATTTTCGATGAAAGGATTAATTGTTTGTTCACCGAATTAACTGGATTATAATTTTAGCCGAAATCTGTTTAGTAAAATTATTAAAATTCAGGTTTCGGGTTCCAGAATTTTATTTTTTATGATTAGGGTTCATCATGTTCATGTGAAAATTCGAATATTCTGTTATGTTTTGGAATATGATTTGGATTATTAAGTGTTTTTCCTGATTTTGATCTAATTTTGTCCTCTAAAATTTTTAGAAAACTGTTAAAAGATAAAGAGATTGAAATTTTCGAAATCTGTTAACAAAATTAGATCAGCTTAAACAGGAAAGGATATCTCTTAATCCCTTAGATTTCGAATTTTCGGTTATGATATCACAATTACAGCTGTTAACGAGGTTGCTACTCGCAACCATGAGGTTGCTACTCGCAACCACGAGGTTGCTACTCGAGACCACGAGGTTGCTACTCGCAACCATAACGTCATTAGTCGAGACCATGAGGTTGCTACTCGCAACCATAACGTCATGACTCGCAACCATGAGGTTGCTACTCGCAACCATAACGTCATTAGTCGCAATCATGAGGTTGCTACTCGCAACCAGAATGTCATCACTCGCAACCGTAGTTGCGACTCGCAACCATAACGTGACTAGTCGAAACCGTAGTTGCGACTCGCAACCATAACGTGACTAGCCGAAACCGTAGTTGCGACTCGCAACCATAACGTCATTAGTCGAAATCGTGGTTGCGACTCGCAATCTCATTATTTTAAGCTGTTTAACGTCATTAGTTCGATCCGCGCTAACGGGTGGTTTGCTATTAAATAAATGGTTTTGTAATTTACTTAGTTAATTAATCAGAATCAGATAATGTAATGTTTTACAAAACCAGAAATAGCTTAACTTGAATGAGCTTTTGATATATCATTTCTGGCCAAAGCTGACTTGATACATCTACTTATCATTCAAGTATTACGAAAAGCTATGCTAAGTGTGCATCATAAGCATGAATGTTTTAATATCTGGCCAAAGCTGATTTAATTCTTTCATAGATGGCATACTTAGCAAGTGCATAACTAAAGTGATTGTTTCAATTTCTGGCCAAAGCTGATTTGCTACACCCACTTTGCACATATGCTTAAATGATTACACTTCTGGCCAAAGCTGTTTTGTTTTGTTTAAGTAGAACTTTTAGTTAAGTCTATTATTTTGATGTTAGTAATAGACATTATCACAGCTTCATTATGTAAAATGGTCATTATTTTGCCTGCCTTAGTTTAACGTGCCCATAGATCACATTAGAATTTCTTCCTTAGTATCATAACTTGCTCATCTTATTTCCACTATCAGCACCCAACTGCGGGATTCCACCTTTGACTGGTGATAACTTTGCTGCTTGGAATGATGCTCTCATGCTTACTCTCGGATTGCTTGATTTTGATTATGCTCTAAGAGAGAAAAAGCCAGCGGACCTTACCACTCAAAGTACTGCTGCTGAGCAGTTAACTCATGAAAAGTGGACTAGGTGTAACCGCATGTCTCTCATGTTTATGAAGCAATCCATAAGCAATGCAATCAGGGGAGCTATTCCTGATTCTGAAGATGCTAAAACCTACTTGGAGCATGTGGAGGCTCAGTTCAAAGGGACGTCTAAGGCGCACGCTAGTACTCTTATTCTCAAGCTGGTGACAACTAAGTATGATGGGAGGAGCGGCATTCGCGAGCACATCATGATGATGAATGACATGGCCAATAAGCTGAAGGGGCTGGAAATGGAAATCAGTGATGGTTTCCTTGTTCATTTCATCATTACTTCGCTTCCTTCTTCTTTTGAAGCATTCAAGATCAACTACAACACTCAGAAGGAAAAATGGACGATGAGTGAGCTGGTCGCCATGTGCGTACAGGAGGAGGAGCGTATGAGGATGGATCGCCATACTGATGTTGCCAACTTTACTACCTCCAATCCTAAGAAAAGGAAGCACAATTATCAGAGGAAGGATGCTTCTAAAGTCCATAAGTCTAATCCTAACACTAATGCAAGTGCACCTTCCAGCTCTAAGAACTCCTTAGGCAGTATCCGCTGCAAGTTCTGTAAAAAGACAGGACATATGCAGAAGGAATGCCCTGACTTTAAGGAGTGGCTGGCTAAGAAAGGTAACGATTATTTTATGATACTTGAGTCCTATAATTTAAGTGTTCCTGCTAATTCTTGGTGGTTTGATTCTGGTTCTATGGTTCATGTTACCAATTCTACTCAGGGATTCCTTTCAATCCGGAAGCTGGAAAGAAACCAAAGAACGCTTAAGGTTGGGGATGATCGAGAATTAGAAGTGAAGGCCATTGGAACATTACAATTAGTTATGAAAACTGGTTTATGTATTAAACTTTATGATACCTTATATGTTCCTGAGGTAACTCGGAACCTTGTATCAGGACCAAAGTTAGACATGGACGGTTTTATTGTTTCCCATGGTCATCGCCAACTCTCTATCCATTATGATTCTGTTCTTTATGGTACTGGTGTTCTGGATGGAGGTCTCTATAGATTAGAACTAGATGATGGCTTTTCCAAATCTTTGTTGTCATATAACATTAATGAATCACTCACAAAGATGGAAGAGAAACGAGACTTAGAGACTTCATCCATGTTGTGGCATCAGCGTTTAGGCCACATTTCAAAAGAGCGATTAAATCGTCTCGTAAAGGATGAAGTCTTACCTCCTCTCGATTTCTCTGATTTTGGAACATGTGTCAAATGTCTTAAAGGTAAAATGACATTAGCGAATAAGAAAGGTGCCACTAGGAGTTCTAATTTATTAGAACTCATTCACACTGACATTAGTGGCCCCTACCAAATCGCTGGCATAACAGGACATACTGCATTTATCACTTTTATTGATGATTATTCTCGTTACATGTACTTGTATCTTATTAAGGAGAAATCTGAATCTCTTACAACTTTTAAAGATTATAAGGCTGAAGTTGAAAAGCAATTAGATCGTCAGATTAAAGTTGTGAGATCAGATAGAGGCGGTGAGTATTATGGAAGACATACTGATGTGGGTCAAGCTCCTGGTCCATTTTATGAGTTTTGTAAGGGCCAGGGGATTGTGAACCAATACACCATGCCTGGTACACCTCAGCAGAACGGTGTCGCTGAAAGAAGAAATCGTACCCTTATGAACATGGTGCGCAGTATGTTAGCCAACACTAACTTACCATTATTCCTCTGGACTGAAGCGTTAAAAGCAGCTGTTCATATACTCAATAGAGTTCCTTCTAAGTCTGTCCCTAAAACTCCTTATGAACTTTGGACAGGAAGGAAACCGAGTCTTAAATATATGAAAGTATGGGGCTGCATTGCTGAAGCAAAACTTTACAATCCTTTCCTAAGGAAACTTGACCCTAAGACAGTTACCTGTTTCTTTATCGGGTATCCTGAGAACTCTAAGGGTTATCGTTTCTATTGTCCTTCCCATGTCACCCGTATTGTTGAAACCAAGCGTGCTGCGTTCCTGGAGAATTTCAAGGTCAGTGGGAGCAGTACCAACCCTTACGAAGAATTGCAAGAAGTACAAGACGCGGGGGGGAGAGACTCGTCGCTTACCATTACTCCGATTACTCCTCTTGTACCCAATGCAATTATTACACCTGAAGCTACTGCACCAGCTCCAAATTCACCTCTACAATCAGAACCCATTATACCTCATGACGAAGGCACATCAAACGCTCAAAACCAAGACAACGCTGAACCCGATAATCTACTCAGGAGGTCATCCAGGCAAAGAAGGCCTCCTAACTGGGATGATTATGTTACCTACCTGACTGAAATGGATCCCGGAAAGCTAAATGATCCTATCTCTTACAATGAAGCCATTAGCAGTGATCAGTCTTCTGAATGGAATAAAGCAATGATTGATGAGCTTGATTCCATGAAGAAAAATGACGTTTGGGATTTGGTAGAATTACCCAACGGAGTCAAACCCGTAGGATGCAAATGGGTGTTCAAAACAAAACTGGATCCGAATGGTAACGTTGAACGCTACAAAGCGAGATTGGTTGCAAAGGGCTACACTCAGAAAGAGGGAATTGATTATCAAGAGACGTTTTCACCTGTCTCTCGTAAAGATTCATTAAGGATCGTCATGGCCCTAGTAGCTCATTTCGACTTAGAGCTGCATCAGATGGACGTTAAAACCGCTTTCCTTAACGGAGACTTGGACGAAGATGTTTACATGAAGCAACCTGAAGGCTTTGAGCCTGAAGGTCAGGAGCATCTAGTCTGTAAGCTGAAGAAATCCATTTACGGGTTAAAACAAGCATCACGTCAGTGGTACCTCAAGTTTGATGAAGTCATGAAGAAGCAAGGTTTTATGAAGAATCAAGTGGATCAATGCACCTACCTCAAGATGAGTGGGAGCAACTTTACTATACTTGTCCTTTACGTTGACGACATTCTATTGGCAAGTAATAGTTTAGACATGTTGCATGAGTCGAAGCGGTTACTCTCGCATAACTTCGACATGAAGGATCTCGGAGATGCGTCTTACGTCATTGGCATCGAAATTCACCGAGATAGAAACAAAGGGATCTTAGGATTGTCCCAAAGGGCCTACATAGATCGTGTCCTTACACGGTATAACATGCAACAGTGCAAACCCTCCGTCGCTCCAGTAGTTAAGGGAGATGTTTTCGGTTCGTTTCAGTGTCCGACAACAGAGGTTGAGAAGGAGCAAATGAGCCAGATACCTTATGCATCAGTAGTCGGGAGCTTGATGTATGCTCAAGTCTGTACTCGTCCAGATATCGCTTATATTGCTGGAATGCTAGGCCGTTATCAGACTAATCCTGGCCTAGATCACTGGAAAGCAGCTAAGAAGGTACTTCGATATCTGCAAGGGACGAAAGACTATAAGCTGACTTATAGAAGAAGTGATCATTTAGAAGTGGTGGGCTATTCTGATTCTGACTTTGCCAAATGCAAAGATGACAAGAAATCCACTTCGGGCTATATCTTTATGTTAGCAGGCGGCCCTATCTCTTGGAAGAGTCATAAACAACAGTTGACCACAACTTCCACAATGATGGCAGAGTACATTGCTGTCTATAACGCAACTTGTCATGGAATGTTGATTAGAAACCTGGTCACTGGACTCAAAATCGTTAATTCCATTTCTAGACCATTGAAGCTTTACTGTGATAATTCAGCTGCCGTTAGTTTCTCGAACAGTAACAGTTCGACTGGAGCTGGTTTATATCTCGATACGAAATATCTATTTGTACGTGAACGTGTTGAGGAAAATAATCTTTGTATCGAGTATATTAGTACTAAGGATATGCTTGCGGATCCGATGACTAAAGGTCTCCCTCCTAAGGTTTACGAAGAACATGTTCGGAATATGGGATTATGTAAAGACCTTATTTGAGCATATTGTACTAGCTTATGTTTTATGTTTAATGAAATTTCCTCAAGTTTGATTTTGTATGTCTATTAGAATATGTTCAACCGGTATAATGGCATATAGACAAATAAATAAAAGTTACAAATCAAACAAAGGGCTTACGTGTATTTTGATCATGATGATTAGGTTTTAAATTAAGGCTATAGTATGATTAATGGGGGTCCTGAGTCGCATAATGATTCAACGGCTGTATTTCTCTGCTATAGTACTTGTTTAAGGCTAAAATGAGTGTTAACTCCTGATCAGGCTTAGCTAATACTCATAGTAAATGATTACTCGGCTAAGTGGGAGAATGTAAGATTAAATATATTATGTTTAATATTTAATCTATAGCCATCTTAATCATTTACATTATAGAGATCAAAATATATTAGAACCTATTATTAATTAGTTGGTAATTGTTGATGGACCATATTACCCTTAGTAACTAATTAGGTTTCCTCCTGGGTGCTTATATAAGGAGAGTTATGTGGAGGTTTAAGGGTTACTCAGTTTCACAATTCACACCCCATAAGCCATAACATCATCACGAAACCTCCTCTCCTAAACCGATACCCTTTTCGGTTTTCTAAGTCACCATCATCAGTCAGCACCCTAAGGAGGAACCAAATCAAGATGACAGGCATATCGAACTCTCTCACTGGATTCTCCTCTGCACTATCTGCTGTGACAGGTATGATTTGTATGTTTTCCATCATGAACAAACAGAACTGAACCAACATTGAATGGTTATCTAACGAGCCCAAGTTTTTACTTGCCCATTTAGCTCACAAATACTTATGGTTTGGGCTTTAGTGGTTGGATTGGATCAACTCTTCGTCATCCAATGCCCCAGTGGCGAAGCTTGACAATGAAGACGAGGGTTGAAAACATATATACCCAAAAATTTCTATACGAAACTACATATATAACACTACTGAGCGAAAAGTTCGACCCCCCCGGACCGTAATAAATTCGTAAAATTAGCGAAAAACATTTAAATACGGCTTACGGTTCAAGGCCCTACAGGAAACCTTAAATGGTTTATCCTGCTAAGACCGAAGGGGTTCACTTGAGAAAGGTGAACTTGGTAAAACCGGAGGACTTTTATTAAAAACTTTGTAAATAGAACACGTTAGTTTGCAAAATTACACACTCGAGTGTAAAATTTTGTAAACGGAACATGGAAGCTCTGGATTTAAAAGCGTCAGAATCTGATAAACCCTAATGAACTTGTCTAATTGCTTTTGCATTAACACACTAAAACTTACAAATAATTTCTCTTTACCCGGAATCATGTTTAAAAATGAGAGAAGTAAAGAACGCACCTATCTGGATATGGAAGAAAAGAGAGAAGGAAGGATCGCCAAAATGAAAGATGTTGTTAGCTAACACAGAAAGAGAGAAAAAGAAGCAAGAGATCAGACAAGAAAAGGTAAAAAGTGAATACAGAATCTCCTTATATATAAACAAAGGGGGAATGGAAGACAACTAGTCGTCATCTGTCCAATCAGAAGTCATATCAGGAGATGTTTACGATTCCCAAGGTGGAAAAACTACGGATACATGTAGGTGACTAACAGACACGTGCCACGTCACCGTCTGAACAACAGGATAAGCCATGCAAATTTTATCAAGTCCAGATTCTAACTTGATAAACTGGGGGACTTGTAGATACATAACCGAGTCCGGACTTTCGTCTAGGCTGAACGAACAAACGCCCAGTAAGAAAGCGTAAAATAATCAAGGCATGCGAACAGGTATTCAGAAGGTACGTCCTTCCCCCTAACGAAAAAAGACGCACATCATAAGGTGCGTCCAGTCCGAATGATGTCGTCTAAAAACAATCAGTATAAATACCTGTAATACCCCGAATCTTAATGTGCTGGTTATAAACGTGTGAAATATGTAATTTATATTTCATATATTGTTAAACGAGTAAGATAATTGTGTGAAAGGTGAAATATCTTGACAAACCTTGGCTAATATAGGAGACCGTTAATATTAATAATTAAATATATTATTTTATTTACCTTACTCCGTTTTTAGTGAAACTTAGATTAAAACGTAGATAAAAATATGCTCGTTCTAATGACATATTCGTCGTTTTATAAAACGTCATATTTTAAAAGTTATACAAGAAAAACGAGTTAAGCAGCTGAATTAATATATAGAGTAAATTACAAGTTTTGTCCTTTATGTTTGTCCCAAATTTCAGGTATTGTCCTTTACCTTTAAAATTGATGAGTTGTGTCCTTAATGTTTCCAAATCCTGCATGTTATGTCCTTTAGGCCAAACCCAGTTAGATTTTTTGGTTAAATCTGGTCACCCAGGGGTATTTTAGTCTTTTTACCCTGTTTACTTAGTATTATTAAAAAATAAAACAAAATGATTTTAAAAATTATTATTATTATTATTATTATTATTATTATTATTGTTATTATTATTATTATAAGTGTATATATATATACCGTATATCTTTAACAATTACCGCAACCCGTCACCGCCATCTCCACCACCCTCCACCGTCACCGTCACCACCACCACCCTCCATCTCCTCTAACCGTCGCATCACTCAAACCACCCACCTGCACTACCTCAACATTACCTTCACCTTCATGTTACGGTTCACCACAAAAAAGAGAAGCAGAGAGAGAGGGAGAGAGAGAAGAGTGGTTGTGATGTTCTGTTGAACAGTTGAAAGAGAAAGAGAATGGAACAAAGTGCGGCGGCAATTGTTGAGATTTAGGATTTTGAGGGGCCAAAATTGGGAAGACTGCTTGCCATCACCTGCCGCCACCACCTCCCACCCTCACCTGCCGCCGACCACCACCACCACCTCCCACGCTCACCTGTCGCTGACCACCCACTATCTCCACCATCGCCCGACCCACCATCACCACTCACTCCACCGTCTCCAACATCACCATCAACATCCACCCCTTCATGATTCCCCAAAACAGAGCTACAAAATATCCCCAAATCTACAAACTATCCACCCCTATGAAATCGTCTGAACAAACAAAAAATACCCAAATCTCCAAACTATTCAGATTCTCCAAAACAGAGCTACAAAAATATTCAAATTCTCTTTTCAAAAAAAAAAAACAAAAATATTCAAATCCCCAATGAAATTAAAAAACAACCTCCACATTTCTGTCTCCTACAACAAGCCCATGAAAAGAGCTACAAACAAGAGCATCATTAACCAACTTCTGAACCAATTCTAAGTCTATTGAGTGAGGATCGGAGATGGGGTTTTTGTGAGAATTTGTTGAGGAGTTAGTTGTAATACTGCTGCATTTGGGGGGCGAATTCATTAAGGATTTGGGGAAATGGGAATAATAAGTGAGATTAGATGGGGAGATGATGAAATTTGGTGGTGATTTGGGGTCATGGATAGTGGATGAATGGTTACTGGGTAACGAAAGAGAAAGGGGGGATGAAAAACAGGTTGCACCCATTTTGACTTTTTGAGGAGTCCACTCAATATAATGGTGATTTAGCCTTCATTGTAGATGGAATCGATTTATCTACCATCATGGCCGCCTTGAAGAATTTTAGGGTTTCGAAGGAAGAGGACGTTGTGGTGGTGGTAAAAGATGGATTCAGTAAATTAGAGATAGAAAGATTAAAGAGAGAAAGAGAGAGTGTGAGTATATATATATATAGTATTTTAGTTTTTTAAGTGTTTTTTAACTAATAGGGTGAAAAGACAATTATACCCTGATGTGCCTAGCTCATGATCTAATTTAACATAAAAAACTGACTGAGTTAGGCCCAAAGGACATAACGTGCAGGATTTTGAAACGTTAAGGACAAAACTCATCAATTTTAAAGGTAAAGGACAGCGCCTGAAATTTAGGACAAACATAAAGGACAAAACTTGTAATTTACTCTATATTTATATAAGAGTAAAAGGCGACTTTCGTCCTGGAGGTTTGGCTAGTTTTGTGACTTTCGTCCAAAGGTTTGTTTTATTGCGTCTGGATCCAAAAGGTTTGAAATTTTGTCATTTTCATCCGGCTCGTTAACTCCGTCCATTTTTCTCCGTTAAGTCAGGGGTATTTCTGTCTTTTTCGTTAACTTAAAGGGCAATTGTATTCGGTCTTTTTACATGAAGTGAAAAAAACCGAATTGCCCTTTTAGTTAGCAAAAATGACAGAAATACCCCTGACTTAACAGAGAACAATGGATGGAGTTAACGAACTGGATGAAAATGGCAAGATTTCAAACCTTTTGGATTCAGATGCGGAAAAACAAACCTTTGAACGAAAGTCGCAAATTAGCCAAACCTCAGGGACGAAAATGACAATTTACTTTGAACCGTCCAAGTATCGTACTGTTCGCTTGTTGATTCAGGATCTTGTTTTCCAACCATATGCTTTGAGCTGTGGGCATATATTTTGCAAGTCTTGTGCCTGTTTAGCAGCTCATGTTTTGATCATTGAAGGGCTCAAGTATGCAAGCTCGGATTCCAAGTGTCCAGTTTGCAGAGAGGTTAGTACAACTTTTAATCACATAAACCTTTAAGGTGGTGGCGCAATGTTAAGCGCTCGAGTCCGTCTAGCAGAGGTATAAGGTTCAACACTTCAACCCCCTTGAAGGATACCTGCTTAGTGCAAGTTGTGTTTTACCTGAACCAATTTGTTAGCATGGTATTAGTAGATCCCGAGTTTTCTGGTAACATGTTCTCATGTTTATATAAAAAACACACTTTTAATCACAGAAAGTCAGCAAACTAACATATGTCACCTTTGTTATATGTATTATATATATATATATATATATATATATTGGGAGCCGCTAGAATGAGAACCACCTCGAGTTGTAAGAACCGCGAGAACTATACCCCACGGAGCGCCGTTCGCCGCGATTTTTTTTTTACAAGTAGATGTGTGCATTATAAACACGGCCGTAAAAAATCACGGCGAACGGCGCTCCGTGGGGTGTACTTTTTTACACCTCAAGTTTGGTGAAAAAAAAAAAAGAAAAAAAATTAAAAAACACCAAACTTGAGGTGTAAAAAAGTACACCCCACGGAGCGCCGTTCGCCGTGATTTTTTACGGCCGTGTTTATAATGCACACATCTACTTGTAAAAAAAAATCGCGGCGAACGGCGCTCCGTGGGGTGTAGTTCTCGCGGTTCTTACAACTCGGGGTGGTTCTCATTCTAGCAGCCCCTATATTTAACTATGAAAAAGTATAATTCAGTAATTGATAAAATATGTCATTTTAGGTTAAATTTTTGTCAAAAACACTGCAGTTGCCCTTTGATTTGTATCTTTGTAATTGCAGAGTGGAGTGTATGATAAACCAGTGTGTATGTCTGAACTAGGTTTGCTCTTACAACAAAGGTAAATGTGATTCTTTTCATTTGTTAATTTTTTATTTTTAATTTTGTGGGGTAAAACGGTTTTTTATTTATCCAATAAGGGAATGAATTTACAAAATAATTAACCACTTTATTTAAGTTCTTACTTTACGAGGATAATGTGTGTGTAGATCACTAGATCAACCATATATTCTAGATTTTTCATGAATGTATATTGAAACTAAGTAAGCATGTGGTTTTATATAACAAATTCAGTAAAAAAAACACACAAGTAGTGAGTAATATGCCCTTATAATTTTAAAGAGACTATCATACCATTCACCTATATTTATATATATTAATTATTAATTTACCTATATATTAAAAATATAATTGAATGAATAATAATAATAATAATAATAATGATAATAATAATAATAATAATAGTAATAAAAATAGAATTGAATGAATAGTAACATCATTAAGGAATGAGTAAATGGTATCGGGTATTGGTACCGGTATCAAATTCACCAAACCGGGTGTATTTTTGGTGCCAGTTCGGCACCGGTATTCATCGGTTTTTACTCTCAAATACTGGTGCCGTACCAGTACCGACCGGTACCGAGCCATACCGTACCAGGTATATTCGGTGCCAGTACCCACTTTTAGGGATTTCGGTAATGGTATTTTCGGTACCGGTTGGTATCAAGCTCATCAAATCCTGTAGCAACGTAGCAATGCAAGTAATTGCACAGTTTAGATTACTTTTCATACACATAGTAAGTAAACTATATTTCGTTTGAATGAGGTTTTATATACACAACAACTTATTTTGCTTTATTGTATTGATATACAAAAAAGCCCCCCCCCCCCCCCCCCCCGCGGTCTCGTTTCAAATATAACTGAATTTATTATTTGGATTCGTGAGACGATTGAAGTGGTGTTTCCTTGTTTTGGGATCTTTTATCTTGGTTTTAAATCATTGGGTCTAGACATTACTTCGGCGTTTCTTAATCCTTTCAAAATGGTAGCAACATACCCCTTTTGTGATTTCTTTCTATCAAAGAATCATACCGATGGTTGATTTGTGAGCCATACATTGTGGATCGAAAAAGTTTTAGCTGTTCCAACATTTTTTTTAATTGAAAATTTGCTTGAATCGGATCCTTTTGATTTCTATATCGAAGATATACTTACGAAGTTGTTCCAGTTTATTTTCAATGTAAAACCTAGCTTTTTTTATGTTATTTTACAATATCCTACCATGTTTTTAACTGGTTTTAATCTATGTTATTTTACAATATCCTACCATGTTTTTAACTGGATTTAATCTAAACACAACACGTACTTGTGAGACTTGTACATATATTATCCATATAAAATATTTCTAAAGCTAACTAGAAAATGGTTTATTTTTTGTTATAATTTTATTTCTAACTTTTGAGTAAATTACAAGTTTTGTCCTTTATGTTTGTCCTAAATTTCAGGCGCTGTCCTTTACCTTTAAAATTGATGAGTTTTGTCCTTAACGTTTCAAAATCCTGCACGTTATGTCCTTTGGGCCTAACTCAGTCAGTTTTTTATGTTAAATTAGATCATGAGCTAGGCACATCAGGGTATAATTGTCTTTTCACCCTATTAGTTAAAAAACACTTAAAAAACTAAAATACTATATATATATATACTCACACTCTCTCTTTCTCTCTTTAATCTTTCTATCTCTAATTTACTGAATCCATCTTTTACCACCACCACAACGTCCTCTTCCTTCGAAACCCTAAAATTCTTCAAGGCGGCCATGATGGTAGATAAATCGATTCCATCTACAATGAAGGCTAAATCACCATTATATTGAGTGGACTCCTCAAAAAGTCAAAATGGGTGCAACCTGTTTTTCATCCCCCCTTTCTCTTTCGTTACCCAGTAACCATTCATCCACTATCCATGACCCCAAATCACCACCAAATTTCATCATCTCCCCATCTAATCTCACTTATTATTCCCATTTCCCCAAATCCTTAATGAATTCGCCCCCCAAATGCAGCAGTATTACAACTAACTCCTCAACAAATTCTCACAAAAACCCCATCTCCGATCCTCACTCAATAGACTTAGAATTGGTTCAGAAGTTGGTTAATGATGCTCTTGTTTGTAGCTCTTTTCATGGGCTTGTTGTAGGAGACAGAAATGTGGAGGTTGTTTTTTAATTTCATTGGGGATTTGAATATTTTTGTTTTTTTTTTGAAAAGAGAATTTGAATATTTTTGTAGCTCTGTTTTGGAGAATCTGAATAGTTTGGAGATTTGGGTATTTTTTGTTTGTTCAGACGATTTCATAGGGGTGGATAGTTTGTAGATTTGGGGATATTTTGTAGCTCTGTTTTGGGGAATCATGAAGGGGTGGATGTTGATGGTGATGTTGGAGACGGTGGAGTGAGTGGTGATGGTGGGTCGGGCGATGGTGGAGATAGTGGGTGGTCAGCGACAGGTGAGCGTGGGAGGTGGTGGTGGTGGTCGGCGGCAGGTGAGGGTGGGAGGTGGTGGCGGCAGGTGATGGCAAGCAGTCTTCCCAATTTTGGCCCCTCAAAATCCTAAATCTCAACAATTGCCGCCGCACTTTGTTCCATTCTCTTTCTCTTTCAACTGTTCAACAGAACATCACAACCACTCTTCTCTCTCTCCCTCTCTCTCTGCTTCTCTTTTTTGTGGTGAACCGTAACATGAAGGTGAAGGTAATGTTGAGGTAGTGCAGGTGGGTGGTTTGAGTGATGCGACGGTTAGAGGAGATGGAGGGTGGTGGTGGTGACGGTGACGGTGGAGGGTGGTGGAGATGGCGGTGACGGGTTGCGGTAATTGTTAAAGATATACGGTATATATATATACACTTATAATAATAATAATAACAATAATAATAATAATAATAATAATAATTTTTAAAATCATTTTGTTTTATTTTTTAATAATACTAAGTAAACAGGGTAAAAAGACTAAAATACCCCTGGGTGACCAGATTTAACCAAAAAATCTAACTGGGTTTGGCCTAAAGGACATAACATGCAGGATTTGGAAACATTAAGGACACAACTCATCAATTTTAAAGGTAAAGGACAATACCTGAAATTTGGGACAAACATAAAAGACAAAACTTGTAATTTACTCTAATATATATAAGCAAGCAAGCTAGCATAGGCACGTCAATTGAATCCAACATCGGATTTGAGGTGCCTGCTTGCTTGCTTTAAATAAGAGTCTCAGTAGGTTGTTTAGGTACCAGTTTTTTTAACGGGAATGCTCTAGTATAGAGAATCCTGAGTATACGATACCCCGTTGGGTGTTGTTAATAGTCGTTTTTGGAGCGCGAGTAGGAGCAGGAGTAGGGAAACTCTACATCAACGTGCCGTAGATAGTTTTGAGGTATACTCTCGTTTAAGTTTATGTTTAGTTATTTATTATTTATTTTTAGTAGTTAATATTAGTTTTATTATTAGTAATAATATATTAGTAGTAGTAGTGTTAGTATTATTTTTAGGTACCAGGGTTATTGTCAGGGGCGGGTATTGGGTAGCCTAGCCTTAGTTAGGCATGGACTGATCACCCATGCTTAATGTCACACCCCGATTTCCACGTGTCTCACCGGTGGGCCCGGTGGGGGATTACCGTGACGATGTTGGCAACAATATAGTCAAACCACACAATTATATAATGCACAGCGGAAGCATAAGATAAATATATAAATTTCAACCTCTGATCGTAATATCAAAATGTATTACAGGGGTTGAATATATCCACAGTGGATCGTAAGTAAACATAAAGTATTGTTCCATCAGATACTGCAATCAAGCTTGCGAGGCTTATCCCGACGCTAGGGAGCTAATACCAGCCAATTTACGTTTAGGTACCTGCACTTAATCTTTTTGGGAAAATACGTCAGTTTACACTGGTAAATACATTCAACTGACACATTTGAAAATGTTTATTAAAATTGATTTGAATGCACAAGGCACAAACTCTTTTATAACTTGGGAAAATTATAATAAAATCTTGTGAACGTTTTACATGTTCTTTTATACGTTCAGTTGCCCGGGTCGTGCCGGGTTAAAGATTTATAGACACACCACGTTTGCGTAAAACCGTAGTATAAAAACCAACGGCTACGTCTTTTAATTTTAATGTCGACACTTTATACCGGGTGTACGCCTACACCGGGATGTCGATGGTCGTGGCCATTTCGTAAAATGATGCCAAGGATATCCGGGACAACGGTCATTAAACCCCCCAAAGGCTTATAAGCAACAAAACTGTTTAAATGAGCCGATCATATTTAATCAATTAACCACCTAAGCGATGGAATTATATAATGCTCAATCAAGCGGTATTAATATACCGTAACCCAAGCCCATATAGGGGAAATAAGTTAAAGTATTTACCTTTGCAAGTATTAATCCTTAATTTAGATCAAGTCACCGATAGCTTTTACTGGGGCTCCTAATCTGGAACGAAGGTTTTAATTAACCTCTTAGAATCCTAACGGTCCTTGTATTAGCCGTAGCTTAAACCGGTTGATTCCGATATATAGATATGGTTAATTCGCACGAAAAGGCGAAAACCGAGAATGGAGTATGATTTGGACCCAACAAGTTCAGAGACTTGTTTTATATGGGTTTATAGTTCATACTCTGGATTTTGGGGTTCAAATAATATAATTTGACCCATATCGGCTATTGCACGAAAACTAGTTCCATGAGCCGTACCGTGTGCGCAAATAGGCGAAACGGTTAACTATGAGAGTCGTACGCTTATTTCCTAAGTCAATATGCCTTAAAAGTATTTTGGTATCAGTAGGATACCTTCCGTGACGCCCGTAACGAGTTTAAGTTAATATTATGCCCCGTAGGGGCTTTTCGGTCATTTTAAAGACTTTAAAAGGGCTTTTCGAGTTCTACAGGAAATCTGAGTTTCCCGAACAGCTTATAAAGCTTAAAATACTTTATTTATTATTTAAAACCAGTAGCAACTGGAATCGGATCAAAAGACCTTGTAGAACTCCCGTTTTGGCCAAAAAGGGCATATTCGGTATTTACCGAACCGTAGCCATAACCGCAGGTTATGAGCAAGGTAAAATTTATTAAAAATCTTTAAAATTCCCAAAATATTATTTTACCACAGTGGGTAAAAGTTTTGGTGACGAAAACTTGGGTTAGATGGGCGTTATGCTAATTGCGCCGTTAATTACAAAACTTTCTTAAAAGTGCGCCTTTTAGCATAACTCTCATTCTAGGCCTCGGATTGACGTGAAACTTTAAGGACATGCTTATAATTTAACAAGCAAGGTTTTGGTCCATTCACGTGTCCGAAATACTCGTTTTAATTTTAAAAGGCCGTTACGGTCAACTTTTAGGCGAATGACGGAAATACGTAAAAGACTCGGATAACTCATGAACCGACCACAGAGGCGTATACCAACATGTGACCTGGTCCTAAGAGAGTCCTAAGGTATATTTATACCTCACTAAAACGGGTCAGAACTGAAGTCAAAGCAAAAGTCAAACTTATGCGACTTTCGGCTCCGAACCGGTTCAATATAGTAAATGATCGATTCAAACGAGCGCAAACATGTTTATATACTTATTATCATGTTTTATGATTATCAAAACAGGTTCCATAACATATATATTACAGATTATGCATAAATCGCTAAAATAGCTTTCTGTTGACTTTTTAACCGCACGTTTGACTCGACATTTGACATAGTTAGAGTGGTGATCAGGGGGAACCATTTTAGAGGTTTATTACCCACGTAAATACCAACTCATAACCACTTTTGATTCGTCATAAGACTGAACCATTACTGATTTATTGTAAAGTCAAACCGTAGTTACGACGGTTTGGTTCTTAGCCATTTACTAAGGAAATGTGACACCACAAAGGGTTAGATCACTTACAGAAGTTGTGTTCTTGCTTATGGAGCAGAGAAAGATGCTTGGAGCTTCTTAGAATGATCAGTAGTTGTGTTTTAAGTTGTGTGAATGTTGTAACTACAACATTGCTATTTATAGTGCAAACCAAGCTCCAAGATCATTACACACAACTCTACAAGTGCCCTTGGATGAATGGCAGGTGTATTAGAGGGTTATGGGTCGAGTATAGGGTGCCCATGCCCCATTAATTGGTGTTTGGTCGTTCAAATGGTCCAAAGGCCAAGTAGTTACAACAATTCTGCATCTGGGCACTTTACGCGGCCCGCATGGGAGTTCCCATGCACTTTAACGCGGGTCGCTTGAGTTTAAAGGATCAAACGCGTATTTGAGGTGGCTCGCGGCCCGCCTCAACTTAAACATAACCTTCACGCGGGTCGCGAGAGGTTAAGATTTCAGAATTTTTAAATCTTTTGTTATGATTGCAGAATCTGGCCATTAATAACGAAATCTTTCGTAATGATTTACCCGACCTTTCGGTTTTGAAGGGGTAACTTTGCGGTTTGGCCCTCGGTTATTTACCGATAGGGGCCTCGTGTTATTTACCCGCATTATTAAGTCCCCGGTTTATTTATTAATTATATTGGAAAGCCTTAACTTTCACTGTTGACGCTTTTAACCCTTCTTCTACGAATTCGATCGTAACTTTCTCGTTTCATATCGAAACTTCGCGAAATTCATATATGTTATTTTAGTGAGGGTATAATACCGTTACAAAGTCTTTGGAACGTTAAAGGGTCACTCAGAGGTATTATTAAACATGTTGACACAGTTAACCCCTGTAGTTTGTAATCTCTCACTTTCTTCCGCGTTTTGTTTCTGTACGATCTATAATTTATTCGTTTGAAGGTTTAAGCATTATTTAGGGATACTATACAGTATATTTACCCTTGTTGACATTTATAACCCTCGAATTTATATACTTTCAAGGTTTGTCAAAATTAGTCCTTTATTTATTATAGATGCCACGTGTAAACAAATGACACGTGTTAACACATCATTGGACACAAAATTTCGAGGTGTTACATCCTCACCCCCTTAAAATAAATCTCGACCCGAGATTTACTCAAATAAATAGGGGTATTTTTCTTTCATTGTAGCTTCGACTTCCCACGTATATTCAGGACCTCTACGAGCATCCCATTTGACTTTTACAATCGGTACGTGCTTTCTGCGAAGCTTCTTCACCTGTCGATCTTCAATCGACAAAGGTTTTTCTATGAACTTTAAGCTCTCATCTATATGCACATCTGTGTGTGGAATCACCAACGATTCGTCGGCGAAGCACTTTTTGAGATTGCAGATGTGGAACACATTGTGAATTCCATTGAGCTCTTCAGGCAAGTTCAACTTATAGGCGACTGATCCGACTCGTTCAATGACCTCAAAAGGTCCTATGTATCTCGGACTCAGTTTGCCTTTCTTGCCGAAACGCATCACCCCCTTCCAGGGTGATACCTTAAGTAATACCTTCTCACCCACTTCGAAGTGAAAATCCTTACGCTTTGGATCAGCGTAGCTCTTCTGCCTATCACGGGCAGCCTTGAGACGTTCCCGGATCTGGACAATCTTGTCCGTTGTCTGGAAAACAATCTCTGGTCCCGATAATTGGACCTCTCCTACTTCCGCCCAACAAACAGGCGATCTGCATTTCCTACCATATAATGCCTCAAAAGGCGCAGCCTTTATGCTGGTGTGGTAGCTATTATTGTAGGAGAATTCGATCAGGGGTAGGTTTTTATCCCAATTACCACCTAGATCGATCGCACATGCACGAAGCATGTCTTCTAGCGTTTGGATAGTACGCTCACTTTGACCGTCCGTCTGTGGATGGTAAGCCGTACTAAAGTTTAAACGCGTGCCCAAAGATTGCTGGAAACTTTTCCAGAAATGAGATGTGTATCTAGTATCCCTGTCGGAGATAATAGACACAGGTATGCCGTGTAAGGCTACAATCTTATCAACATATAGTTGGGCTAACATATCGGAGCTATACGTCTCCTTGATGGGTAGAAAATGAGCTGATTTAGTCAGCCTATCAACTATGACCCATATTGTATCGTTTCCTTTCCTGGTTTTGGGTAACTTGGTTATGAAGTCCATAGTTACGCATTCCCACTTCCACTCGGGAAGTTCAGGCTGTTGTAGCAAGCCAGACGGCTTTTGGTGCTCGGCTTTGACTTGAGCACAAGTCAAGCACTTTGCTACATGGGCGGCTACAGACTTTTTCAAGCCTATCCACCAATAATTTGCCTTTAAGTCTTGGTACATTTTATCAGCACCAGGATGGACTGAGTATTTGGAACTATGGGCTTCCTGGAGAACAACATCTCGTAGTCCTCCATATATCGGAACCCATATACGTCCGTTCAGTCTAAGAATTCCATCCTTGCTAAGAGTCAACTGCTCCTCAGTTACTCCCAGCTTTTCATTAGGATAATTAGCTTCCAACACAGCCTCACGCTGCGCAGCTAATATCCTTTCCATTAAATTATTTTTAACCTCAATGCTCTTGGCATAGATTCGAATGGGTTTTACCCTTTCTTTCCTGCTCAAGGCATCGGCGACTACATTTGCCTTGCCGGGATGGTACCTGATTTCGCAGTCATAATCATTCAGGGTTTCCATCCAACGGCGTTGCCTCATGTTTAACTCTTTCTGGTTGAACAGGTGCTGGAGGCTTTTGTGATCAGAATAAATCACAAATTTAATGCCATAAAGGTAGTGCCTCCACAACTTAAGTGCAAATACAACGGCACCCAACTCCAAATCATGGGTGGTGTAATTCTTTTCATGCACCTTTAATTGCCTTGAAGCATAGGCAATCACCTTGCCCTTCTGCATAAGCACACACCCCATGCCCGTGTGTGATGCATCGCAGTAAACTACGAATTCATCTGTACCCTCAGGTAAGGTCAACACAGGTGCGTTGCTCAGCTTTTGCTTCAGTATTTCGAAGGACTCTTGCTGCTTTGGGCCCCAAATGTACTTTTTTTTCTTCTTGGTCAAAGAAGTCAAGGGCGCAGCAATCCTTGAAAAATTTTCAATAAATCTCCGGTAGTATCCTGCTAACCCCAGGAAGCTACGGATTTCGGTAGGCGTCTTTGGCTCTTGCCAGTTCATGACTGCCTCTACCTTAGCGGGATCCACTTGGATACCACGCTCACTCACAACGTGACCTAAAAACTGAACTTCTCGTAGCCAGAATTCACATTTCGAGAATTTGGCGTAGAGTTTCTCACGCTGTAGTAATTCGAGAATGCAACGGAGATGCTTCTCGTGGTCATCTTGGCTTTTAGAATAGATCAGGATATCGTCTATGAAGACTATGACGAATTTATCTAAATACGGCTTGCAAACGCGGTTCATGAGATCCATGAACGCAGCCGGTGCATTCGTGAGCCCAAAAGGCATCACTAGGAACTCGTAATGACCATAGCGAGTCCTAAATGCAGTCTTGTGTACATCTTCATCTCTGACCCTTAGTTGATGATAACCCGACCTTAAGTCGATCTTGGAAAAGTAGCTTGCTCCTTGCAGCTGATCGAACAGATCATCGATCCTTGGTAAAGGATATCTATTCTTTATGGTAACTTTATTCAGTTCTCTATAGTCGATGCACAACCGCATCGATCCGTCCTTCTTCTTTACAAATAGGACAGGAGCTCCCCAGGGAGATGAACTAGGTCTGATAAAACCTTTCGCCAGCAGTTCATCCAACTGGGTCCTCAGTTCTTTCATTTCCGTTGGCGCTAATCTGTAAGGTGCTCTTGCTATCGGAGCTGCTCCAGGAATGATGTCAATTCTGAACTCCACTTGTCTATCTGGTGGCAAACCAGGTAGTTCTTCAGGAAAAACCTCGGGGTATTCAGAAATGACTGGAAGATCCTCGATCTTCGGCTTTGGTTCTTCAATTATCACCTGAGCCATGTAAATTACACAGCCTCTGTTCAAACACCTTGAAGCTTTCAGCATAGATACGTCTTCGGGCAATCCGTAATGCGTATCCCCTCGAATGGTAAGAGATTCACCACTCGGAGTCTTTAAGACTATTTGCCTCTTGCCGCAAATGATTTGGGCCTGGTTATGGGATAACCAGTCCATGCCTAGCACGATATCAAAACCCGCAAGTTTGAAAGGAAGTAGAGATAAAGGAAAAGAATGGTTCCTAATGGACATTTCACATCCCTCTAGAACAGTAGAGACGGTTTCTATCGTGCCGTCTGCTAACTCTACTTCGTATTTCACGTCAAGGGTTTTGATTGGCATATTTAGTAGTTGGCAAAATTTCTGGTCTACAAAGGATTTATCAGCGCCAGAATCGAACAGTACTCTTGCAAATATATTATTTACGAGAAAAGTACCTGTAAGCACATTGTCGTCCTTAACCGCTTCCTTTGCATCCAAGCGAAAAACTCTCGCATTCGACTTCTTCGTCTCTTCCGCCTTCTTGGCATACTTCGGGCAATTACTCTTTATATGCCCCTTCTCATTACAATTATAGCAGGTTGCATCCTTTATCTTTTTGCACTCCACTGTCTTATGATCCTTGGACTTGCATAGCCCACAGGATGGAGTCTTTTGTTGCGACTGTGAACCAGACGCAAACCTACACTTCCCGGAGTGAGGTTTCTTGCAGACCTTGCAGTGAGGTCTTCCATCAGCTTGCACCTCCTTCTTTGCCTCCGACCCTCTCTTGCCTTCACCGTTTCCACGGTGCTTTTTCCCAGACTTTCGTGAGATTTCATCCTCACGCTTTCGCTTTTCAGCCTCCTTGCTCCTTTGTGCCCTCAGACGGACAGCATCAAGTGTAAGAGACAAGGAGAGGTCAGTAACTGACCTGAAGGTCGTTGGCCTAGAGGCCTTTACGCTGGCCTTGATCGCCGGCTCTAAGCCCCCAATGAAACGGGCAATCCTTCTAGGTTCTGGTGTCACAAGATATGGCACCAGGCGTGACATAGTGTTAAAACTTGTCAGGTATGCTTGACAATCCAGGTTTGTCATCACTAGTGAGACAAAATCTGCCTCAATCTTCTCAACCTCGTGCTGAGGGCAGTAGTTTTCTTTTATGAGGGTAATAAACTCCCCCCATGACATTTTGTACAAGGCAGACTTACCTGAAGCCTGCACCAGAGCTCTCCACCACGCCAGGGCCTCGCCCTTGAATGACTGGGACACAAACTTAACCACGTCCCTCTCAGCGCACCCGCTGATGTCCACAATCGTGTCCATCTCGTCCAGCCAGGTGATACAATCAACCGCACCTTTCTCCCCTGTAAATTCACGGGGCTTACATGATACAAAGTATTTGTAGGTGCAACCCTTAGCACTAGACGCATCAGTATATTCTCTATCGCGATGAACGCTGTGCTCAGTAGACGAGTGCTTGTCGTCATCTTTCTTGGGTTCAGAGGGTGGTTTGGAGTGTGTCTTTGGTTTAGAGGGTGGTTTTGACACAGTTCTGCCTTGAGACTCAGTATTTTGACGATCAATAGCTGCCTGGACAGCATTGTCAATCAGAGCCTTCAGTTGTGCGCCTGTCAAATGCACTGACGCATTGTCATAGTCATCTTCGTTTGTGTGGCTGTTCTCTCCATTGGGATCCGCCATTGTAACTTGAATCTGTTACAGAAGATAACAAAATTTTAATTTAGGAGATTATTATATGATTGTCTTTTATGACAATTTGTCAACCATGGTACAGAGACCATATTTGGTTAACTTTTTATTTCATTAAATATTAGGATTTGAATATATCCTATTTTAACTATATAAATAGTATTGGCGGCATAAAGCCTAATCATGATGATGTTTTATAATGTTAGCCGAGATTTCAGAGAATCAAAGGCATAGAGAGTTGAACCGTAGTTCTTTTATCTCTTTCTGACAGAGAGTCATAGACTACCACTGCCTTTTGTCTTTATAAGACAATTATTATGGCCCATAGGCACTACACCTCTAATGGATGTCTTAATATGGTTGGCCCGTAGGCACTACATCACTAATGGATGTTTTAATAATATTGGCCCGTAGGCACTACATCACTAATGGATGTTTTAATAATACTGGCCCGTAGGCACTACATCACTAATGGATGTTTTAATAATTCTGGCCCGTAGGCACTGCATCACTAATGGATGTTTTAATAATACTGGCCCGTAGGCACTACATCACTAATGGATGTTTTAATAATTCTGGCCCGTAGGCACTGCATCACTAATGGATGTTTTAATAATACTGGCCCGTAGGCACTACATCACTAATGGATGTTTTTATAATTCTGGCCACCTTTATTGGTGATTTAACCCGCGATTTATAAATCATTTAGTTGGGTTTTGAAACCCTTAAAGGATTATTGTATAAGAATGACGTGCGTGATTTTAACGAATCACATCTGCCATGAATGTTAACATGCGTACAGAGGTTAACAGGGAATCAGAATCTTTTCAATTAGGTCGTACCATCTTGACTAGATCTTAACAGACCCCAAGCTAGGTTTCACCTTTTAAGATTCTTTATTTAGGCAGATCAATATAAAAGGAATGGTTTTGATTTATTTTATATATATTAAAACAAAACTCATAACATACATTCCAAAATCTCAAATACAATTACATATTGCCCTAAACGGGTCTTTCAAATAATACATACCTTCATAGAGGTTTTTAAAATAAGTGACAAGTCCACGCATGGACTAATACAAGATAGGTGTCCATGCAAGGACTAAAGATAAGTCCACGTAGGGACTGAAATATGATAAGTTGTCCACGCAGGGACTTATTTCAAAGTAGAAATTACAGTAGTACTACTATTAAGGGCTAATGGTCACGTTTCTTCTTTTTGCCCTTTAGTAGGTTCGCCAAGCCCTTGAGAAATCCTCGGTGGCTTTTCTTTTCTTCCTCGAACTCTCTCTCCACACGATCTAGTCGATGGAGTATTTCTTCCTGTTCAGGAGGAGAAAAACGTGGTTGCGGCGCTTGATGCGGAACTGGAGGTCTGGGAGGTATTGGATACCCATGAGCTGAGTAGTCCGGTGGTCCCATGTTTCCATGTGCTCCGTCAGGGTAGCGCGCATTATATCTAGCCGACACCACATATGGGTCGCGCTCATAGCCGTAATTGTATTGTGCTTGTGATGGTTCGAACGGGTTGTAAGCCGTTGGACCCGTATAAGCAGGTATGGGTTGGTCATACCCAAATGGTGGCGAATTTCGTGCAGCTGGTGCGGAGTTCGCTTCTTGTATAGGACTTGAAGGTCCTTCTTCTTGTAGCGGCGGGTAGTGGCTACTACTAGAATGTCGAGGAGTGCTGAAGTGGATACCCCCTCCTCCTCGTGTAGACATACGAGCATTTGTCCTCCTACGCCTCGGCGGATCAGGTATTACTGGTTGTGCCGGTGGCGGAGGTGGTGGTGTAACTGCCTCAAGCGTGAATCCTCAGAGGGATCCTGTGGATGTCTCGGTTGTTGAGATGTTTGTTGAGATGGCGTGTAGTACCATTCATGTCGGTCAAACATCGCTTGGAAACTGTCAGGTCCTTGATAGGGCGTTCCATGGAAGGATGACCCATCAGAAACTTCTATCGGATGCGTGGGCGTACCACGAGCTGGTTCAGTGGGATCCTCATCTTCCTCCATGGGATCTTCAGAAAAATGGTCTTGTGGCCCTAGTTGAACAAAACCTGAAGGTTCCTGTATGTAGTCAGCCGGATTAAACTGACCTATGTAGTATGGAGTAGGGTCGTCATAATTCCGGTGCGAAACCGAACGTTGTAGAGGTATGAAGGAAGGTTGTGGGTTATTGGGATCATTTTCTGAATCTGGCCCAAAGGAGTGCCGGTAGGATGGCGTCGAGCTGTGCGAAGTGGAATGCCTCGCTGGTTCGTAAAGATCTCTTCGTCGTTGTGGCTCTTCGCTCCGTGTCATCGAAGGATGTCTTGTACCAGATGGTCCAGCTTCTTGATCGTGATGTGTCACGATTTCTCCTCGGCCTCTTCTTCCCCTTCCTCTTCCTCGGAATATAACAGGTGGCATTTTCCTGCTCCAAAACTTATTAAAAATCAAATCGAAAATAAAGACAAAAAGGAGTAATAATCCGAATTTGTCCTAAGTTCTTGTCTAGACTCAAGTATGTGCAATTGTATCACTGAGATTAAACACAATAGTGTAACACCCTAATTTTGTATTTGACTAAAGTCGCAGCGGAAACACGTACCATAAAATTTCTTTCCTTATAATTACCTTGACTTACTTAAAAATTAACTTTAACATAACTCTTCCACATAAATCCATCAATCGACTTATTTACTAAGTAAAAACATAGCTTATGTTTACTACATTATATACATCAACGTTCCCGTACAATCTCACTAGTGACTCGATCCTCGATCTCTATCCCTTGATGATCCTCATGACTCGTGATTCGTACAACCTGCACTCACCACATACATTCATCACATTAGTATACAATACATAAACAAGACTCAATACATGTACACTTTCCATTCAGCTTTCTCTCTAACTTTAAGCATATCATTAGCGTATCCATTCCCTTGTGAGTCTTCAATAATGTACCTGCATAAATCTTCGTTTTCCAGGTACATAATTAATATCATTAACACTTAACGTATCCAAAATCATACTTCATATACTCGTGCATACATCCATATCTCAATACATACATGCCTACACCCATACGTATCTTCATATATACATAAATACGCTTCTACATACATAAAGGAAATTCTTAACTTAGAATCCCACATTTAGGTACCATATTACTACATATCCTTTAGGATCCCACATTTAGGTACCATATTACTACATATCCTTTAGGATCCCACCTTTAGGTACCATATTACTACATATTCTTTAGGATCCCACCTTTAGGTACCATATTACTACATATCCTTTAGGATCCCACATTTAGGTACCTTATTACTACATATTCTTTAGGATCCACTTTTAGGTACCATATTACTACATATTCTTTAGGATCCCACCTTTAGGTACCTTATTACTACATATTCTTTAGGATCCCACCTTTAGGTACCATATTACTACATATTCTTTAGGATCCCACCTTTAGGTACCATATTACTACATATTCCTTAGGATCCCACCTTTAGGTACCTTATTACTACATATTCTTTAGGATCCCACCTTTAGGTACCATATTACTACATATTCTTTAGGATCCCACCTTTAGGTACCATTTTACTACATATTCCTTAGGATCCCACCTTTAGGTTCCCTACCCGTCGGCGACGCCCTCTAGTTTTTTTTTTTTGCAGTTTTCTGCAGGTTCGTTTCGTCGTCCGTACGCACTAAAACGCACGTAACTTTTGAACCGTTTACCCGTTTGACCTCTCGTTTCTTCCTACATGCTTGTAAATTCACATTCTATCATATAAACTTAAAATCCCATATCCGGATTAATGAAATTCTTATCTTACACGCTATCGCCTTATTATTAATTTATGATTTATTCGACCCGTTCATGCCTTCATCCACAAAACTAGTTTGTTTGACCAAGACTTCTTATGAACCTAATAATGTCCACATTGTATATCATACAAGATTAAGTTATCGGATGCCTTGCATCCTCTTGACCCATTTTCGCTCAAGAGCTTATTTTGACCCGTTAAGGGTATTTGCGCATTTTAAGGTCTTTAGCTTACGACAACCATACTTCTCGCTTTCTTGCTTTTTCAAAACATTCATTTAATCAAATAGCTTGTTTGTAATCAACTTTTAAGACCATTTGCTCGTTTTACCCATCAAGGGCGTTTTTGTCAACTTTGCTCTATCCTTAACAACAAAGGACTCCCTTGCATAAGTAACCAATCCTACTACTTAGCTACAGTTCTTAATCACATATACCTCGCTCGGAGATCCGTTTAATACTTCATCGGTCTCATACAATTCTTTCCTACTTGACCTCGATCATCATACTTAATTAAATCGCACATAACTTTCCATAAACAACTAAGAAGTGATTACAAAGAAATCACTTACCTCGTGCGTCCATGTTCATACTCGTTTCCTCGCCACTTTTGACCCGTTAGCCTTCCGTGCTTGATTCCGTCTCGACATGATTCCTATACTTCCATGTCATCGAAATCACATTCTTATTAGCATACATAATTGTACATGTTAACGATCATATCTATCGCATAATTCCTATTTGACTTTCATTAGTTACTTCTAGCAAGCATAATACATGTGACCAAATTCATATCATTTCAAACTCATGTAAACCATCATGTCATCGCATTAAACACACATTCGTCAAACGCGCTCCATATAAGTTACCTTAATCTTACAATTAGGACAACCCGCCTAACCATCCTTCTTATACACGGTTGACTTTTAGAAGTCAACGGTTCATTTAGTTTAACTTTCGACTTATCATTATATACCCGCAACATCATAATCGACTATACGGACGACAATACATACATTTTATCATACGATTGGGGCGCGTACCATCTTTTAAGCATAACGTACAACTAATTCATGCACAACCTTCTAAATTCATACATAGTTCATCAAATCCTTCTACTAATCAACATGTGGTATTTAAAATTAAACATCATACATATTATCATCACATTTTGTCCACTTCATCTAACAACAATTCACCGTTTCTTATCCAATTTCTTTAAACACTCACACACATGTATGATTCCAAACATTGTTAACATAAGTAAATCATCAATTTACATTACATCATCTAAAACCCACTTCATAACTACTTATTAATCACTTACAAGTGATCTAATCTTAATTTCTTCATAATTTCATCATGCTTTTGATATGTGTACTACCTTGTAAGCATAGTGTACAACTAGTTCATGCATATCCTTCTAATCTCATACATAATTCATCAATTTCTTCCTTCTAATCAACATGAATCATACATGCATAAACATCAAACATACTAGTATCACATTTCTTTCAATTCCCCTCATAAGAATCCATCTTACAAATCAAAATACATCAATTTTAAGCAAGAATTTAGACATAGATGATTTATCCATGTCATCATCTTCACCATAACAAACGGGTTTCACCCTTAAACATCAAATTAACCTAAACCATGCATAATCCATGTTCTATATGATGATTATAACACATACCAATGCTCAATTTCACTTGAACTCACGGATTAGAACATAACCCATTTTACACATGATCACCAATCTTAGATTTTCGACATACCTTATGATCCCCTCGTGTTGGAGATCATTAATCCATGCTCGGTTATGGATTTGAGCTTCATCTTGCCTTCCGATTTGAGCATAAAGATGGAACTAGGGTTTGAGGCTCCATGGGAGCCTCCTGCTCTCTCTCTCTCTCTCTCGAACACACGTATGTGTGTGTTTGTGTGTGTTAGATATTTTATAACTTAACTTTCATTTGTTCCATTTTAGCCCCTTGGTTTACTTTTAAAACATAAATGACATTACCTTTATCATTTAAGACTTTTGACCATACCCTTAACTAGGTTAAATAGCCTAGTTATTTATTTCCTGACGTGTCACATAATAACATACAACAAACATTAACATTCAGATTTTGGGTCGTTACAAGTCTACCACCCTTAAACAAGGTTTCGTCCCCGAAACCTTTCTCACTTTCATCGAACACACATTATCTTTTCTTCCAGTCCATCCATACGACCACTAGCCCATACTTGCCTGATCATTCTTTCCTATTTCATTTGCATTTTCATTTACTTGACCTGTCAATAACTGGTCATTACACATACTCTTCCATCCTTTAATATGATCCATTCTTAATGGATCTAATTACTCCATCTCACCTCTAAAAATTTACATTCTCTACATACTCTGTATAACATTCAACTTTTGTTTTGTTACCACCACAAAACTTACTATTTCATAGTCACAACAACGTGCTTAACTCTAACGTTAATCTTACTCTACGTTTTCAACAGTTACGTATACCTTGCATACCTTTATATTGTCTTTAAATCATTTCGTTCATTTTACATTACTATTACTTTCTCTTCATGCATTACTTAGTTCACGTATATAAATAGTTCATATCTCTCCAATCATGAGTTAAACATTTCACTAACCTCTTTTTCATTTCCTAAACCACGATCTGCAACCCAGATCGATCATCTTCTCCTCAAGTACTAACCGTTTAGGCCAACTTTCATTCCTTCGTGTAATGAGCTTCCGCTCGTGCACGTCCTTTCACCAATACGATTGGTTTCATCACATCACTAATCCAACATTATCACCAACAACATCAGCGGTTAGCATATATCATTCAATCATTCATTACACTAGGTGATTACCCATCTATAACTCTTCTACAATTTTCCTACGTACATGCTATAACACATTCCATACTTCATTCCTTACATACAATTCTTTTACTCTAGTTACTTATTTCGTCACCCTTGCGGTTTGACCCTTCAAGTCCCACTGACACCTCTTACTTATCATAGATGCATCGAGGTACACGTTCGTGCTTCTTTCCATTCATACTTACTTGAAAAGACATTCATTACATTATTCTGGTACTCCTGACCAAGCTTACCCTTCTTATTCATACTTAACTTATTGTCCGGGTGGTAGCTCGCCTTACATTATGACTCCCACGAGTCGATTACTAACACATCTAACTCATCCCGGTTTCAAAACTTCTTTCTTTCATTTTAAAATTAAAAATTTGGGTTTGCATGCCAATCCTAATCATTCTTTCATCCAGTTACCTTGCACTTACTCACATGATTCGTTTGACACAACCACGGTCAAACTATTGACACATCGCGATGTGGGCTATTTTCATCATTTCTATATTTTAACTCGTCCTTCGGACGCAATCATAGCATCCATACCTTTCATTATTTCTATGTTTTGAATCCGTCTAGCGGTTTCGAACATTCTCTTCATGCATTTCATACCTTGAATCCGTCTCGCGGATTTAAACATATCATTCATGCCTTTCATCCTTGAATCCGTCTCACGGATTCAAACATTGCATTCATAACTTTCATTCCTTGAATCCATCTCCCGGATTCAGACATATTATTCATATCTTTCCTTCCTTGAATCCATCTCATGGATTCAAATCATTTCATTCATACATTGCATTCCTTGAATCCATCTCGTGGATTCAAACATTTCATTCATACATTGCATTCATATCTTGTTGATCCGTACCTTCTTACGGATTCAACATTCTTCATTTTTTTTTACCACTCATACTTTTCATTCCTACATAGTACTCTCAACTTCCCGAGAGTCTTAATTCCCATTTCCCCCACACGCCCGCCTGCTACCCAACTCTACCGGACATACCTGTAACAATTATCATAATCTCACGAACGTCATACGTTTCTCGTGTACTGGCCAGGTACGCAATCCACATAGTAGTTTCGTGCCTTCATGTAATTGTCACCTTATGTCCGTAGACTTAGGTTTCGGCGCGTGTATCACTTTCAGTACCTCATTACATACAATCCTTGTCTTTCATTTAAAACTTTTCCTTCCTTTAATGAACTTTACCATTGCTTACATCCTTACATTAAATTCACATACCTGGGTTCATTTGCCTACTTGTCTTATTACCTCTTTGCCTACCTTAGTATTCATTCTAGGCTGCATTCACGGATCATCCTCTTCCAACACTTATGCTTACCTTGCACATACAAAACCGTCAGTTTTGTTATACGTATACATAAATGCATACTTTCATCAACCCTTTACCTTTGGATCTTGATCGAGTCTTGGATTGTACGGATTTCTTATCTCAAGAGCACACAAGTTTGAGTTCAAGTACTTACCTTCTCGTACTTGATTCCCTCAAACCAGGGCTCTGATACCAACTTGTAACACCCTAGTTTTGTATTTGACTAAAGTCGCAGCGGAAACACGTACCATAAAATTTCTTTCCTTATAATTACCTTGACTTACTTAAAAATTAACTTTAACATAACTCTTCCACATAAATCCATCAATCGACTTATTTACTAAGTAAAAACATAGCTTATGTTTACTACATTATATACATCAACGTTCCCGTACAATCTCACTAGTGACTCGATCCTCGATCTCTATCCCTTGATGATCCTCATGACTCGTGATTCGTACAACCTGCACTCACCACATACATTCATCACATTAGTATACAATACATAAACAAGACTCAATACATGTACACTTTTGTTGGGGCTGGATTTTACTATAAATGATCCTTATACGTGATCCTGACCAGTGATCCTTGTTTCTTTGACAGATAGTGATCCTCAGCCAGACTTCAGGATCAGGATCATGGGACGATATGGTGATCCTTACACTAACGGTCACTTCCACTTGTTACAAAATTGTTTTGCAGGAACACCTAGCAGGATATGCCCTACACATCATGATCCAGGGACGCGTTTTCACAAATATGGCAAGAGCTGAATTGAAGATGAACGTTGTGCCGGATATGGAAACTAGGCTTGATTCATGGGCAACAATTTAGGCTAGATTGTCTTTATTTCTAAAGGGGTAATGAGCTGATTAGTGGTCTATCTACCTAAAATAAGTTACCTACACATGTATAAATACCCATCTTCCTCATTCGGAAGAACACACACACAACATTCCACACAACTCTCATACACTTAGACACCAAAAGCGATAGTGATCCTTGTACTCAGCTCATTATCATCCAAAGTTGTAATCGTATTTTTGTGATATTGAAGTTGGTGATCGGTAGTTGCCATCACCCGAGGTTTTTTATGCCGGAGATCATTCATTGATCAAGGGCTTTTTCCTCGTATAAATCATTGTGTCTTTGCATCTTCATCACAGAAGTGATCCTTTACTTTCATAATTAACCAAGCATCATACCCCGTTTTCATAAAGTTTGGTTACATTATCCTTGTGTGATTTTTGACCAAAACAGTTTGGCGCCCACCGTGGGGCAATTGGTGCTTCATTCATAAGAAAATTTTGTTGTTCGAAATCATTTCAAAGAATTACATGGCTTCATCATTGAAGAACACGTCCACGGCGATGTCTGCGGTCACCTCATCACAGATCACCTTGCCTCCTCCACCGGCAGGATCTCAGAAAAATACTGAGAAGAGATCAACTCCCACTTTCTCTAAACCTCTATCTTCTTCTGCTATGAATTCTTCTATTCCCAGTACTAAGTGATGTATTTGCTTTAATTTTGCAGATGAAGGATCGTATGCAGCGGCAAGATGAAACCAACGAAAGGATCCTCAGGGAAATTGGAGATCTCAAAAGACAAAAGAAAGCGGCAGAGGATCATTCTCCACTGATGCCCAAATCCTTGAGCTTCGATACTCCAATATTCACTTCCCAGCCATCAGGGATCCCGGACGTGCAAATCATAGGGGAGTCAAGAGGATCACGTCTCAACTCGGCAGCAATGACTCAGACATCAGATTCACATTTTCAGCCAATAGGATCCTATCCTCAGTACATGGGATCCTTCATGAATCCGGGAGCCTATCCGGGGGCACAACAGTTTCAAGGATCCTACTTTATTCCAGGATCATTCCAGGGCCAAGGATCCTCCTTTGTTCCAGGATCATCCCAGGTTCAAGGATCCTCCTTCGTTCCAGGATCATCCCAGATACCAGGATACTTACAGATGCCAGGATCCCTAAAAAGTTTGCAAACAGGGAGTCTAGATGTCCATCAAGGGGACTTCATTCCAATGCAGACCATTGCTTCCACTGGTCCCTCCGTTGTTCCAGAATCCCAGCAATATGGATTCCCTAACTTGAACCCAATGGGAGGTAACACTTTAAATAATTATCCTACCACTAACCATGGATTCATGCAGGATACAGGTACCAATCACGCTATGGCCAGGGAATTACAGAAACTAAAGGACATGATCTCAAGTGTTCCAGGGGTAGTTGTTGGGGCTGGATTTTACTATAAATGATCCTTATACGTGATCCTGACCAGTGATCCTTGTTTCTTTGGCAGATAGTGATCCTCAGCCAGACTTCAGGATCAGGATCATGGGACGATATGGTGATCCTTACACTAACGGTCACTTCCACTTGTTACAAAATTGTTTTGCAGGAACACCTAGCAGGATATGCCCTACACATCATGATCCAGGGACGCGTTTTCACAAATATGGCAAGAGCTAAATTGGAGATAGACGTTGTACCGGATATGGAAACTTAGCTTGATTAATGGGCAGCAATTTAGGCTAGATTATCTTTATTTCTAAAGGGGTAATGAGCTGATTAGTGGTCTATCTACCTAAAATAAGTCACCTACACATGTATAAATACCACTCTTCTTCATTCGGAAGAACACACACAACATACGACACAACATACGACACAACTCTCAACACTTAGACACTTAGTGATCCTTGTACCCAGCTCATTATCATCCGAAGTTGTAACTACATTTTTATTATATTGAAGTTGGTGATCGGTAGTTGCCATCACCCGAGGTTTTTTATGCCGGAGATCATACATTGATCAAGGGCTTTTTCCTCGTATAAATCACTGTGTCTTTGTATCTTTATCACAAAAGTGATCCTTTACTTTCATAGCTAACCAAGCATCATACCCCGTTTACATAAAGTTTGGTTACATTATCCTTGTGTGATTTTTGACCAAAACAGTTTGGCGCCCACCGTGGGGCAATTGGTGCTTCATTCATAAAGAAAATCTTTTGTTCGAAATCATTTCAAAGAGTTACATGGCTTCATCATTGAAGAACACCTCCACGGCGATGTCTGCAGTCACCTCAGCACAAACCACTCTACCTCCTCCACCGGCAGGATCCCAGAGAAATGCTGAGAAGAGACCAACCCCTTCCTTCTCTAAACCTCCATCTTCTTCTGCTATGAATTCTTCTATTCCCAGTACTAGTGATGTGTTTGCTTTAATTTTGCAGATGAAGGATCGTATGCAGCGGCAGGATGAAACTAATGACAGGATCCTCAGGGAGATTGGAGATCTCAAAAGACAAAAGAAAGCGGCAGAGGATCATTCCCCACTGATGCCAAAATCCTTGAGTTTTGAGACTCCAATGGTCACCTCTCAGCCATCAGGGATCCCAGACGTACAGATCACAGGGGAGTCAAGAGGATCACGTCTCAACTCGGCAGCAATGACTCAGACATCAGATTCACATTTTCAGCCAATAGGATCCTATCCTCAGTACATGGGATCCTTCATGAACCCGGGAGCCTATCCGGGGGCACAGCAGTTTCAAGGATCCTACTTTATTCCAGGATCATTCCAGGGCCAAGGATCCTCCTTTGTTCCAGGATCATCCCAGGTTCAAGGATCCTCCTTCGTACCAGGATCCTTACAGATGCCAGGATCCCTAAAAAGTTTGCAAACAGGAAATCCAGATGTCCATCAAGGGGACTTCATTCCAATGCAGACCATTGCTTCCACTGGTCCCTCCGTTGTTCCAGAATCCCAGCAATATGGATTCCCTAACTTGAACCCAATGGGAGGTAACACTTTAAATAATTATCCTTCCACTAACCATGGATTCATGCAGGATACAGGTACCAATCACGCTATGGCCAGGGAATTACAGAAACTAAAGGACATGATCTCAAGTGTTCCAGGGGTAGTCAAGCCTATCCCAGAGATTGCAGATGGAAGTCACAAGGTATCACGCTTTGCACCACCAATTTGTGATGCAGAGGTGCCCAAAAGGTTCCATATCCCTACCATGAAGCTGTATGATGGCACAACGGATCCAGAGGAGCATATAGCACAATACAGGGAAAGGATGGAAATCAATCCTATCCCAGAAAAGTTGAAGGAAGCATGCCTATGTAAAGGATTTGGATCCACTCTAACTGGATCAGCTCTTAAGTGGCTGCTAAGTCTTCCCCCTTACTCTATTACTTCATTTGCTAATTTAGTTAATTTATTCAATAACCAATTCTCTTGTAGTAGAAAATTTGAAAAATTAACTAGTGATTTGTACAGGATAACTCAAAATAATAATGAATCATTAAGGGATTATATAACTAAATTTAGTAAAGAATCCTTGGATATTCCCAACTTGGATATGGCTACGGCTGTTGAAGCCTTCAAAATGGGACTTCTTAAGGATTCATTATTCTATGATGATCTTGTTATGACACCTTGCAGGAATTTAGATGAAGTAAGAACTCGAGCACTCAGGTTTATCCGTCTAGAGGATGACAAGAGGATCCAGGAGAGACAAGTAGGATCCTCAAAACAAGATAAGCAAGGATCCTCCTTCAAAAACAACAAGTTCAAATCCTACCATAGAAACGAGAACAAGAATGTGCATGCTGTCGACCAAGAAGAGGATGATGAAGAATATCCTCCAATCTCAGAATATTGTTTTTCCGTTGATAATCATGAACTAATCCTTGCAATGCAGAATCTAGGTGAAAAGGCTAGGTGGCCCAGGAAGAATGATAAACCATCCGGGACTAAAGACAAGTCCAAATGGTGTGCATACCATGAGGATTTCGGCCATCTGACTGAAGATTGCATAGCCTTAAGAAAGGAAATTGGATACCTGCTAAGCAAGGGGCATCTAAAAGAATTGCTGGGGAGAAAAAAGCAAAGGACCCAGGATCCTGAAAGGATCCCCGAAAAAGCCCCAGCACCTCCGGCAAATGCACAAGTGATCAACTTTATATCCGGAGGATCAGACATCTGTGGTACATCCTTCTCAGCGGCCAAAAGATATGCAAAAGAATCAAAAATGGACAATGGAGAAAGGCCTGTTAGAACATCAAGTGTTTCAGAAGGGAAAACGATAACCTTTGATGAGGATGACCGCATTAACATCCAGGATCCTCATCATGATAGTTTAGTTATTACTCTCTTTATTTCTAACCATTTTGTCCGCAGGATCCTTATCGATGGAGGAAGCTCAGTGAACATTATCCAGCTTGATGTACTGAAGAAAATGGGTATCCCAGAATCAGACATCACACCAAGATCCTCCGTGCTTGTAGGATTTAGTGGAGAAACGAAGAAAACTCTGGGGGACATCAAACTCCCAATCTATGTGGAAGGATTACATAATTATCAGAAATTTTGTGTTATTGACTGTTTATCTTGCTGCAATGTTATCCTTGGCAGGCCTTGGATACATGATATGAAAGCAGTCCCATCCACCTACCATCAATGTGTGAAGCTCCCTAGCCCATGGGGGATAATCAAGATCGAAAGTGATCAGCAAGAAGCTAAAGATTGTTATACATCATCCATGAAGCCAACATCGAAACCAAGGGAGCAATAGCAATTACAGTATCCTCCAAGGAACGTCTTGGAGGCAAGGGAGCAGGATGTGGACGAAATCCTTCTGGATCCTAGTGATCCTGAGTCAAAGATCTATATCGGATCAGGGATCCTTGGCAAGATGAAAGAAGACATGATATCCTTCCTCAAAAGAAGAAAATCTACCTTTGCTTGGAAACATGAAGATATGACAGGTATATCTAAGGATATTATTACTCACAAACTTGGCATTGACAGGTCTATCAAACCAGTCCATCAAAAAAGGAGGAAGTTTGCACCAGAAAGGAATGCCATTATCCAAGAAGAAGTAGAGAGGCTACTTCGAGCAGGTATGATCAGAGAGGTAAAGTATCCAAAATGGTTAGCCAATGTGGTTGTTGTCCAAAAGAAAAACGGAAAGTGGAGGGTATGTGTCGACTTCACTGATTTGAATAAGGCATGTCCCAAGGATCCTTTCCCATTACCCCACATTGACTCTATGGTGGATGCAACAGCGGGGCATGAACTGTTAACCTTTATGGATGCATCATCTGGATTCCAACAAATCCAGATGGAACCATCTGACCAAGAGGATACAGCCTTTATGACCCCAACCGGTTTATATTGTTATATTGCCATGCCTTTTGGACTAAGAAATGCAGGTGCAACATATCAAAGGCTGGTAAATATGATGTTCAAGGATCAAATCGGAAAAACTATGGAGGTGTACATAGATGATATGGTGGTCAAGTCAAAGAAAGCTGAGGATCACCTAAGGGACTTGGAAGAAGCATTCGATATCCTTGATAATTATAACATGAAACTAAATCCTTCGAAATGCCATTTTGGTGTTAAGGCTGGAAAGTTCTTAGGATACATGGTAACCCAGAGGGGCATTGAAGCAAGCCCGGAACAAATCAAAGCATTAATAAATATCAAATCTCCTGCCAATGCCAAGGATGTTCAAAGACTGACAGGCAGGATAGCAGCTTTGAACAGATTCATATCGAAATCCTCAGAAAAATGCAGAGAATTCTACGATATCCTAAGGAAGAATAAGAAGTTCGAATGGACTGAGAAGCATGAGAATGCTTTACAAGCCCTTAAAGAATATATGTCTTCAGCACCAGCATTAGCAAAACCGGAGAAAGGAGATGTGTTATCCTTATACCTAGCGGTATCCTCAACCGCTGTAAGTGCAGTCCTCGTCAAGGATCATGAAGGTACACAATATCCTATCTACTATGTAAGTAAAAGTTTGCTTGATGCCGAATCCAGGTACTCACACCTCGAAAAACTTATCCTTGCATTAATCATGGCATCCACTAAGTTAAGGCATTATTTTGAAACCCATACTATTGTTGTTAAAACTAATTTTCCAATTAAGAATGTCCTCAGAAAACCGGATATGTCAGGAAGAATGGCTAAGTGGGCAGTGAAGCTTAGTGCCCATGATATAAGATACGAACCGAGAACAGCCATTAAATCTCAAGCACTAGCAGATTTTGTGGCTGATTTCAGTAGTGATCTACAAAAGGAAGCAGAATTGGAGGTCCAGCAGCTGGATGAGACCAAGGATCCTTGGATCCTGCACACTGACGGATCCTCAAATATCAAAGGCACAGGGCTAGGGATCCTACTAAAATCGCCACAGGGGGACATAATACCCCACTCCATAGCTTGTGAGTTCCAGGCAACTAACAATGAGGCTGAGTATGAAGCCTTAATTGCTGGCTTACAAATTGCTAAGGATATGGGGGTAAAGTATCTTAAAGTATATGTAGATTCATTATTGATCACTAATCACTTTAACGGATCCTATGCTGTTAAAGGTGAAAAACTAACCAAATATTTAGAGATAGTCAAAGAATTGGCACTCTCTTTTGTCTCTTTCAGCTTGACACAGGTACCAAGGGAGGAGAACACAGAAGCTGATGCATTGGCCAACCTAGGATCATCCTTGAAGATTCCAGAAGATATAAGTATCCCTATCATCCATATCCTGGCTCCTGCCATTGAAAACAGGTGGCCATGGAAATAGAAGAGGATACTGCAATGATCCCTAGTGAAGAAGCCCAATCTCATTCAGGATCATGGATCTCACCGATCATGGATACTTGCAACATGGGGAGATCCCGATGGGAGAAAATCCTAGAGCTTTCAGGATTAAGGTATCTCAATTCACAATTCTGAATAATGTATTATATAAGCGATCTCTTGCAGGACCATATTTGAGATGTATCGAGGATCCTGAAATTGAAGAAGGTGTTGAAGGATTTCCATGAAGGAGACTGTGGAAACCACACTGGGGGCAGGGCATTATTCTCAAGGATCCTTAGAACAGGATACTACTGGCCAACCATGAAAAGGGATGCTGTAGAGTATGCTAAGAGATGTGATCCTTGCCAAAGACATAGCAATATCCTTCACCAACCAGCTGAATTACTACACCCCATACCATCCTCTTGGCCATTCATGAGATGGGGAATGGATATAGTTGGCAAGCTCCCTAAAGCACCTGGTGGAAAAGTATTTATGCTTGCCATGACTGACTATTTTTCCAAGTGGATAGAAGCTGAAGCCTTCGCTCAAGTCAGAGAAAAGGAAGTCATATCCTTCATTAAAAGAAACATTATAACTAGATTTGGCATTCCCTCTGAAATTGTATGTGATAATGGCTCCCAATTCATTGGAAGTAGAACCACTAACTTTTGTGACAGTTGGGGAATCAAGATGATAACATCAACACCAGTTCACCCACAAGCCAATGGTCAAGCAGAATCATCCAACAAGATCATCATCAACAATCTGAAGAAGAAGCTAGGATCCAAGAAAGGGAAATGGGCAGAAGAGTTACCTTATGTCCTATGGGCTGATAGGACAACTCCCAAGAATGCCACCGGTCAAACACCCTTCTCTTTAGTATTTGGGGCAGAAGCAGTGATCCCAACAGAGATGGTGATCCCAACTGCTAGAACAAGTGCTCGTGATCCTGAAGAAAATGCTACAATCCTAGCTCAGGATTTGGATACTATTGAGGAAAACAGGGATCTAGCTAGGATAAGGATGGCAAGCTACCAACAAAGGAATGGCTGGTGCCTACAACAAAAATGTCAGGATAAGGAAGTTCCAAGTCGGAGATATGGTGTTGAGAAAAGCATTTCAAAATACTATCAATCCTGCTGACGGGAAGCTAGCACCAAAATGGGAAGGTCCCTACTTGATTGAAGCTGAAGCAGGAAAGGGGGCATACAGGTTGCTAACCATGGAAGGAAACTTGTTACCAAGAGCCTGGAATGCTGTTCACTTAAAGAAATATTTCATGTGAACATGATCCCTTCCTGCATGTGATCCTTACATTGAAGTATCCTTGAAGGATCCTGGAGATATCGGTGATCCTTACTCTGGTAATATGCTTATCCTAAAACTATTGCATTTTCTTACTTTTTGCCTAAGGATAAGGATCATGTATCCTTCATCCTCTACTCACAAACCATTTGAGTTATGATAGTTCAGGTATCTTCAGCAAATCGTCAAAGATCCCCAAGAGCACCACAGATCCTTGGGTCCAACCCCAGTTATCCTTGGGATTATCCCCAGTTTCCGCCAGCAGCGCACGATGATCCTGGTATAGTTCACGTCTTTGGGACCAGTACCCACTTTCGGGGCTGACAACCTCATTGTACTGGCTATATTAGGATCCTACGTATAATGGTGGACGCACCATACATCCGTTCCTAAGGTTTCTAACGTTTTCACGTTAGCTAAGGTTTTGACATTTTCATGTCACTAAGTTTGGATAGTCGCCAGAAAGGGCCATACTCCAGTTTACATACGATCCTTTGGGCTTGTCCCCAGTTACCCTATGGGCTTGTCCCCAGTGATCCTCCGGGATCATCCCCAGTTATCTTTTGGGCTTGTCCCCAGTGATCCTCTGGGATCATCCTCAGTTATACTTTGGGCATGTCCCCAGTTACTCATTTATCTTTTACATTGGCTTAGTCCCAAGTTATATCTCACTTTTCAGGTTTTGGAAGTCTAAACATATAAGGATCTTTAATCCTTATTAATTATCAAAGTCTTATCTATGTTGTCTTGATTGAAGGTTAGGATCCTAACGTGGATCCTCAGGTATGATCCTTGACTATTTTTTATACTCTTTATCCTAACCAACCCTTATACTTTGACAACCGAACCTATGATCCTTGAACTAAAACGCTTTAAGAATTTTCAATATGAGGATATTTGATCCAGGATCATATCCTAAGATTATTTAACACTTTGTCAACTCTTGTCATTTTAACAAATATAGCAATTGAGAAATAAGAGGATTATTGAAGGATAACAACACAAGATAAGCCAGAAAAGTTAAGTTATATTATTAAACAAAAGGATCATTAACCCTTTCAAAAGATTGTCAAAATTGCCAACCCACATTTCTACCAGCAAAACGTGGCCCGTCCACATGGGTTGGCAAAGGGTGTCCATTGTCTATGCGGTCTTAGCATTTTGCAGGAAAGTAAAAGCGGCAGGATCACAAAGGCTTCATCCCCCAAACAGAGGATCCCTCCACCTTTTGCAATCCTACCTATTGTTCAAAAGGATCCAGGATCCTTAACCCTAAGAAACTATTGTTCGAAGATTACAGACCATAATTGTTTCAGACACCATGAACCACTACCACAAATCACCACCAATCCTAAAAATTGGGCTCCGGCCTAGTCTCGAAATATCCATCATCGCCCAATCATGCAGCCTACACCTTCGCTGCTTCATCACCACCAGCATCTCCACCTTGATCCTTCCCAGCATCACCACCTTCCAGCATGGGGATCTCCTCAGCATCATCTTCATCCTCCAGGTCTGCCAGCCTTGCCTTCCAACCTTCAACATCCACGAGCTTTTGTCAAAGGTAGGATCCTGAGCTTCCTCGGCCATCTGAAGTTGTATCTTATACATAGCGATTGCCGCGGAGACCTTAGCATCTTGGGTGATCTCCTGCTTCTCGTTATCCATATCAATCAACCTTTGAGCAGCCTCAGTCTTCATGGCCCGGAGTTCCTTCTCAAGATCTGCTATCTTGAGATCCTTGAGCACGCCCATTTGTTGAAGGTCGGCAATCTGGCTCTCTTGATCCTCAACATGGCCTAGATAGGTCTCGATCTCGGCAAGTTTCTGCAAAGAAGGGAATAAGGTAAGTACAGAACCGGATGATCCTCGAAAGAAACAGGACATACAAACAGGATATTCAAAACGGATGACCAACAGGGGCAGTGATCCTTACCTCATTCACGTAATCAAGGAATTGCTGACGGAGGAGGGGAAATCCTTGGAGATCTTCAGAGGTTTTCCTCTTTTTTCCCTTGCCCCGGATAGATGCTTTAGGGGCTGAGACTGAAGGGCTGGCAGCAGGAGCCTTCTTCTTCTTAGAAGACGTGACATTGGCAAGGTCACTTATCCCAAACATGGAGGCAGATTTAACAGACCTGGCAGATTTTCCGGCACCTACACAATTCAAAAACAAGATAAGTTCCCTTGTTAAATTAAATACTTTCACATAAAACTTATTTTTTATGAGGATACTTACTTGACATTGTGGCAGACGCAGAGGATATCTCTTGAGAATCTTGGATAATAATCTGGAAGCTTCGAACTTCAGGATCAAGCTTCTTGAAAGCTAACACTCTCTCTTTGGCAGCAGGGGTCAACTTTAAGTGAGCAACGGAGATAGCTGCATAAAAAGACAAAAAAAGAAAAGACATCAGTGATCCTCATCATATGAGACAGAACTGATAGTGATCCTTCGAGGATCCTCTATCCTACCACGAGTGGCCCATTCCTTGGGCAGATCCTTCCCATCCGGGATGGAATCCCTCTTAACAAAGAAAAATCGACGTTTCCAGTTGGTATCATTCTTGGTCACTTTGAAAATAGGGTGATCCTCCCCAGCTTTCCGTTTCAGCAGATACCGGTGGGAACCAAACGTAGTAAGATCATAGAGCTCGGCCAGCTCTGCCATCCCCAGATCAATCCCTTCTTGCTCGATGATCCTCTCGAAGGTATATAGAACCCTCCAGATCATCGGCATAGCTTGGATATATGAGATGCCGGTAAGAGAAAAGAAAAATTGGGTGAACATCGGAAAAGGATATGAATACCCAATGAGGAAGGGAGTAGCAGGAAAAGCCACCCAAGTGTCCGAAACAAAATCAACTCAAAGCAGTAGGATCAAAAGACTTAAAAACAACATTCGCCGGGAAGCAATGACGAATCTTGTCTATCTGGATACGGTAAAACAGCACCTCTCCATAGGAGAATCCTTGATAATCCCCTGGCTTTTCAGGGACTATCTTCTTAGAGCCTTTGTGCGGTGAATTCCGAAGAAGCATGTTCGAGACGAAAACAGGGTAAAAATAAGAAAGAACAGAGCAAAGAAGAGTAAGAAGAAGATGATACCTGATCAAGCCTTCGGTGACGATTATAAAGGAGATACTTCGAATTTAAATACAAAATGATCCTAACCCTATCTCCTATTTATAATGATGATTCGCAGGGATTGTCACATCCAGTGACGTAAATATCATAACGGCTAGTCCATGTGCAACGGCTAGTAAATCGGAATCGTCCGTTAGAGATAAGCTCAAAACAAAATATAACTCATCTATTTACAATTAACTCCTTATATTTGGGGGCAATTGTTGGGGCTGGATTTTACTATAAATGATCCTTATACGTGATCCTGACCAGTGATCCTTGTTTCTTTGGCAGATAGTGATCCTCAGCCAGACTTCAGGATCAGGATCATGGGACGATATGGTGATCCTTACACTAACGGTCACTTCCACTTGTTACAAAATTGTTTTGCAGGAACACCTAGCAGGATATGCCCTACACATCATGATCCAGGGACGCGTTTTCACAAATATGGCAAGAGCTAAATTGGAGATAGACGTTGTACCGGATATGGAAACTTAGCTTGATTAATGGGCAGCAATTTAGGCTAGATTATCTTTATTTCTAAAGGGGTAATGAGCTGATTAGTGGTCTATCTACCTAAAATAAGTTACCCACACATGTATAAATACCCATCTTCCTCATTCGGAAGAACACACACAACATACGACACAACTCTCAACACTTAGACACTCAGTGATCCTTGTACTCAGCTCATTATCATCCGAAGTTGTAACTACATTTTTATTATATTGAAGTTGGTGATCGGTAGTTGCCATCACCCGAGGTTTTTTATGCCGGAGATCATACATTGATCAAGGGCTTTTTCCTCGTATAAATCGTTGTGTCTTTGTATCTTTATCACAGAAGTGATCCTTTACTTTCATAGCTAACCAAGCATCATACCCCGTTTACATAAAGTTTGGTTACATTATCCTTGTGTGATTTTTGACCAAAACAGGTATAACAGCATCTCTCGGTAGGAGAATCCTTGATGATCCCTTGGCTTTTCAACGGACTACTCTTCTTGGGATCCTTATGAGGAGAATTTCGGAGCAACATATTTGTGGCAAAACAAAAACAGAGCAAGAACAGAAAAAACAGAGCAGAAAAAGGAAGAAAGAAAGGAAGAGAATACCTGATCAATCTTCGGTGGAGATTATAAAGGGAGTATATCCTGAATTTAAATACAAATCGATCCTCACCCTATCTCCTATTTATAATCATGATTTGCAGGGATTGTCACATCTATGACGTAAGGGTTGCAACGGCTAGTTCGATATTAACGGCTAGTTATCCGAGTCATTCGTTGCAGATAAGATCAAAGCAAAATATAACTCGTTTATTTACAATAAACTCCTTATATTTTGGGGGCAATTGTTAGGGCTGGATTTTTACAATACATGATCCTCACATGTGATCCTAACCAGTGATCCTTGTTTCTTTGGCAGATAGTGATCCTCAGCAGACTCCCAGGATCAGGATCACGGACCATCATAGGATCCTCATGCTAACAGTTGCTTTCGTTGAATTTTATGTTGTTTTGCAGGAATGACTAGCAGGATCCGCTCTTAGCATCACAATTAAAGGACACGTCTTCACAACTATGGCATGTGCTTAATCGGAGATGGACGTTGTGAAGGATATGGAAACTTGGCATGATTTAAGGGCGATAATTTAGGCTAGATTTACTTTTATTTCTAAAGGGGTAATGAGCTGATTATTAGTCTTTTTACCTAAAATAGGTCACCTACACTAGTATATATAACACTCTTCTTCATTCGGAAGAACGGACGACACAACTTTCACACACTTAGACACTCGAAACTATAGTGATCCTTGTACTCAGCTCATTGTCATCCAAAGTTGTAACTATATTTTTCTTATATTGAAGTTGGTGATCGGTAGTTGCCATCACCCGAGGTTTTTTATGCCGGAGATCATACATTGATCAAGGGCTTTTTCCTCGTATAAATCATTGTGTCTTTGCATATTTCTCATAGAAGTGATCCTTTACTTTTATAATTAACCAAGCATCATACCCCGTTTACATAAAGTTTGGTTACATTATCCTTGTGTGATTTTTGACCAAAACACCTGGATAATGGCATTTCTTTCCGGTGCAAACTTCCTCCTTTTTTGGTGGATTGGTTTGAATGACCTGTCAATGCCAAGTTTATGAGTGATAATATCCTTAGATATACCTGTCATATCCTCGTGTTTCCATGCAAAGGTAGTCTTCCTTCTTTTGAGGAAGGATACGAGATCTTCTTTCATTTTGCCAAGAATCCCTGATCCGATATAGATTTTGGATTCAGGATCATCAGGATCCATGAGGATTTCTACCACATCCTGCTCTCTTGCCTCCAAGACATCCCTTGGAGGATACTTTGATTGCTATTGCTCCCTTGACTTCGAGGCTGGTTTCATCGATGAAGTGTAGCAGTTCTTAGCCTCCTGCTGATCACTGTCAATCTTGACTATTCCCCAAGGACTAGGGAGCTTCACACATTGATGGTAGGTAGATGGGACTGCCTTCATATCGTGTATCCAGGGCCTGCCAAGGATAACATTACAACAAGATAAACAGTCAATAACACAAAATTTTTGATAAGAATGTAGGCCTTCTATGTATATTGGGAGTTTAATGTCACCCAGGGTATTCTTAGTTTCGCCACTAAATCCCACGAGCACAGAGGATCTTGGTATGATATCCGATTCAGGGATACCCATTTTCTTTAGAACATCAAGCTGGATAATGTTCACTGAGCTTCCTCCGTCAATAAGGATCCTGCGGACAAAATGGTTAGAAATGAAAAGAGTAATAACTAAACCATCGTGATGAGGATCCTGGATATCAACACGATCATCCTCATCAAAGGTTATGACTTTTCCTTCAGAGACACTTAATGTTCGAACAGGTCTTTCTCCATTATCCATTTTAGTTTCCTTTGCATGCCTTTTAGCTGCAAAGAAGGATGTTCCACAAATGTCTGATCCTCCAGAAATAAAGTTTATAACTTGTGCATCCGCTGGAGGGGCTGGAGCTTTCTCTGGGATCCTTTCAGGATCCTGAGTCCTTGACTTCTTTCTCCCTAATAACTCTTTTAGATGCCCCTTGCTCAACAAATATCCAATTTCCTTTCTCAATGCAATGCATTCTTCTGTGAGATGCCCAAAATCTTCATGGTATGCACACCACTTTGATTTATCTTTGGTTGCAGCTGGTCTGTCATTTTTCCTGGGCCATCTAGCCTTATCACCTAAATTCTGCATCGCAAGGATTAGTTCATTGTTATCAATAGAAAAACAATATTCAGAAATTGGAGGATAATCCTCATCATCCTCTTCTTGTTCAACAGCATGCACATTCTGGTTATCAGATTTATTGAAGG